>NW_026555331.1:45013396-45613396 GCF_014898055.3 Talpa occidentalis | reverse complement strand
GGGGGCAGCAGGAGAGGTCTGCGCACCATGTGGGACCCTCGCGTGGTGGCCAGGAATCGAACTGGCGCTGCAGAGGCTGCGGGCAGCTTTGCAACCCTGAGCTCAACCGCTGCGCCACCGGGGAGGCCCCCTACATATTAATTTTTAACACAACTTCAGATGCCTCTCGGACTCCACACAGTCTTTCTCTGCACCTTTTGAGTCTCTGCCTAGTTCAGGAGAATCCAAAACAGCACCTGAATCCTTGTCAAGATTCTAACTTTCTCTTTTTAAGAATCACAAGAAAGTGATTAGCTCCTAAGAATTCAAACACTGAGTCGGGTTCTGCACTGCAGACTTTGTGTCCGCCCTGGGTGCCTCTCCTTTTTACAGAGGGGTGATAATTCATCCTACTGGGGACATCCTGGCCTGTTTCCTTAGGCCCAGACATTGTGCAAACTCCAGAAGCTTCTCAGTCTAAGAAAAGGAGCATTATGCAGAAAGCACACTGCACCGTAATAAACAGGGGATCCTTAGTGAACAGTTGTTTGAGGTCATTTTCTCATCAGCAGCAGTGGGCTCCAAACTGATGTGCAAACCAGAAGATTAGAAGCACTGGGCAGTCTTAGGGGTTGTTTTTTGCCTGATTCAGGGGAAGCTGCTATAGGAATTTTTGCCTCCAGCCTCTTGTTGAGTGACAGGAAGAGAAAAAAAGGATCATTTAAAGGCTACCCGATTCAAACAGTGTGTACAGAATGCCAGGCCCTCGCTGCCCTGGAGAAAGCCACTCTGGTGCCAGCTTAGGAACAAATGTGTTCCCACTGTCTCCTGGAAAGGCTTTCCCCACCCCTGCTGAGGGGGTGGATTTCAAAGCAGCTGACTTCTTGCCCTTTTTAATAGGACTGCAAGTGTTCCCGTTTTAATTCTAAAACTTTCCCCTAATTTTCCACTCCTCCATTGCCTCCCCAAGAAAAGCTAGTATTCTGGGTCACTGAAATGGCATCAGGTTATTAAGCAAAGAAAAGAGATTAGAAGAACAGTGTATGGCAGCAAGCACAGCTATGGCATTGCAAGCTCACGATGAGTGTTAATGAAATGCTGTAAAACATCAAACCCTAAAGGTCTCAGTGAAAGTCACCAAAATCCCTTTCTGAAGTTTGCCTTCTTGCAGCTGTAGATCCCACACCTCTGGCCTGTACCCCAGCTCTTATATGCATAAATAAATAAGTCTTTAAAAAAAAAATAAAAGTTTCACGTCTTTCCCATACTTTCATCATCATGCTTTTCCTCCTTTAAACACTCAACACAGACTCACTCTCAAAAGAGGGTGTGTTTTAAATGCTGACCGTCCCATCTCTCCCTGACACCGTGGAGCCTCTCAGTCTGAACCCCCAGAGTCTGCAGAGTCTGGCCAGCATGCCGGGAGAAGTAGACAGTAATTAAGTTAGCTGTTAGCTGCTGTGAGCTGACTTTGGTATTTCATCGCAGCTGCCTGCCTCCGTCTCCCCAGCCGCCCTCCCACATCTTCCTATGAGACCGGCTGTGTGTGTGAAGGAGGTGCTGTTTCCCACAGCTCTGATCTAATTCAACTGAAATTCAATCTCCGTGTGACCAACCTCAGTCAATGCTCTCCCACCCGCCTCCGGCTCCCCTCTCCAGGCTGTGTGTGCTGCCCATTTACACTCAGTCCCCTCCGCCAGCCCCCGGTGTAGACTTACGGTGTCAGTGGGCCAGCCTTGGGGGCTTGCCTGCTGCCCGGACGCTCACCCCTTATCCCCGGTGCTCTGAGGAGAGACACCCTATACCTGCCACTCAGCGGGTTGAATGGGGCTTGTGAGTTATCGCTGGAGAGCAGGCAGCTGAGCCAGATGAGGCTGAGAACCCGAAACAGATGTAAAAGACATCAGGCTGAGTTTTCTGTGGCTCTTCAATGCCCAGAAAGATTTATGAGCCCTTTTAACCCTCTTTTAACATTGGTTGAACTGGGCTTGTTTTATAGCAAGGAAACAAGTCTGGCAGGCATACAGAAAATCACCAGAGCGACAGGGTCTGCCCTGGGGTCTGAGGTCCCTTGCTTCCCTTCTTTGTCCTTGTTCCCTTAAACTCTATCCCCTGGCCTTTGTATTTCGTGGGGACATTCCATCTCAACCTCTTTGTAACTCTCTGTCCTCAGGTAGCCCAAAGCTACTAGTTGCTTTGACCCTAAATGATGTTTAATTTGGGTATGCATCTTGATACTAAACAAGGAAATGATAAACATCTTTTAGAAGGGAGAAAAATTGCAAGGGGCCAGCACTGGCCGCAATGTAGTGGCCCTGGCACTTTGGTGGTTTTTTTTTTTTTCTTCCAGTCTAATTGTCACGTAATCACCTTATACTGGATCAGGTGCACTTTCTTTTGACAGAGAAAGCTTTGAACTTTGCTTTGCGGTTCCTGCAAGAGGATTTCTACCTCAGGGCAGGGAGGTACAGGAAGGCAGAGGTTTGCGGGCACCTTTTACAAGCCTTGTGAAGCAAAAGGGAAGGGGTTTACAAAGGCGTCATAATTAGGAGTGATGTGTCAAGGCAAGCAAGCACCTTTTGAACCTGATCCCGCTCACCTCCTCATGGGCTGCCTCAGGTACATAGTAAATTCAGGATGGATTCAGCCCTGGGCACCCAAGCCATTTTCCAAGGCAAAGAGACTCGGTGGGCTTTCAATCCTCATTCACGTCATTGCACAGAGTGGGAAGTTGATGGGCGAGGGCAAACCTTTGTTTTTATTATTATTTTTTTAAAGAGTGATACAATTTGCATGAAAAGATTCCTTTTGGGTAACAACCATCTAGCTTGCTCATGCTGATACGTAGATAAGATCAAGGGGGTAGATCAGGACAGTGTTTCCTCACCTTTCAGCATCTGGGTCACGCCAGCCTGGAACATCAAATGTTTCTGTCCAAAGTGGTGAAGAGAAAACCCCATCTGAATTCAGTCTCACAGAGAGAATTTAGAGACCACTGTGTCTCCACTCTGTGTGTATCCATCCTCTCTCTCTCTCTCTCTCTCTCTCTCCCCTCCCCCCACTCAGTAAGACTGTGCTTAAATCTTAAGCACTTAAAAAATTTAAATTTATTCTGGCTAGGGTATATCATGGAGAGAGGGGTCATGGAAAAAAGAACATGAAAAAGCACTATTGTGTAGATATTAAGGAAGGAGAGAGAAAGAAGGAAGGAAGTCGGTTTAGGGGCAGAAGATTCTCTCCCCTGTCTGGAGAAGAGGATTGCTGCAGTCAAGCTTAGAAATAATAATCTCCCTGAGTCCTGAGAAAACTGCCCAAAATGTTAACACATCAATCTTAAGGAAACAAGCCTGGCTTTTACTGACTTAATTTCATATAATTATTTCAGAGTTTGAGTCTTTACAAGAAAGAGGGAGTGGAGGAAAAAGATCAGAAAATTGAAGGGGATGGACAGAAAAGGAATGAGATTTTCTTTGTTTTTGAAGATTCCTGTTCCTCCCCTGATGCCCAGGGCTTTATCTATGCTTTCATCTTTTAGGAGCCAATGTACAACACACTCGACAGCATGTGAAATAGCTCAGAAGGCACTGATTTCAGCTCAAGTCTCTTTTTAAGGGTCACTTTACTCAAGCTTTCTCTGTGTCTTGGGTCCTAGAATATCAAATCTGCAGAAAACAAGGCTAGAAGACGTGTGCACCAGTCCTAACTTCTGGCTACTACTTTAGTAGTAGTACTTTGCCTAAGTCATTAAACCACCAGGGCCTTAATTACATCTTTAAAAGGGAGGTAACAATACCTCCCCTGCCCACCTCAGAGGGTTATATTTAGGAAAACACTTTGAAAGATTAAAAATGCTGCTATACAAATGTAAGGTATTGCGGTACAATAATAAAGTTTAACTACGATTAGTATTCTATAAGTATTTAACTAAGTTTAATTATTACTAGTATTCATGATGAAAGAGTCAGGCACATAGCATTGGGTAAGTAAAGAAAAACTTAAACATCATCTCATTGACTTAAAATGCAAATGAGAAAGCCTCATCCTCCAGAAATTGTGATTCAGTAGGCCTACAATCCACCCAGGAATCTGCCTTTAAGAAAGCAACTTTGGAGAATTGGAAGCACATAGTTCAACAACCCAACATTGAGAAGCACCTTATTTTGCAAAATGAGGACGTTTCTCATCCTCCTACTTCGTGACCATGCCCATGCTCCCTTTTGGGCTGGGTGTGAGAGTAGAGCACATTACTTTCACATCCCTTCATTAATATTTCAGATTCTACAACATGAAGGCCTGGAAAGAAACACAGCAGAATGGGGGATTATGTAATGGGTTTGGTTTCCCTTTAATGATGAGAAAAATGCATGTCTGCTGAGTGGATGATAAATTGATCCAGAAAATGTTGCACAAGTGTTCTTTGCTAAGCTGCAGGGTCGAAGTCAACAGTATAAAAGAAAATATACCTCTGTTTAGTTGAAAAGGACTTAACGTGCAGGGCATTGCACAATGGACTGGTGTGGATTACACTCTGTCAAATGGCCCTGTTCATTTATTCCGATTTCCACAGGACTTTGCCAAAGAGGACAATAAGGGAGACAGAGAGATTTAGTTCTTGTGGTTGCAGTTTGTTTTTGCACCTGTGGTGTGTTTTTTGTTTTTTTTTTTAATGACAATAGTTTGAGAACATCACAATAGGTATTTCTAAAGATGTGACATTGTTTGTATGTGAAGTAAGGATAATGAAATGAAGGATCGCTCGTAAGAGGAACCCTTTTTTGGTCATCACTGTCAATGCCAGAATTAAGTGAAAACAAAGAGTGAAACTGAGGAAGAAGTTTCTAGAAAGACAGATGATGCCTAGAAATGTGGGAGTAATTTTCGTCAGTGGTACACTCATCTGTCTTGCAACTTTCTATTTCTAAAATGAGCAAAATCATGAACAAAAAAAATAGCCTCTGGGAAATCAAAATAAAGAGCTCACAACCTGTTCAATTTATTCACAGAAAATGCTCAGGTCCTTCTTCACAATTTTTAATACATAGCTGTAATACACATACATGTGCACACTACCCAAGTAGCGTGTGTGCACACACACACACGGGCACCCACAGTAAACAATGAAAATTAGGGGAGAGCCTCCCTAGTGGCGCAAGAGGTTAAGCACTGCACTATGAAGCAATCCACAGCCTCTGAAACATGAGTTTGATTCCCGACCAGCCAGGGAGCAACCCACATGGCGTAGAGACCTCTTCTATCTCGCCTGCTGCTCCCCTTAGCAGTGTATTTCAGTCAATCTGTCTGTTCTGTTCCCCACTCTGTCTCTGGTGAATCCTCTCACCACCCCCCATCTCTGGCCTGTACCCTAGCTCTTGTATGCATAAATAAATCTTAAAAAAAAAAAAAAGAAATTTAGGGGAAAAAAACTCCTGAAGGTAGTAGCTTCAGTGATAATCAGAAGCGGTGGGTAATGACCTGATAAAAAGCAGGGAGACAGAGTCTATTTAAAAGTTTACCAAATAACTTCAGAGACACAGAAATCTAAGACCTTTTAACTCCCAAAGACCCACAGGGCCCTAGTGAATTGCAGCAGAATACAAAACTTTGTTCATTGTAATGATCCCAAATTAAATTGTGTTATATTTCCCCTGTGAAGATACTAAACGATGCATTTTGGAAAGATTGTCATTAAAATGTTTAAAAATAAAGATGTCGGAGTACTGAAAGTGGCAAATCCTTATCTTTCCAGAACTCTCACTAATTCAAAAATACCTCTTTTCCCCAAAGTTTCTGGATAAGCAAGGTTTGCCTAAAGAGGAAAGATTGGGGGGTGGGGTGAGTTGGGGGAGCGGGGAGGAACAGCTGTTTTAAGTTAAACAAGAAGCATGTTAATGACAGCACGGGAGCCAGAGAGATACTGGGGTTTAGCCTGCTGGTCAGAGAAGTAATGTTCTAAGTGGTCGAATGAAAACAATTATTCAAGGTCTGTGATAATGGACGTGAGGAGGGAGATCTGGAAGACAGCATTGACGAATGAGGTATCTGTGGCATAAAACCATCCTCCCCTAAGCCTTCAGCCTGGTTGGAATCAGAAGGAGGCCAGGGTGCACCTACACAGGGTGAGGAAGGGGTGCCAAAAATGGCCCAGTGTAATTGGCAACATTTGGATTTGCATTTTCTGAGAAAATTGATAATTTGAACTCAGGTTGGCCCAAGACAGGGACAAGAGGGAGAAAAAGGATGCTTTCACCTAGAATATTAATGATAAACACAAATACCATGATTCCAATGAAAGTTACAGGCCCCAGAGACATTTAGGAACACATACACACACATACACACACACACACACCCCAGTGTGTCATTTTATCTTTATGTGGTTCCTAGAAGGGGGTCAGCAGGTCGTGGCAGAAACTACCAGTTAATTATCTCCGCGTGTCTCCAAGTCAGCAGGATGCTCTAGTCAGAGCAGCAGCCTCTTTGCAAGGAGACACTGAGCCCACTGGTGTCTACTAGGAAAGGCCTGGAATGTGGAGGAGGATTCCTGGCACTAACCTTTTTGAAACCTAGAGAGTAACTGGCTCCAGGTCCCCTCACCCCTACATCCTGCTTGGCTCACCCCTGCACCCACATCCCAAAGACCCTGAAAAATAGCCTCAAGCCCCCAACTGACTAGGGAACTTTGTCTCCATTGAAATTACAGAGACTGTCCCTGTTTTAGAGGTGAAGTGTATGAGAAGCACAATCTGAATCAAAATTATTTTCCCCAAAAATGTGAACCTAATTTCAGCCTTCTCTCTCAAGTAATTTGATGAGAAGTAGCTACATTTAAAACTTTGAAACTCATCAACTGTTCTAATATATTTTTCTAATTCTGTAACACATAATTTAATTTATGTTGTAGAAGATGGAAATGCAAATGCATGAAAAAATACATTATCATGTTTTTGTTTTTTTTTTTTAGTTGGGGGTCATGGTCACCAAATAACCAAGGTATATAAATTACTCCTAAATTGTGTTCTTTCTGCACTCTGGACCCATATTTCAAAAGCTACTGGATATCCCATAGCTTTCAAGTTTTTGTACTCGTATTTGTTTCCCTCCAAATGTTGGTCTGTTGTCATATTTTCTGCCTGGTAAATGTTTGAGATGAGGTAAGACTAATAGGCTGGATAAACAAAGGCACAGTGTCCCATCACACTATAGAGACAGATAGGCATGGACTGGTTCTCAAGAATGTTTACAAGATTAAGAATTCAGGTAGCACTATTGCCCTATGTGCACCATGACCCCACACATCAGTAATTGACATAAATCATTGGGTGAAGAATAGTAATACAGCAGGAACACAGAATCGGCAGTAACAATCGTTTTTATTACTAATAAGGCCATTTAAGTATACAGCCCAGAGGGTTTCCTTTATAGAAGAAAAGTATCAGAGAACTCTGGCATTGGGTACCTGCCTTTCCATTCTGGGCCCTTTTTCCCAGAGGGAGAAATCTTTTTTTTTTTTAAAGATTTATTTTTATATAAGAGCTGGGGTACAGGCCAGAGGTGTGGGAGCGTGAGAGAAGTCACCAGTGACAGAGCGGGGAGCAGTACAGGCAGACGACAGAAATACACTGCTGAGGGGAGCAGCGGGTGTAACAGGAGAGGTCTGCCACGCCATGTGGGAATCTCCCTGGCTGGCCAGGAATAGAACCCGCGCTGCAGGGGCTGCAGACAGCTTCATAGTACTGCGCTCAACCCCCTGCGCCACCAGGGGGGCCCCCAGAGGTAGAAATCTTCTCACGTAGATCCCCAGTCTAAAATGCCCCTGCCAACACAATCTTTTATCACAGACTCATAGAAAGCAGAATCTGAAAGGAACATTAGACATCTTGTAGTTCAGCCCTTTTATGTATAGATGAGGCCATGGAATTTCAACAAGATACAGAAATCCAGTGCTGGATCTGTAACTAGAACCAAGATCATCTGTGGTATTCTGCTCTCTTTTCTGCTTTCACAATCACATAATAATAATTAAAAAATTAAACCCCTTCCCAGGGATATTTATACTTTAATGGGGTTCAAAGTATCAAACCAACCCAACTGTAAGAGTAGAACATCAGGCATCCGCCACAAGGCATGGCAGGTGTTTTCAGGCTAGCTATTTATGAGCCTCCATATTCTAGAGTGCATCTCTTTCAACATCACAGAGGTCTAACATGTATACAGAGCCTCATTGTCTCTTAAACTCCATTCAGTACTAATGCCTTCATAGCTCAAGAGGAAAACACCTAGAGTGATTACATTGTACTACTGTTAAGTCTACATGTCATAACAGGATTCATCATGTAATCTGGGTCTTCCTCTTATACATGCAGCAATTTACATTATTTTCCACAAAGAAAATTGAGGCTAATAAGAAATTTCCATTTCCTTTCCCAGTTGCTCTTGGTATTTTGTTGCTAATTTAGTGACTGCTCGACTATACATTTGAACAGGAGGAGTGGCTAAAAGTTGGGGTGAAGTCGTAGATATGGGCTTGGACCCAGGAGATCACTTTGGTGATCTGATTGAAAGACAACCAAATTAGATTGGAAGAAATGCCAGCATGGCTATAGTAAGCATTGCTTCTTGTACCTAATCTCTTTCTTCTCACATCCCAATCCTTCCTTCGAAAGGCCTACAAATAACCTTGCCATTTCCACTTAACTTCACCCCATCTTCCCAATTTCCTTCACATTTAACTGAGAAAGGTACAGGCAAAAGAAATTACAGCTGACCCTTGAGTAACTTGGGAGTTAAAAGAACCAACCGCAGCAAGGTAAAAAATTCGTGTATAACTTTTGACTCTCTAAAACGTTAACTACTAAGAGGCTGCTGTTCACTGGAAGTCTTGCTGATAACATAAACAATCAATTAACACATACTTCATGTTAGATGTATTATATGCTACATTTTTATAAAGTAAGCTGGAAAAAAGAAAATGTTCTTAAGAAAATCATAAGGAAGAAAAAATACATTTACAGTTCAGTATTATAAACCATACTTTGTGATATCAATTTATCAAAAAAAAAAAAATCCAAGAATAAATGGAACTCCACAATACAAACTCATGTTGTTTAAGGGTCAACTACATAGTTAGAAGACACACTTAATCTAGCATGCCATAACTATGCAATAAACACACAAATTAATCTTCTGATTCATCTCTTCTCCTCTGTGCTTATGAATCAAGAAGCTCTGAAGAATCTGTTGTGGTATTAAATGATAGATATTCACATAGTTATACATGCTATAGATGGAAATATTACTTAAATGCTATCAGGGGTGAATATTATGATTCTAAATAGGATTCTTGACATCATTTATGGAGTTTTCCATAGTTCTTAGTAAGAAACCTATGGGATTTTTCTTCACGAAGGATCCACCCACCTGTGTGAATTTCATGTTCTGTTCTATGTCTTAAAATATCTTGACTCTTTTATTCTGCTCCACCATACATTCATGTTTGTTCTAAACAAAATCCTCCAAAAACTTCTAATATAACAAATGCTTCAAGATTTACCAGGTATGTAACGACAGTTTTATATACATAAATCAATCAATGTAATACATTATATCAACCAAAAGGATTAAAATCATATGATAATATCAATAGATGCAGAGAAAACATTTGATATGATTCAGTACTCATTGATGATAAAAATGCTTAATAAGATGGGCATAAAAGAAATCTACCTGAAGACCTCCCCTGTGGAACAGCAGGTTGAGCACAGCACTGTGAAGTTGTCCGCAGCCTCTGCAGCATGGGTTTGATTCCTGGCCAGCCAGGGAGATACCCACATGGTGCAGCAGACCTCTCTTGCTCTGCCTGCTGCTACCCTCAGCAGTGTCTTTGGTCCATCTGCCTGTTCTGCTCCCCACTCTGTCTCGGTCTCTGTCTCTCAATATTGTCAAAATGACTAGTTTACCTAAAGCATTATACAAATTTAATGCAATTCCCATTAAAACACCAATAACATTTTTAAAGGAACTTGAACAAAAAATATTAAAATTTATATGGAACTATAAATGGTTTCAAATAGCAAAAGCAATTGTAAATGAAAAAACAGAAAAATGGAGGCATCACATTACCTGACTTTAAACTATACTATAAAGCAGGGGCCTCCCTGGTGGCACAAGGGGTTAAGATGCAACCTATGAAGCTATCTGCAGCCACTGCAGCACGAGTTCAATCCCCAGCCAGGGAGCTACCCACATGGTGCAACAGACCTCTCCTGACTCTCCTGCTGCTCCCCTCAGCAGTGTATTTCAGTCAGTCTGCCTGTTCTGTTCCCCACTCTGTCTCTGGTGAATCCTCTCACTGCTCATGCCTCTGGCCTATCCCCCAGTTCTTGTATGCATAAGTAAATAAATCTTTTTTTTTTTTTTAAAAGCTATACTATAAAGCAATACTGCTAAAAGAAATATGGTATTGGCTTAAAAATAGACACATGGATCAATGGAACAGAATTAAAAGCCCAGAAACAAATCCAAAGAAATGTCAGAGGGAAGGGAGAATGGGGCTAAGAGGTATAAAGGATAGTAGTGGGGGAGGGGGGAGGGAATGGAAAATAAATATAGAGAGAAAGATATTAGGAGTCCTAAAGAGGAATCAATGCAAGGAAATAGAACTATTGAAAACTTTACTTAAGAGCTGCTTTCTGAAATTAAAAACAAAAAGACTTTAAACCACATATTGAAAATGCTAGTCTTGTCTCTGTAAATAGTAGCCCACACAGTGGATACCAAGACATATTGTAATAAAATTATAGGTCTTATACTGCAGGGGAAGAGGAGGGAGAGGGATCAGAGGGAGGGAGGGAGAAGCACAGGGGATTGAGGTGATGGTGCACAGGTGCATTGATGAAGGAAATTCTATGGGGACTACACCTGAGGGGGAGGGGAGAAGCAAATATTGATAAAAATGAACAATAATATAAAAAATAAATAAAATTAATAAAAAATAAATAAATAAAATTATAGGTCTTGGCCAACAAAAACAAAATTGAAGAAGTAAATTCAAATAATACAGGTAACAGCAGAAGCTACTGCAATAGAAAGCACAAGAACAATAGAGAAAACCAATAAAAAAGCATCCTTTCACATAATTAGTAAATTGGAAAAAAGAAAAGAAGGGAGTGACAGAAATTACCAATGTCATTAAGGAAAATCTGAGCAGAAACTACAGACATTAATAGAAGATTATGAATAATGTCATACCCATAAATTTTACAACTTAGATAAAATATACAAAGTTCTTGAAATAATGAACTACCACAGTTAGCTAAAAAAGAAATAATCTAAAAATTCTACATCTATTACAGATGTTGAGTTAATATTTTAAAATTTCTCCCTAAATAAACCTCTAGGCCCAAATAGCTCATCCAATGAATTTTGTCAAATACATACATGATAAAAGAATGTTATCAAAAATATTCAAAGAACTCTTAAAATTCAAAAATAAGAAAATAAACCCAACTTCAAATGGACCAAAGACCTAAATGTACACTTCAAAAAAGAAAATATACAGATGACAAATAAGCACATGAAAAAAAGTTCAACATCCTACATCAACATCCAACTAAAGAATTGCAAGTTGAAATACAACTAATAGATTGTACACACTCCAAAACACTGACAAGATCATTTACTGGTAAGGATATGGAACAACTGGAAGTCTCATTCATTGCTGGTGGGAATGCAAAATGGTACCATCACTTTGGAAGACAGTTGGGCAGTTTCTTACAAAACTAAATATATCTCTGATCATACAATCCAACAATTGTACACCTTGGAAATTTCCAAAAGAGTTGAAAACTTAATTCCACACAAAAACCCATATATGGATGTTTATAACAGCTTTATTAATTTATAATTGTGCAAACTTGGAAGTAAACAACCAAGATGTTCTTCAGTAGGTACATGAATATACAAACTGCAGTAGATTCAGACAATGGAATATTATTTGGTGCTTAAAAAAAAAGAGCCACTAAGCCATGAAAAGACATGGAGAAATTAAAGTATATATTTACTAAGTGAAGAAATTAGTTTTAAAAGGCTACTGTATGTTTTCAATTATATGATATTCGCCTCAACTATATGATATTCTAGAAAAGGAGATAGTAGAAACTATGGAGATATAACAGATAAAAAAGATCAGTGGTGTCAGGGATTGGGGGGAGGTAGGGATGAATAGGTGGAGCTCAAAGAACTGTTAGGGCAATGATTTGTGCTGTGTGGTTCTATAACGGTGGCTACAAGTCACTGTACATGTTGCCAAAACCAAGGGGTATACAATACCAAGAGTAAATCATAATGTAAACGATTGACTTGACTGATAATGATGTGATAATGATGTGTCAATGTAACAAACATTGTAACAAACATAAAGCTTTGAGATGTGAAGGTGAACACTGCTGGAAAAGGACAGTGCCTTTGGAGAAGGGGAAGTGAGGTTGTAGGACTATTGTTATCATGGCTTGTGATAATTTTTGTTTCTTTCCAGGGTTGTTTGTAGCAAAAGGAGACATGCTCAAAATGAGAATAAGGACAAGGACAAAGAATCGTAGAACTTTATCCCCTCAGAATGTCTGATAATGCTTAAATTGACTTAAAGTGGAAATTATAAAATAGGTAGGAATAACTCCAAATAAAACCAAATCAAAATAAATAACTAGAACAGCATCTTGCTCTTACTCTTGCTCACTCTTTCTGTCTCTCTCTCTCTCTCTCTCTCTCTCTCTCTCTCTTACACACACACACACGCACACACACATGCCCCATATTGGGACTGTTACACATAAGCTTCCTCTGTCTAAATCTTGTTATTCACCTCCATCCCTGTCACCCAAGGGCTCCCTCTGGAGACACTTTCTCTCATCCCTCAAGTTCAGCTTAGAGGCAGCCTCCTCTATGAAGCTTTTTCTGGGTTTGCAGAGTGAATTGCTCATCCCCCGTGTTCCTATAACTCTTTGTGGTGGTGCCCACAGCCACAGTGATTTCTTTGCTATCAGTCCCCTCAAATTACCAGTCCAGGATTTCCTTACAGGCAGTTCCCTTCCCCGCCCCCATAAAACTTGTCCTGGGCCTCCCTGGTGGCCCAGGCAGTTGAGCGCTGCACTGTGAATCTCTCCGCAGCCTCTGCAGCGCAGGTTCGATCCCGGCCAGCTGGCAAGAATCCCACATGGTGCAGCGGACCTCTCCTGTCTCGCCCACTGCTCCCCTCTGCAGTGTATTTCGTCAGCCTGCCTGTTCTGTTCCCTGCTCTGTCTCTGGTGAATCCTCTCACCCTCCGGCACATCTGGCTTGTACACCGGTTCTTATATAAAAAAAATAAATCTTTAAAAAAAAAAACAAAACTTGTCCTGCTGGATAGCTACCAATAGTAAGAGGGTATAGTAGACAGACCATGGGAGCATGAGATCAAGGACTGTCAGTCTCTAAGTGGGCTATAAAACTGCCCCACTGAGGTAAGTTGATTTTATTAGGCTATAGTATCCTTCATTTGGAGCATCCGATTGGGAATTTGGTATTGGGGAAAGAAGCTAAAAGATGCAAAAGAAGATGATATTCAGGTGTTCTGAGGCAGTCAGTGGAAGTCCTGAGGAAGCAATGTGCTGAGTAAGTCTCAGCCATGAGGTGGAGAAAGATTAGTGTAGAGTGAGATTATGGAGCAAAAGTGAGAGAAGCAGAGGAACTAAGTTGCTGAGTGATGAGTGGTATAAAGCAAGCTGGGATCCTGCACCTCTTTTCCACTTCTACCAGGCATTTCAAATTCCCAGAAGAAGGCAGAGAATGCTGGGCCTAGTTCCATGTAATTCCTGTTTTCCTTGGACGAGTGGCATTCTGTTCCTTGCTACTAAAGAACACCTACCACATAAACACTCTCAACATTAACCATCTTGTATTGCCATTTTCCACTGGTACATCTCTTCTAGAAGTTCGCTGAGGGTACTGTTCTTTATTACAATTCTATATGTCTAGTACTAGATACAGTGCCCAGGCCACTGCAGAGATGGAGTCTTGCTGTCTGAGTAACGAAAAGTGTGCATAATTAATAAATGTCTTGTAAGAGTATCTGGGTCCATGGGCCTCCCTGGGGGCACTAGGGGTTAAGTACCGCACTATCAAGCAATTCGCAGCCTCTGCAGCACCGAGTTCGAACCCCGGGCAGGGAGCAACCCACATGGCGCAGCAGACCTCTCCTGACTCGCCCGCTGCTCCCCTCAGCAGTGTACTTCGGTCAGTCTGCCTGTTCAGTTTCCTGCTCTGTCTCTGGTGAATCCTCTCACCCCCCACACCTCTGACCTGTAGCCTAGCTCTTGTATGCGTAAATAAATAAATCTTTAAAAAAGAAAAGAAAAGAGTATCTGGGTCCATGTGGTACATTTCACACAGAAACTTCCCCCAAAGTAGGAACTGACTGTGTCTAGTAGGACCAAGTGTCAACCGACCAAGTAAGGAAAAACACTAACTGGTGTTGATGAACCCCCCAAATACCTGCTAAATATGCGGAAGGATTAGGAAGCCGATATCTACGCCGAGATCTAATTCTCCCCGCTCAGTTATGTACCTCTGTACATAATGAAAGTTTGAAGAAGTATTGCGTGGATTTTTATAGAACTCAAAAGTACATACAATTCTTCTGAAAGCTCACTGATTACTCTTAGCGCATTGTATTTTAATTTTGATCTCTGGAAAATATCAGGAACAGGGAAAGAACTCCCACCCCCACCCCACCAGCCCAGGGCTCCCTAGGAAAAACAGTATTGAAATAATACAAACATCTTGGATCAACCCTCTTTTGAAAGGAAGAAACTTGCCTCACCCTCCCAACAGGCCCAAAGTCTGCACAGTTTGTCCGCCAAGAGAGTGGGACTTGGCAGCTCTCCTTGTAAACTTCAACCACAGGAGGCCTCTGATTGAATTGAAATTGTTTCCTCCGGTCAGATTTTGTTGGTGGTACGCCCCCCCTCAGGATGTGAATTCATCATATTTGCTGTGAGGAGAGACTGGGTGGTGGCAGGGGCAGATGAGAGAGAATGCAAGTGCTGCGTGTGTGTTTCACATATATGCACATGTTTTCCCTGGTGTGCCTTTAAGGACATTGACTCTACCCAAAAGAAACCTGGAAGATTATATACATTCTTATTTATCCTTAATATCTTTTAAGGTAATTGGAATATAATCAACAAAAATAAGGAAATTGGAAAATGGACATGGAGAAATGCAAAGGCAAAATTGGCAGCAAATTTTCTACAAGTCACAAGTCCAACATTCTTTGACAGCACACACACACTTTGTAACCTTTGGGGAGCCAGCACTATTCAAAGGGATGGGGACTGGAGCCTCCCTGGTGGTACAGGAGTTAAAGACAGCGCTATCAAGCTATCACCAGCCACTGCAGCATGAGTTTGATCCCAGGCCAGGGAAATGACCCACAAGGCGCAGCAGACCTCTCCTGACTTGCCAGCTGCTCCCCTCAGCAGTGTATTTCAACAGATCTGTCTGTTCTGCACCCCACTCTGTCTCTGGTGAATCTTCCCACCCCTCACATCTCTAGCCTACACCCCAGTTCTTATATGCATAAATAAATAAAAGTAAATCCTTTTAAAAAAAGGATGGGGATTAAGTCTTCTGGCTTCATGGTGATGGGGGGGTGGGGGCGGTGGGAAAGGAAATCACCTTGACATTTATTTGGTGGGCCAGTATCTCAGCTTGTTCTTCAAAGAAAACCCTTTCACCTAAACTATATCATTCTATTTTTCTTATTGTGGCAAAAAACACACAACTTGAATTTACCAGCTTAACCATTTTTAAGTATACAGTTAAGTAGTACTAAGTATATTGACATTGTTGTGAAAAAAAATCTCTAAAACCTTTTTATCTTACAACATAGAAACTATACCAACTAAACACTAATTCTTCCTCCCACACTCCCTGCACCCAGCTCGCCCTTGGTGACCACCTTTCTACTTTCTGTTTCCATGATTTTGACTACTTCGGACACTTCAGGTGAGTGGAAGCACATTATTTGTCCCTCTGCGACTGGCTGATTTTTTTTTTTTAATAGAGTGTTTTATTTATTAATTTTTTAGTGTGAATTTTTTTTTTAATTTTTTTTTTTAATAGAGGAGGCATGCTTTTATTTATTTGTTTGTTTGTTTGTTTGTTTTGTTTATACATGCACTGGGTACAGTCAGAAGTGTGGGAGGGTGAGAGAATTCACCAGAGCCAGAGCGGGGAGCAGAGCAGGCAGAAGGACCAAAGGACACTGCTGAGGGGAGCAGCGGGCGGCAGGAGAGGTCTGCGCGCCATGTGGGACCCTCCTCTGGTGGCCGGGGAGCGGCCGGGGATCGAACTGGCGCCGCAGAGGCCGCGGGCAGCTTCGCAACCCAGCGCTCAACCGCTGCGCCACCGGGGAGGCCCTAGTGTGAATTTTTTTAAGATTTATTAATTTATGCATACAAGAACTGGGGTACAGGCCAGAGGTGTGGGGAGTGAGAGGATTCACCAGAGATGGAGTGGGGAATAGAACAGGCAGACTGACTGAAATACACTGCTGAGGGGAGCAGCAGGAGAGTCAGGAGAGGTCTGGTGCACCATGTGGGTAGCTCCCTGGCTGGGGATTGAACTCGTGCTGCAGTGGCTGCAGATAGCTTCATAGTCTGTGCCACCAGGGAGTCCCCTGCAACTAGCTGATTTTGCTTAGTATCATGTCCTCAAGGTTCACACATGTTGTATCTTATGACGGGATTTACACATTCTATAAGGCTCCATAATATTCCATTCTATGTATATTCTACATTCTCTTTATCCATTATATTTTGATGGACATATGAGTTGCTTCCACCTCCTGGCTATAGTGAACAATGCTGCAATAAATCATAGTTGTGCGATATCTCTTTAAGATACTGCTTTGAGTTCTTTGGGCTATGCACCCAGAGGTACAATAGCCAGATTTAATGGTAATTCTATTTTTAACTCTGAGGAAACTCCAGACTACTTTCCAGAATGGCTACACCATTTTACATTCCTACTAACAGTGCACAAAATTTCCAGTTTCTCTCCATATGATCCCCAACAATTGTCACTTTCTGTTCTTTTGATAGTGGTCATCCAGATAGGTGTGAGGGATTATTTTACCTCAGGACACTCTATTTTGCATGAGGAAACTAAAGCCCTCCTATGTGGGGAGAAAGGGTTCTTTCTGATCCCCAGGTCTAGATCTGGAACTTCTACATTGGAAAGTATGTCAAAGTAAATGTCGTGGTGTTTCCATCCTGGTTTCTGACGAGTGCTCCTTGGGGCCTGAGCAGCCTGCCCTGCCGGGGAGTAAGTGAAGCCGCAAGATAAACACAATGGATCCTATAACTCATCAATGGTAAGTAAATTTAAGATGTTTTATATTATAACAAGAACAAATATATTACAAAACTCACATATATTTTTAAAGATAAAACAGCCCTATAACGGAGACCCCACCTGCAGTGGGGTGCTTCAAGCCATATCCTTCACAACCCTGGGAGGTGCAAGCTCTCTCTTCTTCACCATTCGAAAACGGATAGCTTGAAAAGCACTAGCACAGTCCACAGAGTGCCATAAGTGTGTTTTCTTACCTTATTTAGTTATAGAATTGGGGAGGGGGGTTGGAAAAAACATTAGAGGCAGTTCATCTTACCCCTCCCCCCATTGTCCTTTTACAACAGGAAGCGAGGGGTGAATGGCTGTTCCCACCTCCCTGCAGCAGTGCTTCTCTGTTCCCCAACAAAGTAGACGTGCCTGCTCACAGCCTTGAGGACTTATGTTACAGCGGGAGTCACATGCATAGAGCAGCGGCAGACATGGAGAAAACGTGTTTATTTTTTTTGTTGTGTTTGGTTTGATTGTCTAGCAAGCGAGAAAACAATAAATCACTTTAAAATTTTAATCCAGTGCAACACAATTAAACAGTCTGCTAGGTGATGCCCAGTCCCTTATGCTTTTCTTTCCTCAGTCCTCTCCAGAAGGATGACTAGGAGTTCTGTGGCCCAGTGACCTCAAGGAAACAGAAAGCCTGGGTCTGGGGACCAACCTGCTGTTCTCTGGACCAGCTGCAGAGTGACTCTTTGGAACTCCACTGGGGAATCACTGGCTTGAGTGGTTCCTGAGCATTCAGCTGGTGTCTGTTGCTAACACCCTGCTGCTGATAAACTTGCTGTCTTTTCTTTGTCCGCCCACTCAGGGCATGGGGCCCCTCTCTGCTGGCTTGGCCTCCCCTTGGCTTTCATTGGTGACTGACCTCTCTGAGTATTGTTCCATCCTCCATCTGGTCTTCTAGATCTACAGTCCTTTGCTACACCCAGTCTGCTGCAAGGCCTCCTCACTCTCCTACATCAGGCCCCTTGGGGACTCAAACTCCCAATACTCATGCCACATTTAAGGAAGGGTAGCTCCAGGACACACTGTCCAGCCTGGCTTCATGAAACCACATTTCCCACTGACTGAGCTGTGCTTCCTGATGGTCTGACCCCATGCTGCAAGTCCCTGCAAGAGGAGCAGGTAAAGGGATCCCAGATGGTAGTGGTCCCCAACTTTATCTAACTTGACTATCCTCCTCAGGGTTGAAACCTAGAGAAGGCAAATGGAAACATCCACCTTAATTCTTCTTCTTCCTATTTCCCTCCCTCCCTTCCTTCCTGTGGCCCCAATGAGGCAATTCAACACTTAACATTTCTCTGAATTTAACATTTTGGGGTTTTAGGCAAGATTTTCCAGCTTGGGGCAAACTTGGGGTATCTCTAATGGGCCACGCTGGTTCTTGGGGAATTAGAGAGAAACCAAAAGAACTGTGATGGCTGATTTTATGTGTCAATTTGACTAGGTCTTTAGGGGTACCCAGAGAGTTTGTTGAACGTTATTCTGGGTGTTCTGTGTGGGTGTTTTTATACTATCTTCTTTTTTTATTTTCAGTCCTTTGGTCTGATACTAGAATTAAACCATCAGATCCCCTGGGTCTCTAGCTTGCCAACTCACTCTGCAGATCTTGGCACTTGCCAAACTCCACAATCATGTGAGCTAGTCCTCCTAACAATTTTGTTGGTGCTGTTTCTCTAGAGAATCCTAATACAGAAACTGAGAACAATTTTCCTTTCCTTTTAATTGCAAAGTGTGTTGTTGAGAACTCACTCTATTCTCCCCTCCAGGCTTGGTTTCTTATGGATGGGAAGTCATCGGTTAGTAGGAAATGCAAAGAAGGGAATTAAAGTCTATTCATTTAATATTTGTAAAAAATACATATACATGAGTTAATAGAGTTGAATGGTCAAACTATAAACAACCCACATAAATATCTGCGGGAAACAGTTTCTGCTTCAAAAATGTTCCCCAATTATCAAAATTATTCAATATACTGAGGAACAATGATCTCCTGCACTTAGTCTCTATGCAAATTATGTCATCTATATAGAAGAATGGAGTATCTGGTATATCAAAGGAGTTCTTGAAATGTAAAATTAAAGGTTAATTTTTCCTTCCTCCTTATTAGAAGAATAGGTCAGGAGGTAACAGCACTTGAACCCAGAAAGGGAAGTATGGGGAACAGAAATGCCCTCCAATCTTATCCCATCATTTGAAATTAGAGATATTGTCCCATATAGTTTGATTGACCAAACAGCAGTCCCAGGAGGTGGCAGGATCCCTGGGATGAGTGTGAGCTAGTCCTCCTAACAATTTTGTTGGTGCCGTTTCTGTAGAGAATCCTAATACAGAAACCGAGAACAATTTTCCTCTCCTTTTAATTGTAAATTGTGTTTCTGTTGAGAACTCACGCTATTCCACACTAAGCTCCACGCCTGAGGCTTTAGGGGCTATGGTTAATGTATGCAAACTCTCAGTTGGCCCCACGGTAGAAGAGTCATCTTCCTTTGACAGGATGAAGGGGCTTCAATAATGGACTTCTCTTCAGCAACAAGTTAATCTGAAGACTCAGGGACTTTATATGATCTCAAAGGGGAGCAATTGAGATTCTTAAAACAGCTGAATCTGGAGGTATGTGCAACCACTTGGTAAAGACTGAGCTGAATTAATTTTATTTATAAAAATAAATGTGATATCTCTTGAGTTTCAGAGCAATTGGTATCGATTGTACTTAGATGAAAGGTCTCACAAGTCATAGAAATACATCATAACTAAATCCATGGTTCAGCATTATTAAGAGTGATTTGGATCTTTCTAAGCTACACTTAAGTTCTACATCTAGTGGTCATGCTAAGAGTCCATGATCATTAAAAGACTCAGTCTTGGGCCTCCCTGGTGGCGCAAGGGGTTGAGAGACAACCTATGAAGCAATCTGCAGCTACTGCAGCACAAGTTCGATCCCCGGCCAGGCAGCTGCCCACATGGCACAGTGGACCTCTCCTGGCTCGCCCGCTGCTCCCTTCAGCAGTGTGTTTTGGTCCATCTGACTGTTCTGTTCCCTACTCTGTCTCTGGTGAATCCTCTCACGCACACTCCCCAACACCTCTGGCCTGTTACCCCAGTTCTTGTATGCATGGTTAAATAAATCTTTAAAAAAAAAAAAAAAACGCAGTCTTTTTTTTAAGATTTATTTATTTTTATGCATACAAGAACTGGGGTACAGGCCAGAAGTGTGGGGGGTGAGAGGACTCAGCAAAGACAGAGTGGGGAACAGAACAGGCAGATTGACTGAAATACAATGCTGAGGGGGAGCAGCGGGCGAGTCTGGAGAGTCTGCTGCGCCATGTGGGTAGCTCCTTGGCCGGAGATCGAACTTGTGCTGCAGAGGCCACAGACAGCTTCATAGGTTGTGTCTTAAGCCCTTGCACCACCAGGGAGGTCCCAAGAAACTCAGTCTTGACAATGACTTGGTCTCTGCATAATTGCAATATGCCAGTGAATTCTGCGTTTTGATACTTTTTTTTTATTTTCTCTCCCCATTCTTTCCTCCTTCTCTCCCTTTGTTTTTAAATTTACCAAACATCTGTTGATAACATCTTATGTACTAGATTTTGGAGATAAAATAAAATTGGAAATCCTTTTTCTTGAGGACCTTACAAACCAGAGGCATAAAAGAAAATGAACTTAGAAAGTGATAAATGCTCTTGTCAGGACACTATGACAGCATCAAAGAGCTGCCTTTAGCTTAGCCTCATAGCTCCAATTTTCAAAATGGAGATAGTAATATTCTCTTAACCAACAAAAAACTTGGTAAATGTTCTAGAAGCAAACATTAAATGTGAATCACATCATGGAACTACTGTATACTAATTAATACAAGATTGTTCCATGGTAGAAATAAGGCAGAATAATTAAGTAGTGACTTAAAAAACAAATATGAACATCATTTTAAATTTCAGTTACAGGGATTCAGATTCCATAGAGGTTAACCAGGACTTTGCACAATAGGAACAAGCCCTTGTGACCCTTCATTGTGGAATTTAGAATCGTTTAACATCGCCACAGTCATGGTTAATAGAAACTCAATCTTGAGCTGCCTATCAGCCTTCCACCCCAGCTCCATGCACAGAGAAAGAGGAAAGATTTCTGACTCCTAACTCTACCTCTTCTGCCCCCTTCTTTCAGGGCAAAAGGCAGGGAAGCACTTATTACAGGGAGGAAGGTGGGTTCTGCCAGCATCAAGTTCCTTTGATTAGAGGAGGTACAGCCAGGTGGATCTCAGACTTGTATTTCTCATCCTAATTGTTAAGTTTCCAAGAGACCTTTTAGGACTAGTATCTGAACCTTGTCACTTAAAGGGTATGAATCTATTTAATTGCAATATCCCACATCTTTCTTTGACATCTTGACCCATGATTATTTGTTCATTCTTACTTAATTTTTGAACTAACTGTAATCAAAAATATTTCAATTATATAGTTAAACTCCCTCAAAGTTCCACAGAAGTTTTATGTACAAAATGGAGAGAGAGAGTGAGAAGGAAAGAGAAAGAGGAAAAAGAAAAAACGCTAACATGGAAATGAATTAAAAGATTATTAGAAAAATATTTTCATGTATACATTTAATTTTTCATAGTTTGACACTATTTTTTACATCATTGTTTCAGTGTCCTTGTCTTATTTGAATGTGTTTTAATATAAAGTTGAATAGTTAAATACACCTTTCCAAAACCAAAACTTCCCTGAAATATTTATATCATTAGTAAATGGATTTTGGCACATTATCTATTATGATTTGTGGCTTTTAAATTAATAGTGAGTAAAACAATTAAAATTACTGATAAGCAATTGGATTATTTGTTTGAATTAAGCTTTTAATAAAAACAAAATAGGCAGAAGAAAAAAGATAAGGCACAGTTTTTCAGCATTCAGATGGTTATTCTTGCTCCAAGTTTCAGCTAGAGGATAAACCATCATAGGTAATTGAGAGCAAAACATCATTATGTAGATTTTATTATTATTGCTAAGAAAAAAATTCTCAGGGGTAGGTGGGAGGCAGGTTTTCAAAATTCAATCCCAAAACACATCCTTTGTTCACTAAAGTCTTGAAATTTTGCAAGCGACATAAAATTCAGTTGCTACCAACACAGATTCCATCAGGAATTATATATGGCTAACCAATTGAAGCAAAATGATACAAAGTACAACCCTAATAACTGAAAAATTTTAATTAATAAAAAAAGAATGGTACAAATAACATGACCAAATGTTGCTGTTAGACTGTAACACCACCACATCATCTTGGTGTTTTTCTCTTGAGTTGAGCCCCATAAACAAATGGGATTTGGATTTTTCTGTCTGTGCTTTCATTTGGACAGCAAGATGTTGAGATAAACCAGTAGTCTATGCAGGCACAAACCCAGCCGAAAGTGAGGCCAAGTAGAGGTAGCACAGGCACCTCTGCCAAGTCGCGTCAATAATGTATGGGCTGTCAGTGGTTGATCACTGAACTCGGCCCCTCTTCCCTTCTGCAGGCTCCTTTCCCAGTGGACAGTCAGGCCAGCTGTCTAGGCAGCAGGAATAGCCCTCCTTTCCCAAGCCCCGACCTGTGGGAAAATCTTCATTGGCCAGTAATTGATTCCACCCTGCCAGCTCCATTACTCTAGGCTCCAGTCAAACTGGCAGCAAGCTGATGAAGGGAGCCTGCTCAAGGGGTGAGGGAGTGGGAGCAAAGGCCATCAAGTCCCCCTGCAATTAACACTAATCTGAAAATTGGCCTCTGACAGCAAAGCCCGGCACCTGACAGCTAATTACTTATGTCAGACTGATGTGCACTTCATAGGGAAAGGTTATTTATCAGAGATCAGAGTTTCTCCCTCCGCCCCACTTATTTTTTCTGTTTGTGTTGCTTGAAAACAGTAGGGAATTGTTCCTGGTTGCTTAGATCCCGGAAATCCCAAAAGTTCTTATACTTTATTTAACCGAAAGGGTCCCAAATACTTTAAGACCTAATGCACATTTGGTGTGTTGCTCACCTGAGCCGGCGACCAGAGAAAGATGTCACTATCCCAGAGGGTAGGGTTCATTTCCTTTTATACATGGAGTCAAAGTGATGGGGACATGGGCAATCCAAATAATCAATGTCAAAACTGTAAGGGACTCAAGAAAGGAAAACCAGTTGCATTCATTTCATTTTTAAAGTGCCAGTTTACCATGGGGAAGATCAGTAAATGGCTTATTTTGGAAGTGGAATTTAAAAATCTGCCATCTTATTTTCAATATCTTCTCAAATCTTCACATGGCTATCTAGTAAGTGTATGGGTGACTCACGTGGACATACCGTCCTTCTGGTGATTATGTGTACTGCCTTGCCAATAGTAAAAATGATTATCAGTGGGGAAGCGGGACTAGCCCTTTCTTTCAGTCAACAAATATTTTTTGAGCACCTATTTTATGTGAGGCACAGTTCCAGGTTCCACGTATATGAGACAGGCACATTCTTGCTCTTAGGGAACTTGAGGTTTGGAGAGTGACACAGATTAGTAAGGGAATTACAAGGTAACAATGATATACTTTTTTTTTTTTTTTTTTTAATAGAGGCATGTTTTCTTTCTTTCTTTCTTTCTTTGTTTTTGTTTATACATGCACTGGGTACAGTCAGAAGCGCGGGAGGGTGAGAGAATTCACCAGAGCCAGAGCAGGGAGCAGAGCAGGCAGAAGGACCGAAGTACACTGCTGAGGGGAGCAGCGGGCGGCAGGAGAGGTCTGCGCGCCATGTGGGACCCTCCTCCGGTGGCCGGGGAGCAGCCGGGGATCGAACCGGCGCCGCAGAGGCTGCGGGCAGCTTCGCAACCCAGCGCTCAACCGCTGCGCCACCGGGGAGGCCCAACAATGATATACTTTAGAATGTTAAAATAAAAGTTTTGAAAATACCTAAAACAGGACCTACCCTAAATTTGTTTCCACAGAAAGTGTCCTTTAGGCTGAGAGTTGAATAAATAGAGGAGTTAGGCAGGGAACGGAGAGATCAGTGGGAAATAAAAAGATAAAGGAGATATCATGTACACGAAAACTGGAGTAGATAGGACCCCAATGAGGCTGATATTTAAAGCTCGTGGTCAGTTCCTCCCTAGGTTTTCCAAGTACGAATTACAAGTTGAACAGACTTTTTGCTATTCATCCTTGCTATCCTCTTTCATCCAACCTGACCTACTTTAGCCATCTACCACTGGGAAAGATCATGCCAAGGAAATCCCAGACCCACTGAAAAGCAATCAGGGTTATTGGGTTAAGATTGAACAGAATCAGAAGTCCTGGGAGAATGGAGAGCTACAATTTTTTGCCCACAAATGACCTACATTTTCAATGGGACTACCTCTCCTGCCCCCATCATATTGGAGTATGGGTTTTCATACAGATTAATTTATTGATCTAATAAATATTGAGTGTGACCTCTGTGCCAAGTGATGGGATACTGAAGTGAACAAGGCAGGCATGGCCTCTACCTTCAAAGAGCTACTATATCCCAAGGAGTAGAGAAATATGAAACAATTATATAAAAAATAAATTCATGTCATATGTGGGAAGTGCTAAAACTTCAAGAAGTAAATTATCAAAATCATCCATAAGGAACAGTTTGAAAACAATATAATAACTAAAATGAAAGATATTGTCATTAAGATATCTGCAATGTGAAGTCAGAGGAAAGTAGGGCCCATGGGTTGAATCCTTGCGCTGTGCTAGTTCTGGGATACAACTTTATCAGTTCAGTATCATTGGCTTCTCATAACCCTCCTCATAGGAGGATATTATTACTTTCCCTATTTTGCATATGAAATTACAAAGATAAAAGTGCCTCCTGGGTGGCTTAGGCAGTTGAGTGCAGCTCTGTGAAGCTGTCCGCAGCCTCTGCAGCACCGGTTCCATTCCGGCAGGCCGGCGAGGGTCCACATGGCGGCAGACCTCTCCTGTCGCGCCCGCTGCTCCCCTCAGCAGTGTATTTCGTCAGTCTGCCTGTTCTGTTCCCCGCTCTGTCTCTGGTAAATCCTCTCACCCTCCCGCACATCTGGCCTGCACCCTGTTCTTGTATGGATAAATAAATAAATCTTCTTTAAAAAAAAAAAGAATTACAAATATGCTAAAAAGTTTAAAGAAACTTGCTCAAGGTTACCTGACTGGTAAAGTAGGGAATGGTAAGGTCTGGGCCGAGCCTGATAGTTTCCCTCCATCCATAACTACCAAGAAAGCAACCCAGCCAGCTGTTCATCAACTTCACTCCTGAGGACTTGGGAACAAGTGTCCCCCCCAGGCACAGGCACACTGCTAGGGGCCAGAGCAAACCTGTGGGGAATGTTTTGTGGCCCCTGCAGAATATTTTATGGCCCTTGTCACATAGTCAAAGCAGCAGATTGTATCATCTTGGGAAGAATGTTCATCCTCCAAGGTATGAGATCCTTTTCATAAGACCTGGTAGACATTATGGCATGAATGTCATTTCTAGCCCATTCTTTCTACTGCACTTTGAAAAGCATGGTAGTGAATATAGAAAAACTCATCCAAACTTATGGTTCAGGAAGTTAATCTCTGTCAAGGCAGAATGATGGGATCAGTCGTTATTTCTGAAAACAGGAAATCAAAGGATACAGGAAAGAGAAAAAGGGAATTTATAAACAGGTGTAACTGCACACGAGTGCTAGCCACACTACACAGGACTGATTTCAAATCAGTGGTAGAATTAGGACCAGACCGTCAGTATGTCTGCTCTCTACTTAGGAAGCATTGCAGTTTCTAAAGTCACAGCCAAGTCTGTGCACACTAACACAAACTAACTCTGCGTTAGCTAAGGTACGAACAGGGAAGCACTAGGACAACTCAGACACAAAAACCTGCTGAAAGCAAGGAGCCTTATGCCAGCATGGCGCCCAGCCCATCCCTGGTCTGAAGTTTCCTCAGGACACAAAGCCCACAGTTCCAACTCGAGTGACCCCTGAGCTGGGGCTCTTGTCAAGACAATGTCAGCAGCAGTTTCTGAAAACCACAGACACTGTGATCTCTATCCATAACAGATCGTTATGTTTCGGCTTCCTAATCGCCCACTTGGAGGACAGAAAGAGAACACTAACCAGAGTGACCAGGCTGTGGCCTTCCCTTGGCCCCTGGCTCCCGCTTGGAAGCCACCTCCCCAGGCAGGCTTTTTTTAGGCACTCCAGTGGAAACTGTAAGATAGTCTCTTGGCCCCAAGTGAGGTCTCCATTCCACAGCTCCTGCTATCTGTCTAGCAAGAAACTCAAAAGTGTGACACACTGACACCCACTTGTGCTCCCTAAAAAACTTTTTTTTTGGTCAGTGTTGAAAATGCTTAAGTTTATCAAAGTCCTGTTTTTTCTTCCATTTTTATCTCTCAAAATCATTTTTTTTCCTGTAAAACAAACTGCCCCCAAAACAAAAACACAAAATATCTCTGGTACAAAGAGGCAACATGATTTTTTTTTTCAAGTTTTGGTTTGTTTCACTGAACTGGATTTATGCCAATTTGCTTATATAAACGGTGAGATGGTATGATTTTGGGTTCAAAAGTCTATCTCATCTGTTTTGTAAATAAAGGATTCATGTTTTTGGTCTTCTCAGAAAAGTTTGGGTTTTTTTTTGTTGTTGTTGCTGTTTTTTTTTAAAGAGCACCTGACCTGGCTTCACTCTAAGGCTGGCATTTTGGGAAAGCCAGCTCATGGAATAGCCAAGGGCAGGAATGCCAGCTTGCCCATGTGGCTCCGAACCACTACCGCCAATTTCCATTCCCCTCTGCTTCCCACCAACCACATATCATGAAACCATATGTATGCCCAGGACCCCAAAATATTTCTGCATGAGGGGTTCCCCATACAGCTCTCTGGATTGCTGGAAATCAGCCATCACTTTCAAAGCTTCCAAAGTCCCTGGACTGCACCAGAGTGCCCCACTGAGCCGAGTGACACCTGCTCTCTGCCTGTCTGGACCGGTGGAAGCCTGCTGTGAGATCACTGGCACGGTGAAAGACCCCCGGAGAACTCCCTTAACCAAATGCTTGGCAGGTGGACACCAAGGCCACCATCCCAGACACTGAATTAGAACACTATATTCAAAATTACCATCATCCAAAAGAAAAAAAGTATTTTGGCAGACCAAAATACAAACTCTCATCAAGTTTAATAGAGGATTATTAATAGAGACAGGCTTTATTTCAATTCTCTTTGCCTATATTCTGATCTCTTTGGAACACCCATTAACAACATGCATCAGAAAGCTGATTTATAGATTAATATTTTCTTAAGCATGAAGATGCTTTTTTAAAAAAATAATAACTGACTTTGGCTTATACAGTGCCTATCCCAACAAAGGGAAATGCACATCTTTCATAATCATCTGGCACTAACAAATATGCAAATGCCCCTCCACCCCCAGAGTGCACCAAGTTGTAGGCTGCACAGCTGTGAGTCATCACACATTAATGTGGACTTAATTTGAACTGGTGCTGGAAGTAGTGGGCACAACTCAAATTAGACATGTGGTGGGCGTTTAACCACAATATTACCAATCTCCATTCTGACATCTGACAGTCCTTAATAATTAACTGCATGTAAATGGTCAAACCTTCTCTCCCTGTTGGACCAGTCTCCAGCTATACCAGTCTCTGCATTGTAATTGCTAGTTGGGGCTGTCAATTGTACTTGAAACAAATCATAGGCAAAAGATCAGACAGCTTCAGGAGTCCTGAGTTCTCTGATCTATTTGCCTTGTAATTGAACTAGAAGGCCTTCCCAGCAGCTCCCATATGCTGCCTCCTTAGAAAAATAGAATATTCTCTCTCGATAAGAGGGAAATTGATTGTGTTTTGAGGTTTAATTGGAGGCTTTTGGGAAACAAGCTTTTGTGATGGGATCTGCAGGATTCCCCTGAAATACACCAAGACGGGCATGTTGCCCCAAACACACTATTTACTTCTCTTTCGAAGTAAGACAAAATGAACTTACTTTGGGTCTATCAAACGAGATTAGAGCTTTCTGAAAATCTGAGGGAAGTGTTGCCTGGAGAGTGTTGGTGGTCAAATCCTGAACTATAAACCCATCATCTCTTAAAAAAGTATTATCAAATTCAAGTTTAGATGCCCATGGCAAAATATTCTACTGCTTCTATTCAGCTAAGCTAATATCTTAAGAGTTATATTTGTTTCTGTTGGCCAACACAAAGATTCAATTGATTATTTTGGAAAGTATGACTGTCCACAAAAAGATTATTATACCTGATAGTAAAGGAAATCTTGATTGGTGAGTTCTGCAAATATGTAGCATCTAATCACACAATTGCATTTAGAACCAAATTATATATAACGTGGATAGAGACAGAAATGGATTTTACTTTTGTATTATGGATGAACAAAAATGTACTAAGTAAACAAATTATATAAAACTGATTATAGAATTTAGACAAGTAAAAAAACTTAGTTTTCTATTTAGTTTGAATTCTTTATGTACTATGCAGGTACAATTGATAGACTGACTATGAGGTTCTCTTTTTATTAAAACAACACCGGGCTTCCCTGGTGCACAAGGTGTTGAGCACAGCACTGTGAAGCTATCCAAGACCTCTGTAGTACAAGTTCGATCCCTGGCCAGCCCAGGAGCTACCCACATGGTGCAGCATACTTTTCCTTTCTCACCTGCTGCTCCCCTCAGCAGTGTATTTCAGTAGATCTGCCTATTCTGCTCCCCACTCCGTCTCTGGTGAATCCTCTCACCCCCCACCCACACCTCTAGCCTGCACCCCAGTTCTTGTCTGAATAAATAAATCTTTAAAAATAAACAAATTAATTAAATAAGTGCTTTTCTCAAGGCAATAGAAACTTTAAAATTAGAAAATAAAATAAATAACTAAAACAATGCCTCTAAGAACTTGTTCTAAAATCTTGATTGCTCCAGTTGGAAACTCTCTAAATCATCATACTGGCACTTTTGAAAGCAGATTCTACTATTCAAAGTGGATTTGCCCAAGTTAGGCTGCAATGGTGAGGTTTTATGGTGGAGCTGGGAGATATATCATTCCAGCTGCTATGAGGTACAGTAATAGGCATGATACTATATGTGACGTGGTAAATAAATAATTAAAAGAGCTGTCAAGCTCTGCCTGTGTCCTTAACCCTCTGCTTGCCCCCCAGGCCCAGTAAGCACACGTGAAGTATCACCCAATTATAACCTAATGGAATAAAAATGAGCCAAGAGGGAATAGGGACAAAATGGATTAAAGAGAGAGAGTGAGTGTAATGAGAGAAATCATCTCTTCAGATCATCATGTACATCTGTACACAGAATCCATGAAGCAAACAGATGTGAGGGCCCTTGGAACTTAAAATATGAGTGTGTCCTGATCATTTCTCTGTCACAGAAAAAGAATAAGCTCTTTTCAAAGGCCCTGTCTGAGGAAGGGCTAACATCAAACAACCTCAGAATAACCAGGAGATTAAAGCCTGAAGCTATTCAACTTCCTGCCTTGTAACTAACTAATCTACTTAAAGCTGGAAGAAGATGAGGAGCGCCATTGTAGCAGAAAAGCTCTCCAGATCAGAAGCGGCAGCGTGGTATACTGCAAGTTGCCCAGAGCAGGAACAGGAAGACTTAAGGCTATGGCCCACCCTAGGTCTGACCCTGTGACCCAGGCACTTCCATACGGGTATCTTACCTGGCCGTCTCCCGACATGGAGGAGGGATGCCCTGCTCAGCACTTCTGCAAATAGCCCCCGACACAGTAAGAACGATAAGAAAGGCTTCCTGGCAAAGGATGAAATTAACTCCTTTTGGGGGGCTCCGAAAAGTGATCACCTCTTGACTGTTCTTGTAACAGGGTGGTCCCCAGGAAAGGGGGAGGTTCCAGGTTTCCTGCCCCACCCAAGGGAGGGTGGAGCTGAGCAGGAAGAGAAGAGGCTGCAGAGGAGATTGAGGAAGGAAGGAAGCAGGATGCAGAGCCAGAAGGAGACCTGGAGGAGGCACATGGAGCCGAGAGGCACGTGAATAAACTGCGCTTGCCTTTTGGACGTGGACTGGTTGACACAGACGTGGGTAAGGGACCCGTGGGGAGGTGATAATGGCGGTTTTTGTCTTGATTTTGATTTTGCTCTTTTCCCTCCAGACTTGTCTGGTTGTTTCTGATCCTTTTCTGTGAGTCCCCACTGGAAGATGCTTTGGACTTGTAGCAAGTTTTGGGGCCTTGCTCTGAGCCAATCCCATTTGGATGGACTTTTACCCATGAGGGGATGGGTAACTTTGGGTGCTTGATTTAGAAACTATATTCTTTGTCTTTCTGTATTCTTCACTGATTGTATTAAAGTTCCTTCCCACTAAAGTCTCATTTGTTTTGTGTTGATGCGGCGGATGGCAGAACCTATTTAGAGGTTTGGGGGGTCTGGGGTTCCCCTCCCCCTGCCCTGTAACATTCAGACCACTGGCATAGCCAAGGGCACCTCTAACATTTGCATGTTCCCTGACTCTCCACTGTTCCCCAGGACCCATCTTTAACTGCTAGTTTCTAAGCACTTCAGGTCCTGCCAGCTCCTGGGTCTGGCTCTCTTTTCGTTCCATTCCCAGTCTAGCCTTGGCAGTCCCCGGTCCTGGCCTCAGATAACCGCCATAATTCAGGGTCCTGGCATGGCAACAGCACTTTAACTAGAAACCTAAAAATATTTTGGAAAATGACTGTGAGATGATTTGAGAGGGAAGAGTCACTTCCACAAGCAGTAACACTGACCAAAAGACCTTGCATATGTTCTTTTTTTTTTAAGATTTATTTATTTATGCATACAAGAACTGGGGTACAAGACCAGAGGTGTGGGGTGTGAGAGGACCTACCAGAGACAGAGTGGGGAACAGAACAGGCAGGTTGACTGAAATATACTGCTGAGGGGAGCAGTGGGAGAGTCAGGACAGGTCTGCTGCACCATGTGGGGGATTGAACTCATGCTGCAGTGGCTGCGATGAGCTTCACAGATTGCATCTTAACCCTTTGCGCAACCAGGGAGCCCCCCCCCTCCCTGGCATATATTCTTTTTTTTTTAAGATTTATTTATTTTTACAAGAACTGGGGTGCAGGCTAGATTTGCGGGAGGATGAGAGGATTCACCAGAGACAGAGCGGAAACAGAACAGGCAGACTGACAAAATACACTGCTGAAGGGAGTAGCAGTTGCGACGGGAGAGGTCTGCCATGCCATGTGGATATCTCCCTGGCCAGCCGGGATCAAACCAGCACTGCAGAGGCTGCGAACAGCTTCACAGCATTGCATCAACCTGCTGCGCCACCAGAGGAGGCCCCCAGCATATATTCCTTGATGAAACTTTGCAAAAATGTTAAGTACTGCTGCTGTCTGCCCACCTCCTCTCCCCAAAAAAAAGTCAGGTCTGCATATTAGTCAGGATCATATTCATATGCAGTTGACCAGCTTCTAAAACTGAAAATGTTGTTAATATTTAAATTAATAAATGAAGTGTCTGCAAATGCTCCCCTTACCATACCCTCGGTTACTCACCATATCACAAAAAAGTAAATTATTGTAATGTATTCAAGTCTACAAATATAATAATCTGCAATAATTTACTTAATAGAAAAATAAGGATGAGTTATGAAAACAAATGTGTCATCAAGGCCTATGGGATGCTAGTCCAAGCTAAAAATTGAAGCAGAACTGTAATTATAATAGAAATATAATTATGGGAATAATTACATTAAAAAAATAAAACTCAAAATTTGGTCACTCTAGGAAGAGACAATTAAGATTCCTACCTCTTACATCACTTGAGTCATTTATGAATCCAAGAAAATAGCGGTTGCTCAGAATAGTTGGTCAAGGTATCGGACACACTGAACCACAGACTGGAACATAAGGTGGGGGAGGGGTGCCTGAAGCAGGCTGAATAAGAACACTCACAGAAAATACTCCAATTCTCTATCAGCTAGATTAGTGAGAAATGCAGACATTTCTCACTTTTCATCAGCTCCCATTTGCTGATCTGTTTATTCTTTGCTGAATAATAGACAATTAGATTTCACATTTGTTAATTTTGAACCAGTAACTCAGAGATTTCTCTTAGAGTACAGATGAAAGCAATAACACAAGCACTTGTCAGAAAAGGAAATATACATTTAAGGTCTATAAGGAGCACATTTTGGCTAACTACATGTACAGTAATTCAATGTATCCTTTGTAAAGGGTAATGACCAAAATTCTTAAGACCGTCATAGTTAGTTTGGAATCCAACTCTAGGATTTACTGGTTTTGTGATCTTGTACAGTCAGAGTAATTTAACTACTCTATACCTCAGTTTCTTCATCAATAAAATGAGGATAATCCCTAAAGAGAAGGAGAAGGATTCACAGGATTTAAATGGAAAAATGTATAGGAGGAACAGAGAGCAATACTTGCATATTATAGGCATTTAGTAACTATTAATACTGCTAGCATCCTATTGCAAGCATACTAAAGGCTTTGAAAAGCATTGAGTTCTAGGGCCTCCCCGGTGGCGCAGCAGTTGAGCACTGGGTTGCGAAGCTGCCCGCAGCCTCTGTAGTGCTGGTTCGATCCCCGGCCACTGGGTGAGGGTCCCACATGGCGCGCAGACCTCTCCTGCCGCCCGCTGCTCCCCTCAGCAGTGTATTTCGTCAGTCTGCCTGTTCTGCTCTCCGCTCTGGCTCTAGTGAATTCTCTCACCCTCCCGCGCTTCTGACTGTACCCAGTGCTTGCATAAATAAATAAATCTTAAAAAAAAAAAAAGAAAGAAAAGCATCAAGTTCTAGACAAGTGTTAAGATACTATTTATGACAATATGATTGGATTTGGGAGGGTAGGCAATGTGAGAGAGTTGCAGTTATGAATTAAAAACCAAACATAAAAGTAAAAGCAAAAGAATAGGTAAAGAGATCAATGAAACAGAGTCCAGAAATAGATTTACATGTATATGTCCAACTAATTTCCAGATTAAGTACCACGTTAATTCAATGAGAAAAAGTTTTTTTTAAATAAAAGTTGGAGTAGCTGAATATTCATATAGAAAATGAAACTTTTGCCTCTATTTTATTCCATATACAACATTAAATTGAGATAGATCATAGACCTAAATATAAAACTCATAACCATAAAGCATCTAAAGAAACCACAGAAGTTAGCAAAGATTTTGTAGACTGCATGAAAAAGCACTAACTATGAAAAGTTTGCAAGACCATTGAAATTTAAAATTTCTGTGCTGTTAAGAAAGTTGACAAGCCGCAGAAAAACAAAAGTAATTGCATGCCTATATTTGATAAAATACATATCTAGAATACATAATGAACTCCTACAAAGTAGCAATAAAAGGTAAACTATCTACTTTTTAAACAGGAAAAAGAACAATCACTTGACAAAATAGAAATATAATTGTCCAATAAGCACATTTAAAATGAATGACATCAATAGCCATCAGGGAAATGCAAATTAAAACCACAGGGGTTAAAGACAGCTATTAAGCTATCGCCAGCCACTGCAGCTTGAGTTAGATCCCTGGCATACCAGGGAGCAACCCACATGGCACAGCAGACCTCTCCAGCCTAGCCCGCTGCTCCCCTCAGCAGTGTAATTCAGTAGATCTGCCTATTCTGCTCCCCACTCTCTCTGGTGTATCCTCTCACCCCCGCACCCTTTGACTTACACCTCTGTTCTTGTATGCATAAATAAATCTTTAAAAAAATAAAATAAAACCACAGTGAGATACTGTTATAGGACAGGGAGAGGGGCAGCCCAAACCCCGCAAACCTGCCTATTTTACATGGGTTCTGCCATTCGCCGCATCAACACAAAACATAGGAGACTTTAATGGGAAGGAACTTTAATAAAACTAGGAAACAATACAGGTGAGGCAAAGAGTCCAGTTTTTAAATGAAGCACCCAAAGTTACCCGTCCCCTCGTGGGAAAAAGTCCATCCATATGGGATTGGCCCAGAGCAAGGCCCCAAAGCCTGCCACAAGTTTAAAGCATCTTCCAGTGGGGACCCACAGAAAAGAGTCAGAAACAACCAAACAAGCCCGGAAGGAAAAGAGCAAAATCAACATCAAGATAAAAGCTGCCATGGTCACCTGTAACAGGGTGGTCCCCAGGAAAGGGGGAGGTTCCCTGCCCCATCCAAGGGAGGGTGGAGCTGAGCAGGAAGAGGAGAAGCAGAAGAAGAGACAAGGAAGGAAGCAGGATGGAGCCAGGAGACCTGGAGGAGGCGCATGGAGCCTAGAGACACATGAAGAAACTGCGCTTGTCTTTTGGTCGTGGACTGGGTGACACAGATGTGGGTGACTGTTACAATACCATTTCACACCTGCTAGAATGCTAAATATATATATATATATATATATATATATATATATAGAAAAGATGGAAACCAATATTTGTAGAGAATATAGTATATTTGAAGCTCTCACACATTGCTTGGGAGATGTAAAATGTCACAAGCACTTGAGAGAAGTGTTTGGAAGTTTCTTATGATGTTAAACTTACATTTACCTATGAAATAGCAATTTCACTCTTAGACATTTACCAAAAGAAATGAAAACATGTGTCTATATTAGAGTCCTATTCATTACAGGCATATCAATCAGCCCAAATGTCCATTAAGAGGAAGGTGGATAAATTGTGATAGAATCACATAATGGAATGTTACTGATAAAAGAACAAACTACAAATTCATTCAGTTACGTGAAAGAATTTCAAAAACATCATGTTAAGGGAAAGAAGCCAGATTCCAAAGGTGATGTGCCATCTGATCCCATTTATATAAAATCCAAGGACAGACTGACTATGGTGATAGAAGTCAGAAAGTGGTTATTTTGTTGGGGATGAGGGTATGGAAAGGATAGGAAGAGTCACAAGGGAACTTTCTGGAATAATGGCAATGTTCTATACATTGTTTTAGGTAGTAGTCACAAGAGTATACACAGTTGTCAGAAGTCATCAAACTGAGTCTCCCCTGTGGTGCAGTGGGGTGAGTGCAGCGCCGTGAAGCTGTCCGCAGCCTCAGCAGTGCCGGTTCGATTCCTGGCCTGCCCCGGGGAGAAACCCACATGGCTCAGCAGACCACTCCTGCCTTTCCCGCTGCTCCCCTCAGCAGTGTCTTCAGTCATTCTGCCTGTTCTGTTCTCTGCTCTGTCTCCGGTAAATCCTCTCACCCTCCTGTACATCTGGCTTGTACCCCAGTTCTTGTATAAATAAATAAATCTTTAATAAATAAATAAATAATATATTTTTTAAAAAGTCATCAAACTGAGCATTTAAGTTCCATATGATAATGTGTTAATTATACCTCAATTAAACATGTAAAAACACATAAGAACTTGTGACTCAGTGCCTGCCCTAGCAAAGTCTACAACCATGATGAGGACAAAAGGTATTTTCGTATGTAGAGTATTAGAGAAATTAAATTCCATTTATAGAGTATTTGTGGGGTCTAGTTTATTCAGACAGCATAGTGCATGACACACAAAAAAAAGTGTTTCCCGTGAAGCCAGTAAACTACAGGATCTGAATAAGATTTTCAATTCACAAAGAATTAAAATTCTTCTTTGGCCTTCCTTCCCCACAATTTCTAGTGGTTGACTGAAAGGAGTTGGCAGGTGCCTGTGAAGGGGTCATTCTCCTCTGGCAAAAGAGCCCTAGGTTATTAAATTCTTCCTCCTTGGGCCTTGTTCACCTCCACTGTTTATTGTTTTGTCTTGTTTATCTACTGCTGCCAGCCCAAGGCAGGCCTTGTCCTCTGTGTGCTCCCCACAGGGATTATGCCTCACTCAACACTTGGTAATGTTTTCATTACTGATCCTAGGGTGATCACAATGACTAACAAAAACAGCAACCTCCCTGACAGTCACACTCTTGATCTTGGGAGCAGAAAGAAAAAAAGTCCAAATCATTTTTCTCTCTTAGTTTTATTCATATGTTACATTTCTGTGTTTGTGTCCTAGGGCAATCATGCTTTTTTTCATTTGTGATGTTCTAATTGATAGTGACATGGGCCGAAAATTAAAAACCACTCAAGAGAAACCATTCCTGGCTCGCTGGGTCAGTGGATGAAGGGAAGTGTGCTGACACAGTTCAAAAAAGAAAAACCTCTGCAGGGTGCAGGGAGGGAGAAGCCAAGAACCAGTGCTTTATTTGGGGCATTGTTTCCGTTCCTAAACCATTCTATCGTGTGTCCTCTTTTCACTCACAAATGGAATATTGTTCCCGCTCCCTCTGCCAACAGACCCAAAGGGAAGAGGAGAGGGGGAGTTTAAGAAATGAAGCAGGTACGGCTTTCCCTGGTGGAGTAGCGGTTGGGCGAGGGCCTGAGAAGCTGCCCACAGCCTCTGCAGCGCAGATTCGATCCCCGGCCCCTGGCAAGGGTCCCACATGGCGCGACAGACCTCTCCTGCCGTGCCCGCTGCTCCCCTCGGCAGTGTATTTCGTCACTCTGCCTGTTCTGTTCCCTGCTCTGGCTCTGGTGAGTTCTCTCACCCTCTGCACCTCTGGCCTGTACACCCATTTGTGTATGCATAAATAAATAAATATTTTTTTTAAAAAAAAGAAATGGGGCAGGGGAAGGATATACAAAATGGTTCATTTTATGAGTAAGCTACACAGAAACTGAAGAGGTGAAAGGACCTGTATGGTTGCATTGTTCCTCCCTCATTTAGGGCAGATTAAATCGCATGGAGCAGATGGAGATAGTTTGCAAACACTTATAGCTCCCCTCTAAGCTTTTGCTGTGTGCTCCCCATTCAATAAAAACAATTATTACATGTGGTTAAAGGTAGTAAACAATCTTATTGATACTCCCCTAGAAACACCATTTGTACAGATGTCATCACCATTCCACATCTAATTTTTTTAAGTCAATTGGGTCTTTCAACTCGAATGAAATTTTCCTCTTGCCTTCCATTCTGCAGTCTTTTGACATGGAATATTTGAGCTTCTAGCCATCGTATAACCAACATATTCACATCTGATCCATGTTTCAGAATTTTCCAGATCAAGTATCACCTCATTCAAGAATTCCTGGACCACCTCTTTTTTCTCCACTCCTAAAAGTCCTCATGGTTTCCTCTATCATTACATCTGTGCTCTGTACCCTCTTACAGCACTTAGGATTTTCAACTTATTAATCTCTCCTGCAACTCTCAGATGAAAGACAGAGTTTTTAGTAAAGTATTTATCATCTCTTCTACATTAATGGACCCATGATTTCATCACACTTTGTGGAAGTGACTGTTTTAAACATTTATTAGCTCCTCTGTCTCTCGGCTTCAGAATCACAGGGATGATATCTCTACTTCATTGAATATCCAATATGATCCCTTACATGTGGTACACAATACATGTTACATACCCTTCCATTAAATTTAACAATTCAGACATCATTATGGGTCTTCTTTTTTTAAAATTAGGCAAGTCAGAAACAATATTGCAAGAAGAGTAAACAGGCATAGAGAAAGTGGCAGTTGTATGGATAGCTCTTGAATTTGATTGGAAAAAAAGAAATACAAAAGTAAATAAAGGGAGAAAATTGAATCACAATAAAAGTAAGAGTTTCAGGGATTTTTGAGAACTGAGCATATGTGCAGGCAACAAAGGGGAAGCAATAGGGAGAGCAAATGAAGATAAAAGAGCAAAGTCACAATAAAGATATCACGGTCTTTAGGGAGACAGGAAATTAAGAATGCTGATGGAGAATAAGTTTTGGAAAAAGAATAAAATGCCACTCATTCTTCCATAATGGGATGAAGAAGACAAAGTAATGAAGATAAAGACAGAAAAGAATTACTAATGAAAATAAAACCCAGAGGACATAAGTAAATTAGACGGTATCTTGCTATACTTTCTTAATAAGCAGCTTCTGCTGGAAGAAAATCAAGCAAAATCCTAGAGAATTTGAGAAGGAAAAAAGGGTCAGAGGAGCCAGTGGGTAGGAAAACAATTGTGCAGCATTTAATTTATTCTGTGAAGTTCTCCCTATGTCCCCTTCTCAGCTACCCTCATCTGAAATACTCCCCAAGTCCATATTAACTGATGTAAAAACAAAAAGAACAAAATCAGCAAAACAGAAATTTAAAAAACCAGAACCATTATACTCACGTTGAACATATAATTAAGAAAAAATCACTGTGAGGTTTCATTTATGAAGTTGGATTTGTTAACACATAAGCAGTTCTCTAGCAGGCACTTTTAAAAGTTGTACTTCCAAAAAGTAATCTAGTGATTCAAAATCTATTTAGGAAAATTTAACCTTTCTTATCGAACAGGTTCTGTGCAAGGCCTGGTTTTGAAGGGATCTCTGACCTCAAGAAGTACATGGCTAGGGCCTCCCTGGTGGCACAGGGCTGTTTACAGCCCTATCAAGCTCTCGCCAGCCACTGCAGCATGACTTCAATCCCTGGCTGGCCAGGGAGGAACCCAAATGGTGCAGCAGACCTTCCTGCCTCGCCCACTGCTCCCCTCAGCAGTGTATTTCAGTACATCTGCCTGTTCTGCTTCCTACTCTCTCTGGTGAATTCTCTCACCCCCCACACCTCTGGCTTACATCCCAGTTCTTGCATGCATAAGTAAATAAATCTTAAAAAAAAAAAGAAGAAGAAGAAGAAGTACATGGCTAGAGGTAGCACAGTGACTGATGTCTTTCCATTCATTCAACAAAGTCTGGATACTGTGTGCCAAGAATCTTGCCTGGACGTTGTAGGCAGATAGTACTGGACATCTTGTCTCTCAGAAGAAACAGAAAAAAGCAAATCCCAATTACTTATAAATTTCGAAAGTGCTACAGAAATGCGTCATAATTACATAAAGAAAAAAGTCTGAGGGCTAAGAAAGCATATACCAAACTTAGTTAAGGGGTTAGAGAAATTCTTTCTCAACAACTAAAGGATATAAGAAAATTATTTAAGCCAGGTAGTGGGAAGAGACTTCAAAGGAGAGAAGTGCATGCAAAGGCTCCAAAACAGTAGATCATGAGGCATTTGAGGAAATGAGAGGAAGCCAGGGCTGCTGGCACACCTACAGCAAGGGGGATGATAAAGCAGGGTGAGGGGGGCCGAGAACTCTATAAATCACATTAAGGAGTTTGAATTTTATCCTCAGAGCAGTGAAATGTCACTGATGGTTTTAAACAGATTAGATTATACTCTTTTAAAAGATAGTCTGTGTGCAAAGTGGGGAATGGGGAGAAGAGATGGAACCAAGTTTGGGTACCGACAAGCCAGCTAACTAGACTACTGTAGAAGTTAGCAAGAGCAGTGCCCGAGGCTTGGACTTGGATGTGGCAGTGGAGATGGAGAGAGGTTCAGCAGGAAGACTTGACAGGGTCAGATATTGGACAGGATATGGGAGAGAAGAGAGAAGCAGAGTCAGCTACGAGCAACTGAGTGGACAAGATGTCATTAAGTCGGGCAGAAACATGGAAGGAGGGACCCCTTGTCCAGTCATGAAGTGGATAAGCATGAATCCGGAAATCTCACACCGGTTCCCAATCCAGCCCTGCACAGAACAGGGAGAACAATGCTCCCTCCGGTACAAACATCAACAGTAGCTTGTTTGTGGTAATCAAAAGATCAAGCAGTTTTGGCTCACACGTGTGTACTCACTCATGTGCTATCTGACAGGGTGTTAGTCTTTCTTTCCTTCCTTCTTTTCCTGGCAGATATCTCTATCTGACAACAGGAACAAACAAAACTCTGGGATTTGATTTTCTTTTTCTTAATTCCCAATAACCTTTTTACATAATCTTCAACAATAAACGGCCTTTGAGTGTATGAGCACAGGCTATACTGTGTTGGAAAACACTTATCTTCCACACACTTGGATGAAAAGATAAGCATTAGTCTATAGATAAAGCATTAGGCAGCTAATACAGCATTAGGCAATGTGTTTTCCCTTCTACTTTTCTATTCAGTCATTAAAAGTGGCTGGCCTCTGGATTTGCCTGGCTATCTTAATCCCTCTTCACCTACTGTAGCTGTTTACTCTTCATGATGGGTTTGACACCTAACACAGCATGGAGCAGGCACTTAGCCAGCTTCTGTTCTCTGTTCTGTAAAAGGAAAAGGCAGGGATTCAAAATTCAAAAGGAGGAGCAGCTCAGAATCTAGTCCTATGGAGGAAGTCTTCCTGCTGCAAGAAGTCAGAGCAATGGCAAACTCTTCCCAGCCCCCACCTAAAAAATTATCATGTTCTCAACCACTTGCTTGAGACTGAAGTTAATGCTGTGTCCTTAGGGTATTCAAAACAATTCTTAGCCATAGAATTCCAAGAACAGATATTGGGAAAAGACTCTGGTGACCCATGTTCCAATCCTAGTTCTGGTATTAATTAGCTAAGTGACCTTGAACAAGTTATTGGGCCTTGCCAAGGGGTGGGAAAAGAAACCCTCACACACTGTAGTTGGTGAAATTGTAAACTGATCCAGCCTCGATGGAAACAGTATGGAGGTTTCTAACATATTAAAAATAAATATACTATGTTATCCAGCAACTCCACTCCTAGGTATCTATCCAAATGGAATCCAAATGGAAAAACACTAAGTCAAGTGTACACACTTATGTTCATTGCAGCACTATTTACCATAGCCAAATACAAACTACCTAAGTGCCCACTGACAGATGAGTGAATTAAGATGGAATCTCTTGGAGTAATTTGGTGAAAAATGATGGTGGATTGGGAGGGGTGATAACATTAGATATGGTGAAAATTGGTGGGATTCTGAATATGTTTTGCAAATAGAGTCAAAAGAATCGACTATTAGGTCAGAAATGAAGGTTACATAAAAAATGTAGGAGTCAGTGGCAATTCCAAGATTTTTGAACTCAGCAAGTGGCCAAGTTAATCAAGAACAGAAGACTGTGGCTGGTTGGATATGAAGGGAGTCATAAGTTCATTTTAGGAGCTAAGATGTCCTAATGTAATAGATGATGAGTAAATAGCATATGTGTGTGAGAGAATTCTAGAAGGGTTTTAGCTAAAAATCCAAATTTAGGATTAAGCCATGTGAGATCATTTGGGGGATAAGTGTGGCTAAGAAGATAATAGATGTAAAGACTGAGGAATCAGCACTTCAACTTGAAAAGGTAGAGGAAGTGAGAAGAATAAACATATTTGTGTATTTTTAATGTTTCTAAATTATATACTCTAACTCCTTAACATTCAGAGACCCTTCTAGAGAAAACCTGGTTGGATCCTTCTTCCTTAAAACTGACTCCTATAATGGATCCTTAGCATTTTCTAGAAAGTCACCTTGGATTAAGCTACCAAAAATTGCCTGTTGGAATTATGGGCTCTAAATTCTAATCCCACCATCTTTTTTTTGGTTTTGAGAGGGAAAGTGAGAAGATTTGAGAGTGGCATTGCATGATTCCTTCAATTATTTCCAAGGTAAAGTCATTCTGGAATGTTCAACTACAAAAGGCATATTGGAATACCAAGAAACATAAGTTATCTTACCCTGCTAATTAAGACACTATTCAATTTTACTTAGAAAGATGTAGACAGTACCTCTACCTTTGGATGGATCTTAGCAAAATACTTGGGAAACTTGAGCTCTAAACCCCAATCTAATCTGAATTTCCCTTATTTCAAAGGATGTAGTTTAAAGTTTATTTTTCATGTATATTTTATCATGACTCTTGAGGCTTTGACATTGTGAAATTTCCTTTAAATGTGAAAGCAATACCAAATAATACTTACAAGCTATTTTCTGACTTCTCTACCACAGACTGGAAGAAATGTGGGAAGAGAACGGTAGTCCTATTTTCGATGTAGAAATAGTTAAAATGTTAGTTCATTGAGGAACAAACATTCATGTGGAAAGAAATCATGGGGAATGTAGTTTTTTTAAAAGGAAATTTGATAGTATGGGTTAAGTGCTTTCTAATTTTCTTTTACACAAGCCTAAACTTTATGTTATTACCTTATTGTACCTCTCAGAATTTCTCAAACCTCTAAACAAAGGGGTAGAAAGTACACAACTACAAAAGAATCCAAATCCTTTTTCTGTGTCAGAATACAATACCAGGACTAGTCCAATTACATAGGACTAGTCCTCTTTTAGTTGCAGAAAGAACACAATCATGTTTCTTAACTGCACTTACATTCCCTGGGTAACTCTAACTGCTTTTTAAGCAACTAAGCAATAATAAGTGAGATGTCAACACCTAATTCAATTTCCAGATTAATATTTACTTTGAAAAGTTTGAATCATTGTTGAAAAAAGGAGGCAAATAATTCCAAATTTCTGACACTCACTGATATGTGTAGTCTTAAAATATATTTCATAAATTTGTCAATGCCTAAAGACTTGTATGCATCTAGACCTTGGGATAAATAAGCCTATACAAGCAAATGAATTCTCATTCTTTCAGGAAGGCCTATGGAGGAATATCAGCTTTAGAAAAGCATAGACTTGGGTTTGAAGATTAATTCCACCATTTTACTACTCATGCCCAAAGGCAAGCTACCTTACCAGTTTAAGCTTTAGCTTCCTTGTCTAAAAAAAGAAGATAATAGATACCTTCTTATTGGATTATTGGGAGTATTAACCAAGATAAATCAGGTGAATACCTATGGCAGGACTGTTGCTCAACAAACTTGATTACCCCCTACCCCATTAGCAATGGGGAGAATAGACTTACTTAAGGCTAGTGATGAAAGGAAATATCTTGAGTGTGTTTTGAAATAAACATCATCTACCAGAGGGAGAGCACAAAATTCTTTTTTCAAGTGACTACATCTTGTGATTTCCATCACTTTTTCATAAAGCAAGAAAACCTTTGGCATTAACAAATCTATTAATGCAGCAGTATGACTATTGCTCCAGGGAAAGCTATGATGAGCCTTTTCCCTTTTAAATTAGGTGTTAGAGGAAAGTTTTTCCAGGTTTGAAAATTCAAAAATTAGAATTCATTTTAGAAACTTCTACCAGTTATCCTTGCAATTGAGCTAAACCAAATCAAATCTTAGTCTGAGAGTTTTGTTTCTGAAGCTATATTTCCATTCACATAAATTCTTTTCCTTTTTGTATGGCCCAGGAATAACCAAGTTCTTTTGCTCTTGTTTCCTTATTTGTGTTCTCTAGAGAAAGCCAGATGCTCTTTTTTCATATTTGTTGAACCGTGACCAAGAGTGGTCTGATGTGCTCTGTGTACCTCTAGGCTAACTTTGTAATTCTGTGGTCAGTCTTTAATTTGTGTTATCCAGATATTTTCTGTAATTTTATCAAACTGTCTCCCAACCCTTAAAGTCTTTTACAGACAACTTGGTGACCAAATCTAACATGCCTAGAACTCATGGTCTTTAGCCAATCTCTTCTGGATTGAGATCTCACTAAGTAAGCAAAACCAGGCCTTGATGTTTCTTGGAAGGAAAACCAGAGGAAAAGAGAATGTGAGCTGAATTATTTAGTAGATGATAATCTTTCCTACAATCAGCACTGAATTAACCACACTTTGTAGTCTGAAGTTTAACTGTAGGGCATCCATTGGAATGACATATAAAACCAAGGTACTATTAGTTTTTCCTATTACAATGCATCATTTGTCTAACATTCTTGAGAATGAGGACTCTACTTATGCACTTCACAACTTATTGAAGTTTATTCCCCGTAAGTGCTAAAACTTTCTACTTTAAATTGAAATCTTTATAAAAATGACGGTTTCTCTCCCTTTCTTAAAGTGCAACAATCATCATTTCATCTTGTCTTAATGACTAAAGTCCATAATTATTCTTACTAATTGATATGTAAACATATCGATATATATTGATGACCTTCAGCTCTTTCTGCTTGGAAGACTTACTCACACTCCAAAAAAGATCCATATATTGTTTTAAAATTACTTGTTATTTCCTTTTTGGGTCTTAAACTTTCTTTCAGGTTATTGGTTACAATCAATAGTATCCTATCTTCCCCATTCTAATTGTCCATTGTGAGGTGGATAGTCAAAAAAACAATACCATTAGAACTGTACCTCAAGAAAAATCAAAAGGGCCCTAAGTGGGACTATCCTAATCATAAGATATATAACCTTTAGTGCATGGCCTTCCTGGATTTTTTTAAAAAGTGGTTCTCATTTGATATGAAATTATGTGTCCAGGTTGAAGTCATTGTATTGTCCAGTGAGGTGTTACTATTATTAAAACAGAACATAAAGCATTTACTCCTCATCACTTCTAGGCAGGTTTTGTTTTTTGACAAATCCTGATTTCTTACATTTGTTAATGGAAATAGAATTGTAAAGTGACTTATGCAAGCTCAGCAACAGTAAGGGCAGAATCACATACAAATTACATATTTTAATATTTCTGATCAACTTAGTAAATTCATGAATAATGTATAGGATTTGCACTAAACTGAAATTTCAATTATTTTTTTGAGGGGCGGGTAAGGGATTAAATGCTATGGACAGAGTGGTACCTGTTCATGACAACACTACATTTATTGATTTCTTAAATAATTAGTTTTCATAAATGAATGGACTGAAGGAGGCCTTATAGAAAGAGAGAATAGAGCTTTATCAGTTGAATTAATGGGCTAGATGCCTCATAATGCCTGTTTCTGCCACAGGAACTTGAACCAGATTTAGATTTTTTTTTTAGTGAAAATTATTGCCTATCATTTGGTCCCTTGATAACATGTAATAAAGTGAAAGGAGATATGTGTTTCTTGTTAGGTGTCTATAATTTCACCTGATATATGTAGAAGGAGTTACAGTGATTTATTTGATTTTTAGGAGGGTAAAATCCTGTGTACTAATCAATAGTTCTTTAAGCCTAATCTTTAGATCATAAAGTTTTTATTAGAAATGAAGCAGTATCTATGCTTAACAGAGTTATCAGTTTGAATTAAAAAAAAAAAAAGCCACATAGCTCACAACAGGGAAACATAATAAAGGTATTATCAGTCTACAAGTTTCTACCTTACCCCCTTCTCCCTCTAATATGGGAGCTTTGGAGTATGGATGGGGAATGAGGGGTAGCACGTTATAGGAGTGGGGAGATGGCTGAAAGCAAGGTAACTACCGAACACCCTTCCAGAGACTCTCCCAGACTGAGTGGATAAAAGGTCTAGTTGTCTCCAGTCCCATACTAAACTTCTAGCATTGTTCTGATAAAATTGGTTAACTCCTTGTTGTCCACAAGGAATAAGATAAAATTGGTTAACTCCTTGTTGTCCACAAGGAATAAGATAAAATTGGTTAACTCCTTGTTGTCCACAAGGAATAAGATAAAATTGGTTAACTCCTTGTTGTCCACAAGGAATAAGATAAAAATGGTTAACTCCTTGTTGTCCACAAGGAATAAGATAAAATTGGTTAACTCCTTGTTGTCCACAAGGAATAAGGTAGTGTCCATTGAACCATCAGCTTTAGTGTCATTATTTGTCTCTCGCAATAAATTATACTCAAGTCTCAACAATTTTTGAAACATGGTCCTATTCATTTGGTCGGGGGAAAAAAAATCCTTAAATTTCATTTTAATTTTTTAATGCCCTTGATCATTCAGTCAAGTCTTCTGAAAGTTAATGTAGCATAGGTACATGATGTAGAAAGAAAAATGTAAAATAAGGAGCAGTTGAGTTGAGACTACTTTCATCTGTCAAGCTTTAACCAGTTTGCCAGGCGGGAATTTACCTGACAATAAGTTTTTAAGGGGGTTGACTTTTATTCTGAACCCAAACCCCATCTTATCTTTCAAAATACACACGCATGCACACGTACATACACGGCAGGTTATGTAACGATGCCAAAACAGACAAGGAAGGGAAGTCAAGATTAATAGCAATAAGAATGGGGATGATTATAACAAGCTCAGCAAGTAGTATTTACATAGCATTTTCCTTCAAGAACCGCTGAGCTCTACACAGATATTATCTCACTAATCCTCAATGGAGCTTTCTCAAAGAGGCTTTATCCAGGCTTCCTCAATGGAGAAAGTGAGGCACAGCTAGGAAAGGTGGTTAAGTCTGTGGTAAAGCTGGAAACATAACCCAAGGCTCCTGACGCACAGGCCATTGTCCTTTCCATTCAACCACGCCACCTTCCTGTCAGGTGTCTGGTAAACAGGCTAACCGATCTGGTGATTAAAATGCCTTTTGCCTATGTGCAAAGTGACTGGTGGAATGTAGCTTTTTCTTATTAATATTAAATTTTCAGTACAGGGCCTCCCTGGTGGTGCAAGGGGTTGAGCACCACACTATGAAGCAATCCGCAGCCTCTGCAGCACGAGTTCCATCCCCAGCCGGCAAGGGAGCAACCCACATGGCGCGGCAGACCTCTCCTGACTCGCCTGCTGCTACCCTCAACAGTGTATTTCGTCAGTCTGCCTGTTCTGTTCCCCACTCTGTCTCTGGTGGATCCTCTCACCCTCCTGCGCATCTGGCCTGTACCCCAGCTGTTGTATGCATAAATAAATCAGTCTTTTAAAAAAATAAAAAAAAAATTTCAGTACAAATCAATAAAGCTGGAGATTCAAATACTGTGTTCAGTAGAGAAAAGTGACTCAGGCCAAATGCAGAGTGGGCGGTCTGAGCCCAGCCTGTCAGGAAGCTAACCGCTGGCCAAGGCACCCTGTGGGGCTCTTGTGAGGTTGTGAGGGGAAGGCCGCCGCCTCCTCTGGGAATGCTCAGTGGCAAGACCAGGGACCCTGGAGCCAGAGAAAAAGCACATCAAGCCTCATTTGTTAATTTTTTTTTTTTTTTTTTTTTTTTTTTGTGCTCAAATGCCACTGGCACATTCTTTAAAAAAGAAAAAGGGAAAAGGAAAAAGGTCCTGAGAAATGATCGGCGCTTGAACTTGGGGGCCCGCCGGAAGACAAGCGTCCTTTCGCAGCTCGGCCCCGGGGGTCGGCGCGCGGGCCGCGAGCGGGGGCGTGCGGAGGGCGGCCCCCGCGCGGCCGCGGCGGGGCCGGCGCTTTCCCATGCCGTCAGGGGTGACGAGGTGACGACTCCGGCATTGTGGCGGCTGTTTTTCACACAAGAATCCGGCTCCCAGCAGCTCCCTTGAAAGGAACCCCTTCACCCCCCGCCCCGGCGCGGGGCGCCCGCGCCCGCCCCGCTCAGCCCGCCGCCGAGCAGACGGCGCGCCGCGGTAATTGGGCACAGGGGCCTTTTTCAGAGTCGCTCAGTCGGTAAATGAAACGTCAGCTCCCCTGTGATCCCGCGTGTGTGGGGCGGCGGCGGCTGCCGAGCCGGGGCGCGGGGCCGGCCGGCAGCCGCTGCTCTTTCACAGCCCCGGGCCCTGCGCCGCTCGCGGGTGGCTGGCGACCTCAGTCCCCGGGCGCCCGCCTTCCCCCCCCACCCCCCCTCCCGCCCTGGCTGGGGCCGTCAGGGACACCCCAGGTCTCCCAGCCCGCGCTAGCCGGAAAGCCAAAGGCCAGAATGAAACCCTGGAGAGGTGACAACAGAGGAGCACCCAAAGTAGGGGGCGCTCGGGCAGCTCTCTGGAGAGCACTCAATTTAGCCCAATTATTAAATCCTTTTTTGATTTATTTTATTTTTTAAATTTTATTTTATATCTATTTTACATTTTTCATTTCTGCACAATATGTGCATTTTCATCTTGGTCATAGTCCCCATACAATTCCCAGGCCCCTTATTTTGACCCTAATCCCGCCTCCCCATCTCCCCCAACACACCCCCCCCTTATAGTTGCTTGTTGATTTTGATTTTTACTTTATTATAATTAGTCTTTTTCTTGGTACCTTATCTAGTTTTTCTAAATTTCTGCTGTGAGTGAGACCATCCGGTATTTTTCTTTTTCTTTCTGGCTTATTTCACTGAGCATGATCCCTTCCAGCGCCATCCATGTTGCTGCAAATTGCATGTGTTTATCTTTTTTTATTGCTGAGTAATATTCCATGGTGTATATATACCACATCTTCTTGGGCATTTGGGTTGTTTCCAAAGCTTAGCTATTGTAAATAGTGCTGCTATAAACATAGGGGTGCAGGTGCTCTTTGGAATTAATGTTTCTGTGTCTTTTGGGTAAATACCTAGGAGTGGAATTGCTGGATCATTTGGAAGCTAGATCTTTAGCAGGTTGATAAATCCTCTCTTTATTTAATGTATTCCTCAAAGGGAAATTTTCATACAATTCACTTAGATACTAACTGGTTCCTCTATAGTCTTCTCATCTGAAACTGCCTGAATCTAAGTTCTTTGATCAACCTGGAGGGAGACTTCTTCCCCCAATTCAGGGATTAGTAAATTGGCAGATACTCGCTTCCCAATTTATTATGCCCTCCTCCCATCCCCCAGCAAACTGGCTTCTTTCACCATGGCTTCTATTCTGCCTCAGGAGAGGAAGCTTGAGCTCCTTGAAGGCATGAGGTACTTGCCCTTCTCAGCATCACTCACTCTTCAGGGCTAATTGGGTCACTGCTAATTGCCCTGTGATAGCTGGACTTACCTACCTGTATGATGACCTCAGGAGGAACAGGGCACAGCTGGTAGGCATGAGTCACTGTTCCCCCCTCAAGTAGAGGCTCAGACGGACTCTGAACCACCTAATAATAAGCATAGGGCAACACCTCTTACTTAATACCTATTGTGGGCCCTTATTATTATTTACTCCTCACAGCAGTCTATTTTATGGATGGTGGATCAAAAATAAGTTCAGAAAGTTATCCTAGTTGTACAGGTAGTGTCAGGTCTGTCTGACTCCATGCTTATGATGATTCCAGTCTTGGGCTAGAGAGAATGTTTGTGGTAAGGCAGCAGAACGGACTGAAAGTGAAGCGAGAAGAAAGGGTAAAGCCATTTTACCTTGTTAGATAATAATTTGAAAACCTGGCTTGCAGAAACAATATTCATTCTCACTGAAGGGATAGCTTTTCCCTCTAAGAGATTCCTTCAAAGGCTTAAGTTTTTAAGTGCCTAACAGTGAAGATCCCAGCTTTCACTCCTCACTCCAAATTCAGAAATCCTAGTGAAACTAGCTGTTAGTTAGACAAGACCACCAAAACAAAATACCATAGAGTGGGTGCCTTAAACAACAGAAATTTGTTTTCTCATTTCTCTGGGGCCTGGAAGTCCAAGATCAGGATGCCAGCATGGTTGGAATCTGGTGAGAATTCTTCCTGGCTTGCTGACTTAAGCCTTTTCTCTATATCCTTATCTGGCAAAAGGAGAGAGAGAAAATTCTCTTATACTCTTCTTATAAGGTCACAGTTACAAGGTCACAGACTGCCAGATCAGGACCTCACCCTTATGGCCTCATTTAACCTTAATCGCCTCCTAAAAACCCTATCTCAGTGTGATCACAATGGGGGTTAGTCTTCAACACGTGAAAGTTAAGGAGTCACAATTCAGTCTTGGCTCTAATGATATGGGAAAGGCTAAAATTCATCACGGATACAGTATATAAAACCATGGTACTTTCACTGGCAACAATTAGATATAGATTCATGCATTGATATAAATGGAAATGGGGTAGGAGTGAAAAGGAGATAATAAAACGATGCCCTTGTTGCTGGTGTAGAACAGCTTTCCATTTTAGAATACATGACTCAATAATCATTATTTTGTATACAGTAAGTGAAACTTGATGTCATCTTCAGAGTCTAGTGCCATGAGACCCTCTTCAAGATGGAACTGTGTCAAAATGCCTTCTGACACTTCAAAAATTAGACTTCTTTCAGGAAAATCAATGAAGATCCCCTTCACAGAGAATTGCTCTTGAGGAAAAAAAAAATCTCTCATAATAAGAAGCATCATATACAAATATTTTTACAAAGTTAGAGTTATTTCTTTAATAGAGCAATTTTGTTTCAAGCTAATATGTCAGTGAAATGTCATTTCAGCATAATCGGGAACTGATTATGTTTCTCCATATATGGGAGAATAATCCTATTAAGAAGGCTTATCTTGCTTACGCATATGGACAACAGAAGCAATGATTTCCTGTTCACATTTTAATGACATTTGTGTAGGTTTGATTGATTGTGGCAAATAGCTAAGAACAGAGGACTGCCAAATTCTAATACAACTCCTCTCTGACCTCAATGCCTGAAAAAGAAAATTGATGCATTGGACCCAGATTGGCCAAGCACAACGAGTGATAGCTACTGTACTGGCCTAAAGAATTGCCTCCATCTGCCAGTCTTTCACATCTTAGTATGAATTTGTTTTCCTCTTTAGTGATGACAGAAAGAATCAATACATTTTTCCACAGTTTAATCTTTTACAAATCATTGTTATGTTGTATAGTGATTTTGCAAATCACTATTTAGTTGATAGTGTTTCTTTCCATAACCCACAGTCCCTCTGAAAACCCTTATGGAACAAGATGGGATGGAACAAGAAGTAAAAATAGGGATAATTCTGGTTATTTGTTCCTGGCTTCCTGGATGGCAACCTGCTGAAGGAGGGGTGGGTAATTGATGGCAAGAGGATTAGAGCTTCAAAACTTCATGACTGAAGACACTTAACATCCAGTGGAAAGGGGAACTAAGATTTCAACAGCTAGATAAGGAGCACAGAAAGGCAATTGGAAACCAGACTTCTTTGCTTTTTGGTTTAACTGGACAGATTCAAGCATGGGCAGCAATCTCCCATAATCCCCCCTGGAAGAGGGTCTCCTCTTACTGGGAAGGTTCATGTGGACCACAACACTATTAAGTCAGAAATAGAGATTACAGGACTGCTGAGACAACTATTGCTCAGAAATAAGTAAGATGCTGCACCCCAAATTGCATCAATTCAACTTTCCTAGGTTCCTGAGCTATCTATACCTCTTGATTTATCATTAATCATTTGTTTCAATAGATTAGTTATATTAAGCCACATTTACTAGAAAACTTAGGCTCAATTTCTTGACCAACAACTATGGAGTAATTACTTAAAATTTTTTTATTATGCTGAAATATGGAAAACATCATAAAATTAACCATTTTAATTATACAGATCAGTGGCATTACATACACCCTTATTGTTGTATACCATGTGATAATGGATAAATCACTATTTATCTCCAGTATTTTTCATCCTCCCAAATTGAAACTCTACCTATTAGACAGTAACTCCCAGTTTTCCCTTCCTCACACTGGTACCCACTGTTCTGGGTATATCTTTTTGGATTATGTTTTTATATTCTTCAGATGTATATTTTATATTCTTATATTTTATAAATATTTTATATTCATCAGATAAATATCCAGAAGTAGAATAGTTGGTTAGGTTATTTCTATTTAAAATTTTTCAAGTTATCTCCATATTGTCTTCAAAGTATCTGTACCAATTTACATTCTCACCATCAGTGTACCATACGTCTCTTTTCTAGACAACCTTGCCAACATTTGTTTCTTTTCTTTTTGAAAAAAGCAATTCTCACAGGTGTAAGGTGATTTCTCATTGTGGTTTTGATTTGCATTTCCTTAATAATAAGTGATGGTAAACATCATTTCAAGTACTCGTTAGCCATCTGTATGTTATCTCCTATTCAAATACTTGGTCCATTTTTTAATCTGGTTATTTTTATGTTGTTGTCATTGTTGCTGAATTATATGAGATTTTATAAATATGTGTGTATGTGTATGTATACATATATTGGATATTAGTTCCTTGCTTAAATTGCCAATATCTTCTACCATTCAATAGGTTGTCTTTTCATTTTCAACACTTCTTTCACTAAAAAGCAGAAGCTTTTTAGTTTGATGTATTGAATATCTCCATTTGTTTATTTTTGCTTTTGTTACACTTACAGTTGGAGTCCACAAAGAGTGGATGTTGAAGAAATTACCACCTGTGTTTTTTTTTATGTTTTATATTAAAATTTCAGGTCTTATATTCAAGTTTTTAATCCATTTGAATTAATTTTTGTGAGTGGTATAAGAGTGGTTTGGATTGGTTTAATTCTTTGGCATGTGGCTGCTCAGTTTTCCCAATACCATTTATTGAAGAGACTTTCCTTTCTCGATTACATGCTATTGGCTGTTATCCTAAAATAACTGTCAGTATATTTGTGGATTTATTTATGGGATCTCTAATTTGTTCCATTGATCTATGTATCTGTCTTTATTCCAATACCACACTGTTTTAATAGCTTCGTAGTATAGTTAGAAGTCAGGAAACTCATACCTCACTTTTGTTCTTTTTTCTTTTTTTTTTATATAGAGGCATGCTTTATTTATTTTATTTATTTTGTTTGTTTGTTTTGTTTATACAAGCACTGGGGACAGTCAGAAGCGCGGGAGGGTGAGAGAATTCACCAGAGCCAGAGCGGGGAGCAGAGCAGGCAGAAGGACCGAAGTACACTGCTGAGGGGAGCAGCGGGCGGCAGGAGAGGTCTGCGCGCCATGTGGGACCCTCCTCCGGAGGCCGGGGAGCAGCCGGGGATGGAACCAGCACCGCAGAGGTTGCGGGCAGCTTCGCAACCCAGCGCTCAACCGCTGCGCCACCGGGGAGGCCCTGTTCTTTTTTTCTTAAGATTGCTTTGATTATTTGGGCTCTTTTTTGGTTTCACATACACTTGAATTTTTTTTTTGTTCTATTTCGTTGATTTACTTAACAATCACACTGATATTTACATGTACAAATGATGCTTTCTTTCAGAAAGAACACTTGGGAATTTATAAACTGACTTACTAATGACTTAAGTTATGAACTGAATTATTTCTCTGGAAAATCATATGTTGAAGCCCTAATTCTAGGTACTCAGACTGTGACTGTATTTGGAGAAAGAGCATCAAAATAGGTGATTAAGATAAAGTGAATTCATTGGGTGGTCCCTAATTTAATCTGACTGGTGTCCCTATAAGAAGAGGAAATTTGGACATGCAAAGAGACAACGGGAGCACATGTGCAGAAGACCATGTGAGGAGACAGTAAGAAGAGGATAGCCATCTATCTGCAAGCCAAGGAGAGAGGCTTCAGGGCAAGTCAAACCTGCTGACACATTGATCTGGGACTTCCAGTCTCCAGAACTATAAGAAAATAAACCTCAATTGTTTAAATTATCCATCCACATTATTTTGTGATTTTTGCTGCTTTTGTGGAACTGCCTCAGAATTGGTTTAAGCCCATACACCATAAACAGCCTCATTAATTTGTTAATATTTTTTATTATGTTATTTTTTTTTATTGAGATGTTAGTTTGAAATACTGTATATGATTCAGGGGTATAGGTTCATACCTCTTCAAATGTTTGTTATCACACCACACCCGCCACCAAGGCACCCATAATCCCCACCATAATTTTATAGTCATAAACAATATCACTCAGCTTGCCTTTTTTCACTATCGTTTTTCAGCATATTTCACTTCCAGAGGCTTTTGACTCTTTACCAAAAAATTAAATCATCTCTTTTAAGATAAAATGCCTTTTACTGAGGATTTTCAAAAGAATACCCTGCCAAGTCTGAAGGCATTTCCAAAAGAAAATTTCTTTGAGCAGTTGAAATAAGTATTTTGTCTACCATGGTAACTTGCATTGAGGAGATAACACTCATTAAGACATGTTTGCTATTATACTTGCTAAAGAAACCATCACTTTTCTTTATATCCCTGCTTATTCTATCTTCATTTAATGTCTGTCCATTTGGAAATTGCCTCACACTTATTTCCTCCAAAAGCTCAAACTGTTTAAATAGTTTCATGACCTCTTTTTTTTTAAGATTTATGCATACAAGAACTGGGGTACAGGCCAGAGTGCTGGAGGGTGAGAGAATTCACCAGAGACAGAGTGGGGAGCAGAGCAGACAGAAGGACTGAAAACACTGCTGAGGAGAGCAGTGGGTGAGATAGGAGAGGTCTACTGCGCATATGGGTATCTCCCTGGCCGTCAGGGAATCAAACCAGCACTGCAGAGGCTGTGGACAGCTTCACAGCACTGCGCTCAACCCGCTGTGCCACCAGGGAGGCCCCACGACCTGACTCTTAAACCAAAGCTTCAGAGCCTACTGTTTCCTTAATCCATAGCTGGATTGCTTTGATACCTTGGTCAAAAGGATGACCTCTCAGTGGAGCTCAGTTCATGGGCAAGCCCCAGAGCAGCCCTCTCTCCCCTGCCCACAGAAGAAACAAGATGATGAAACACTTAATGGCAGGGAGAAGAAAGCGAGGATTTGTATGTTGAAAGAAAATAATTGAGTTGGAATCTAGGATCACAAGCCATTTTATTCAGTTTGATGTAGATTCAACATTCATCAAGCACTTTCCAACAAAGCTTTCAATTACGTTATCTTAAAGAGTTATTTTACCAGGAAAGAGGAGATTGGAATAGGAATCTTGGTTACTGTCATTGTTACATCAATCAGTGACTTTACCAAATGTCTTTATCTGCAAATATCCCATTGAAAATTTTTCAAAATTTATAACAATAATTTTCTTATTTTTCTAAAAAGCAATTTCATATCTCATTTCTCTCTGAATTGATCTCCTTGAAGACAGGGTCTGTACCTTCATCATCTTTCCACATTTCAGCCTTTCCATATTTCCATATGTCAGGCTCCTAGTGTATTCTGTAAAAGTTGAATGAATGACTTATAGCCCTTTTCCCTGTAATTCCAGTGTTTAATATCTTTTGTTGTGATCCTATTTCTTTCCTATTCCCATCTGATTTTTCTCTGTCAGCAATCCTCATGTTGAAGCCCAAATAGTAAAATTTTTGTCCATGGCCAGAATAACTATTAGTTTCTCACATCTCTGAATTTGAACTTATAGTTATGACAAATAAATGGTGCTATATAAATCTGGGTATGAGTCAGTGGGAAATGGACTTGGACTTGGACTGAAGTTCTACCTTTGTCTTGTTAATGATCTTTCAGGCAGATAAAGAAAAGTATCACTGTCAAAGGAATCTAGCTATTATAGCTCTCTTAAGTTCTAAAATCAAATGACTTCAAGGTACTACTTTAGATTTTGAGTGGTTAATAAAATTAGGTTAATGTAAGACAGCTCTTTTAGTTAAGAAAAAGAAAACCTAGTTCAGGATGAAAATTCTTTTCATCAAAAGACACAGTTGGGGGCCTTCCTGATGGCCTAGTGGTTAAGTCTCAGGGCTATCACCACTATGGCCTGAGTTCTACCCCAGCCAGCGAGCTAACCCACATATGGAGCAGCAGACCTCTCCTGTCTTGCCCACTGCTCCCCTTGGCAGTGAATTTCAATAGATCAGCCTGTTCTGCTCCCCACTCTGTCTCTGGGGAATCCTCTCATCCTCTTCACCTCTGGCCTATATCCCAGTTCTTTCACACAATAAATAAATGCATAAATCTTTTAAAAAATAAATAAATAGATAAAAGACACAACTGGACTAAAACACGCTTGTCTCTCATTGTATTCAGGTTGTGTAATTGTAATTGAAAGAACTCCTTCATTTGTTACCCAAAAAAATGCCATATACAAAATGATTGCATGTGGACAGAGGTCAACAAAGATACTGCCACATAGTGAAAGACATTTGAATTCCTTATCCTTAGGAAAATAATTTTCCAGTGAGCACTCACACTTCCAACAGACCACCGGATGGCAGGTGGGGGTGCTCCAAAACCCTGAGGAACATCTTAACTGTGTCTGACCTGGCAGTCATGCTTGTTGAGAATGAGCTTTCTCTTTTGTCAACCAAGGAATGCAATGTGCACAATTTCACTTTTTTCCTCAGGAGCTATTTTATTCCTCATTAATGCCAAAAGAAAGGGCTTATGAGGGCCCTTGACATGTAAATGTCTAATTAGGAAACTTTCAAAGCTGACATCATCTAAAATGCTCACTTTTTTTAAATGGGAAGAAAAAGGAAAAAAAAATTATTATATCATTATACTGCTAATGAAGTTCTCCAATAAAATGAGCTTATTTGTACATTACACTCAAGCTAGGCAAGGTCTATTGCTCTCTTCCATTAAGTCAGAGGTTCACGTTCTTATTTGGAAGAGTCCTGGGGGCAAGTGATAATTCTTCACACTCTCATTGTCTTAGTATGGGTTTCCCTGAAGAAAGAATCTGACACCAGGACTTGTTTGTAAATAGGTCATTTAGGAGGAGGAGAGAGGTAGGAGGGGAGGAGACAATAATGGAAGCACTGTAGGCTTTATTTATTCTTCACAGATGCCTCTCCATAAGCTGCTTGAGTGTCCTTATATCATGGCAGCTAGCTTCTCCAGATGAGTAATGCAAAAGAGAGAACAAGGCAGAAACCACAATATCTTTTGTGACCTAGACAATAGTATGTATGCTATTGGTCACACAGACTAACCTTGGTACATTGTTGGAAGAGACTATATAAGAATGGAAATGCCAGGAGGTAGAGATAATCGGAGTCTATCATATAGGTTGCTACAGTATGAAAATCTGCGTAAGGGGAACTGTCAGCAGAAAATGTTCCAAAACCCACAAAGAACTGACTGCCTTGGCCATAATTGAAATAATTCACAAGGCCATGAGATGTAAATCATGTTATTCCAGATGCCTGTTCCAACTACACTTCTTCATATTTTCAGTCGTACACAATCATTCCTTGGCTTCTCAATACAGCCTAGATGGGCAAAGCTGATCTAGAGTTGTCAAATATAAGCACAATAGATGGTCTGAAAATGGCATTCATTTTAAACCAATTAAATCATTTAGAAAGCTTATTTCTTGGTTTTCTATTATCTGGAAGCTACAACTTAGAGCTAGGACAGACTACAGAAACCAACACATGGTTGTCTGCCTACCAATAGGAAAACAGAACAGATCAGATGCCTTGATTTTATGGAACAGGACAATACATGACCCTAAAGGAAACAAATTTGTGGTAAACATAAATGATAATCAAATGCCTTCATCATAAGAAGATCCATTATGGCTTAAGTCCAGTCAATATTGTAACAGACTTCAGATTGGGGGATCATAAAGAATGATGAACACATGCCCCAAAGTTATTGCTTCACTGAAATACATGCAACAAAGTCATTTGCACGGGTGAAGGAAAAAAAAAAACAACACCGAGGTTACAAAGACAACTAATTGTTCATCCAACATCCATCTTCCCCTTCTTCCTTGCTCACAGAACCCAATTTTGATGGCCAGTCTTAAAATACTTCCCATCTTCAGATGACATGGACGCAGGAAATGGGATAAGAGAGGTGAGGAGGTAAAGGTCAGTTAGAAGTTGCTAAGGGAGGTAAAGTTCACTTAGAAGTTCTAAGTATAGTCTACACACTGTAGTCTTAGCAACAGCAGGTCAGATAGAGACAAGTGTTCTGGAAAATCTGGGTGCTTATATATCCATACTACTCAGGCCAAGGAAGTTCACTGGGAGGATATCTATTGAGTGAATAAATATTTCCGATTTCACAATGACTTAATTCAAGGTAGTAATTTATAAATTGCTTCATTTTTTACTGCAATTGGGAGATAAATGCTTAAAAATATTCATATTTTAACTTACTACATAATATTAATTTCAAAGTAGACATACGAAGAGGGATACAAATTAACTTACCAACACTTTAGTCCTGTTTGAAGAGGGGGAAATATATTCTATGCCTTGTTTTTATTGTAACCTCAATAAACTAAGAGCACTGGGAAGAAATAACATTTTTTTAATTGATAATACTTTTCAGTGCATCTTATGCAGTATTTGAAAGATTATTGATAAGTTGCGTACCACAAAGTTACTCCATTATAAAGAATTGACTAGACAGGGCCTCCCCTGGTGGCGCAGCGGTTGAGCACTGGACTGCGAAGCTGCCCGCAGCCTCTGTAGCACCAGTTTGATCCCGGGCCGAAGGCAAGGGTCCCACATGGTGTAACAGAACTCTCCTGCCGTGCTCCCTCAGCCGTGTATTTCGTCAGTCTGCCTATTCTGTTCCCCGCTCTGGCTCTGGTGAATTCTCTCACCCTCCTGCGCTTCTGACTGTACCCAGTGCTTGTATAAATAAATAAATAAATCTTTTTTTTTTTTAAAAAAAAAAAAAGGAATTGACCAGACAATAGCAGAAGCATGGAATTAATAAACCTAAGGTAGAGAATTGTATAGTTCGATAGTTTCTTTATCATTAACAAGGGCAGTAGGCTTATATCCAGAGACAAATGTTTGTTCTGACTGCCATCCCACTGGAAAAAATATTTTAAAAACTTGATGGTGTAAGAATGCATCAGGAAGTTAGGATTGTATAGTTGACTTTCAAGTTGACTAAAACAAGGATTACTGGTACCTTCTCTTACTACTACTTGGGGAATCAGACTCACAAAACTGTACTTGAGGTCAGAAAAACTAAAGGCTTCTGTTACCTTAGGGCTAATAAATTATACTTATTCACTTATAGATGGTTTTTTAAATTGTTGTTGCTGTCTTGTTTTGTTTTACTTCCAACTTAGAACAGACATAGCAAATAGCAGTTCTACTCTGTTTTGAAATCCTAATAAGTAAATAAACAAATACCTGGAACTTTCCCATGAGAGTATATATAGAAAGGCTGCCTGATGTTGGAAGTTTGAGTCTAACTGGGCCTCTTTCATAGCTTCCACAGCTTGTGTTTTCCACTTGAAGTATATAAAAATATGTCACCTGTTATGTCACAGTTTAATCTGTGGGGTTTGGGTTAGAAGAAACACAGATGGAACTGATGGAAATTTTACTGTTTGGACAATGTGATTATTCAGTCTGTTTGAGTGACATTGTTTTGTATATATACACTGAGAAAAGTTGAACAAGCCACCATTTACTATGAGAATGGGGGCGTATGAGTGGTTCTCAAACCAGAGAACAGAGATTATTTCTTTGTGTGGACAAATTTGATTAAGAGGCACCCCTTGTCCACTTTTTGTGGTATTGAACAGGGGACCAAATGTTTAGCTTCTATGTAACCATCTTTCCAGCATCCTTGAGGAAAAAGCTGCTGTCAACACTCCAAACAATATCTATGAGTGATGGAAGGGAAAGTACTGAGAGGCAGCAAAGTGGTGGGCATTGAAAATCTACAAGTCCTGCATCTAATTCATGAAAGAACCAGAATGCTCAAAAAGAGAATGGAATTCTGTGTCTTCCCCTCTTCAGACTCCTGAAAACTTCCCACAACCTTTAGACTCAAGAAATTCCTCCCTGGATACAATGAATACAGTGAATAATCTAATGTTTGTGCCAACAGAGAAGCAAAAGAGCACAGTTAACGTAAAATAATGAGACATCCTTTCAAGTCACACACGTAGTCACCTCCTCTGTGTCTGCTCTATAGACCAGCAAAATGCTATAAGTGGAGAAACAGGCGTAGCAACCAACTTTTTGTACCTGGAGCTGTGAACCCAGACTTAGATGGCTACTTGAAATCTGTATACATGAAATCTGTTCACAAAGAAGCTCTTTTAATTTCTGTTCAAAGTCTTTAAAACAAAGCAGTGAACTATCTTTACTCAGGACACAGGAGGGGATGGCAAAGTTGAGGCGCTGGGATGGAGAAGACTGTGTAAGAGAGGAAGGCTGTGAAATGGAGAGTTACCCAAGGAATTATTCCTACCCATCTCCTTGCTGCTTCCTAGCTTGGAGAGCAAAGTTTGCAGAACATCTAATCTGTAGAGAAAGGGGATCTTGTACAGTGAACCCACTGAATCAACTGAATTACTTTAATTACTTCAGTTTTAAAACTTTAAAACTGAATCAACTAAATATTGATGTAATTTTCTAAGTGTAGGATACTGTATTGAGCACAAAAGTTACAGAAAGAAGTAAAACACAATCCCTATCTTGGAGATATTTACAATTTACTGAGAAAGTATAAATAACTCTAAGGCATAAATCTATAAAGTACTAACTGGCTTCAAAGCAGAAATAATTAATCCAACCACCTTTCCATTCACTTATACTGAGATAAGGAAGGTTTAGGAAATCGTAGCAGGATATTCTAAAATTTGTTTTTAAAAATAATCTGTTTCTTGCTTGTTTTCATTTTCTTTTTTTTCCAAAACCTTTAATTTCAGTGATGGGCTGATAACAACTTTTTTTTTTTTTGTAAGATTTATTTTACCTATACAAGAGCTGGGGGACAGGCCAGAGGCATGGGTGGGGGGTGGGGGGGCAGGGGGGTTGGCGGAGCGGGGGCTGCGAGGATTCACCAGAAACAGAGTGGGAAACAGAACAGGCAGACTGACTGAAATACACTGCTGAGGGGAGCAGCAGGTACGACAGGAGAGGTCTGTCTCGCCATGTGGGTTTCTCCCTGGCCGGCAGGGAATTGAGCCCGCACTGCAGAGGCTGTGGACAGCTTCGCAGCACTGCACTCAACCTGCTGCGCCACCAGAGAGGCCCTGATAACAACTTTTAACATCTGAGACACAACTGTAGTTCTGGAAATAATGGACAATAGATTTTAAGAGAAAAAATAGATAACATAAAATGTGTGTTCATTTCTATAACTCTCCAAAATTGCTCTCAACTCTCTTCCAGACTATTGTAAAACAAGCTAATAAATTACAAACAGAAAAGCACAGTGACACCAATAAAAGTGACAGCTGACAGCAAAAAAAAAAAAAAAAAAAAAGAGGAAATGGCAAAAATGTTTAAGGAAAACAGATAGTCATTGAAGAGTCAGGATATAACCAGAGCTCCCACCGTAGGATTTAAAGCAGCGTGACATTCCTAGAAACCAGGTGCACTGACAAAAGTAAAAATTACCAGCTGATAACAAGCAAAGTGATAGGTAACAAATTACAAACATTTAAAGTGTTCAAAGATCCTGGACCACTCAGTAGTGCGCTAACAGCTTTACCCACCTAATAATCCCCAGGAAATCACATAATTATAAATTGTTTTTCATGATGGGGGCCCTGAGTCATGAAGGGAAACTTTAAATCCTGTTCAGTACTCTCTTTTTAAAAAAGGAAATGTTTTAGGGGCAAGAAACTGAGTAATACATTTTAGAGTTTGATAAATTTTGGTTTTGTAGACATTTATATATTCTCTAGCAACTGAAATCTCTCTGATTAATCAAGAGTTTACAATGTGTTTGATGAATCACATTTTAATAGCATTTTCTCTAATAAATGGTGACCATGTTAACATATCATTAGAAATGTTAGGCCAGAAAAATAGGTCTTATTTTCTATATATCGCTAAAATTATCTTTTTTGTTATGTACATTTCATTTTCCCCCAGTACCCTCCCTTATATCCCTATGACATCTTTTTGTCCCCCCCCTTAAACTTGCAAACCTCACTTCATTTATAAATGCCTGCTAGTTTTTATTAGTATATTTGTTGAATTTGCTGTGTAAATGTCCAATTATTTGTCCTTCTGACGTGCTTTACTACACACCACTCTCTTGAACCCCTTGCATTTTGGTGTGAAGGCAGCATTCTGTCTACCTCACGGCTAAACAATATTCCATAGTGTGGATGTATCACATTCTTGATGCATTCCTGTATCGGTAGATTCTTCGGTTGTTTCCATGTAGCAGCTGCTGTAAATAGTGCTGCAATAAACTCGTAGTTTTTTGTATTGGTGATTTCACATTATTTGGAGAGATGCTCATGATTGACGTTGCTGGATCACGCAGTATTTCCATTTTTAGTTTTTTAAGGTCAATTCAGTTTGCTTTCCAAAATGATTGTAACTGTCTACAATCCACCAAAAGGACAATAGGGATCTTCTCTCTCTCTGCATCCTTCCCGGTACTTTTTGGAAGTCTTTTTAGTGTGTGCCGTTCTCACTGGTGTGAAACGGTATCTCGCTATAGTTTCAATCAACATCATTCTTATTGGGAGCAATGATGATCACTTTTCCATATATCTTTTGGTCATGTGGATATCCTCTTTAGTGAATTATCTGTTCAGATCTGCTGCCTATTTATTAATTGGGTTGTTTTTCTATTGTTGAATTCTGTAAGTTTTTTATATGTCTTGGGTAGTAACCCCTCATCAGTTATATAATTTGTGGATATGTTTTGCCATTCAGTAGACTTTTTATAACTTATTTATATATTCTTTTTGCTCTGTAAAATGTTTTAATTTGAGGTAATCTCAATTTGTTTAGTTTTGCTTTTATTTATCCTGCCATAGGGTTTGAGTTTCCAAAAATATCTTTATCACTGATTTCATGCAACATATTGCCAATATTTTCTGATATATTTTATTATTGCAAGTCTTATGTCTATATTTTTCATCCAGTTGAAATCTTTGTGCATGGAGTTAGAGTGACCCAACTTTATTCAGCCATCCAGTTTTCCCAGGACCATTTATTAGTGGTTCTCCTTTCCCTATTGTGTGGTCATGGCTGATTCCTCATGAGTCACTGATATGTACTTGGGTTCATTTTTGAAATTTTGAGTCTGTGCACTTGATCCATGTGTTATTTTAATGCCAATGTTATATTGTGTTCAGTTGTGTTACTTTATAGTATAAGGTCTGGTAAGTTGATGCCTCTATTTCTTTTCTTCTCAATATTGCTTTTGCTATTCAAGCCTTTTATGGGTCCATATAAATTTCAATTTCTTTTGAGAATATTATTGGTATTTTGATGGGGATTGTGTTATATTTATATGCTGCTTTAGATAAGGCAGCCATTTTGATTGTATTGATTTTCCCACCCATAAGCTGGAATGCTGGATGATGCTACTTAAGGGAATAGTCCACGAAAACATCAGTTGGGCTCTGTTTGGGGGCAAGAGGGGAGGAACAAAGCCAGAACACACCTTGATCCTGTGAGTATGAGCAGCTAAGCCAGTTCTTAGTTACAATTGAGTTATTTTTCTATTCCCCTTAATAAACTTTGTAGAGTCTTCCTTGCACTCAGCCCACACTGTAAACATCCATGACAGTTTACTTCCCACCTCCTGAGGCAGGCTTGGAGAATTATTTAGAAGATAATCATTGTAAAGCAAATTCATCTCAGATGAATAAGACATTATGTTCTGGTTTATCAGAGGATCCAACTTTATAAACACTCTCCATTTTGCTATTTGTGGAATAAAATCTTTTCTGGTTTTTCTGGTTCTTGCTCCACACCTATCAGGTAACACTTAAATTAGATTACATGGAGACTAACTGTAAAACCCACTTGGTATATTTTCCAGAACTTTTTCTAGTCTATCACTCATTGCAAATTTCGTTAACACCTGCAGCAGGGTGAGTGGGAACAAAAAGGTGTTAACAAAAATGGAAATGATTATTATACTAGAAATTTTTCTGAAACAAAATTATAGGCATGGGACTACCTTAAATTGGCATCTACTTTGTGTTTCTATTTTGGAAATTTACTAGTGTATATAGGGCATTACTAAATATATCTAAAAGATAATTATGCAGCAACATAACTCAAACATAACATTATTTCTGACCAGTAAACTTGCAGGATTTGCCCACAATCCTTGTCTGAGCTGCCTGCCTGAGTGGAATTCCCACTACTTTTGGTATGGTTTTGGGAGTTGGGACATCGTCTTTATCTACTGGCTTCTGTGGTATTTACTGTATCTAAAATGAAAGATTCTACATTTAAATGTTGCCTGGAAAAAACACAATATCTTGCTTTCTTTTATTCATTCATTTGAAATAATTATTGCTATCACAGTCTCATGTGCATTTTTCCTAAACCATAATGATTTGAGACTTATAGAGCTTGGTGAAAGAGTTGGATTGTTTTTTCAAGTAGGCAATTTTGTGAAGCAAATGGTAGTAATTTGATCCACTTTTTGGTTTCTCAGGATTTCATCTGTCCACAGGATGATTTCAGGGTCCGTGTAATGTCTTACCTGGAGGCTAAGACCTTATCTTCAAAATCCCTTTCCCACATGTAAAATGCAGGTGTGAGAACTTAAAATAAACACGTTCATTCAGTTTCCTATATCCATTGGCTCGAAATATCTTAGTTCTTTGTAATTAGTTTAAGAGAAACATGGGGAAAATGTTACAGTCTTTTCAAACAAACTACATGTTTCCCTTAGGAATTTATACTAAAATGTGTATTTGCTTTTAAAAACCAAATGATATGAATATAAGAGATGTTATTCTGGGTCAGCCCGATGATCTAAGCAGCCTGTGGTTTCAAAGTCTCATAGTAGTCCATTAATGTTAGCCTCAGAAGTTGTGGGATTTATCTCAAACTCCCTAGTTTCATTTAATACTCAAATCTGGATTTATCATTCATAAATTCATCAAAACTTTTTTTTGAACTCATATCTTTTGTTTATAACAACTACAGAAGCAACGAGTCCTTCGGTGGTACGTTTACTACACCCTAGCCTTCATGAGACTACAGCAAAGAGCCCACTACTAAAAAAAAAAAGGTAGAATTGGGGTGAATAATTCAATCTATAACAGTTGTTCTCTTGTCACAATTATATCCCTCTCACATATAAAACTTACTCATTCCCATTCTAGGATTTCCCGCCCCCCCCCAAAAAATTCATTCAATCATGTTATCTGACAAAAGTAAAAGATCTTGTGACCTATATCAGAGCTAAATAGATCTTGCTACTCTTGATCCAGAGACCTATAAATTGAATAGTAAATTATGTGCCATCTACATGCCTGAGGTGGGCAGCTTCTGAGATGACCCCCCAGTGGTCCCCACCTCTTGGTATCCATGGCCTTGTGTTAGCCTCTTAAGTAACTTGCTTCTCACCAACAGAATATGACACCATTGAAAGGATCCCACTTTTATGATTGGATTACACAAGTTAATGGTAACGCTCCCTCCCCCCCCCACTCCCACCCCCAACATGAGGTAAAGTAAATGTTGAGAAAGCTCACATGATAAGGAACTTAGGGTGACCTCTACTCAACAGCCACCAAGGCACTGAAGTAGCTAGTATAGAAGGTCTCAAGGAACTGAATCTTGTCAAACACATGAGCTTCGAAGTGGATCTATCTATCCCAATTCAAACCTTCAGAAGAGACCCCAACCCTGGCTGATAATTTGAATGAAATCTTGTGACACACCCAGAATCAGAGGACCCAGTTAAACTGTGCCTGGTATCATGACCTACAGAAACTGTAAGATAATGTGTGTTGTTTTTAACTTAAACTTTGGGGGTAATTTGCTATTTAATAAAAGTTGATATTTTATTATTAAATAAATAAAATTTATTTTGAAAAAATTTTGTTGCTTCTTTTTCCTGAGAGTTTTTGATGTGGGGTATTCATATGTGTGTGAGTGTGTGTGTGTATGTATCCATCCACCAATCCATCCATCCCTTTTTATTGTAGTTTTGTTGGGAATGAAGCTAGATGTGTATATTAATCTGGCATGTTAACCTGGAATTCCAGGTTTAAAATGATACCAGTTAATATGATTGTGAGGTTTCTCTTATATGTTGAGCTACTTAGATGAGGTATGAAGTGGGTAGACAGATTTAATTAGGATTTAAGTTCACCCAGGTAAGCAATGAAGGGAGTGAGGTGATGAGACTTAAGAGTAGTTGATTTGCAAGGGAGTAAATTATAGAATATACCCTGGATTTTAAAGCTGGATAAGGAGGGTTATATGAACATGAGCATGATAAAAGCATGAAAAATTGGGAGTCGAAGGATTGAAACCTCAAAGACTTTTGCAATAGTGTTCAATTGGGCATACAAAATTGTGGGTCTACGACTCCTAGGCAGCCTATTCAGCCACCATTTTGTCACCTAAACAAGGTCAAAATGTCCTGGCCAGTTAGGTACAGGAGCCCAACCCTTCAGCCCTTCAAATCAAACAAAAGCACAAAGCTGGATCACACTGGGAAGGTTATACATCACAAGGTATGTCCGGAACACCCGGGAGGCTGAGGACCAATGCATAACATGTACCTCACGGGGTATGTCTGGAATGCCCAGGGGGCTGAGGACCGATGCATTACACACACTCCCGACTTATACATCACAAGTTATGACCGGGAACGCCCGGGGGGCCAAGGACCGATATATGACAAGGGACCCCAGAAGCTGATCAGTGGACCGCCTTGTTGATAAGATTAAAACCATGGCTGGGGATTAGGGTGTGTCATCAAGTAGATAAGAAGTGCCTGGAGGGCAGATTTACAATCCCTAACCTTCTACACCCTTCCCCTTTCTTTAATCTCCTTCCCCTTAATCTCCTTTTGCTCCTCCCCCTTACAACCAATTATGTGTGTCAATAAAAGGGCCAGGATCTTGCTCTTCAGTAGCATCCTGCATTATGTAGCCTGCTCCACGACTCCCGTTTCTTTATCAGTGTGGTGTTGCCCGACGCAACACAAAATTAAAGGAGTAAGAAAAATAGAGAGGGGAAGGCTTGAAATTTAGATTTCCAAGTGGCAGTTATTAAGAGTGACCTGGGGAAAGAGTGATATGTCAGACCGCTTTCCAAAGATGGCCTGACAATGCTTTTCATTATTTGCCCTTCTACAATGTGACATTGACACACCTCCATTAAGAAGTAGAATCTTCTTGGTCCTTCTGCCTGCTCTGCTCCCTTCTCTGGCTCTGGTGAATTCTCTCGCCCTCCCGCCCTTCTGACTGTACCCAGTGCTTGTATAAATAAATAAATATATCTTAAAAAAAAAAAGTATAAAAAAAAAAAAGAAGTAGAATCTTCTCCTGCCCCTAATAATTTCATCATCAGCTGAGTGAAGTGAGGCTGCATGAATTCCCAGGTAAGGTAGAAGAGGCCTTGCAGTTTCTTTCTAGCTCTGGCGAAAGTCAGCCTCCAGGCAAGCAGTCTAACTTAGACTGAGGGTGTTGGTGGGCAGCCAGGTTGGATATAAAAACCAAACACGTGGGCCTTGGGCTGGCTCGCTGTCACTCGCCTCCTGGCTACACAGCTTCTGGCTTGCAGCCAGCTCTCAGAGCGCCATTTTGGGATTCCTGATTGGTGGATTGGGTAGGACTTATTTAAAACTTTGTCTTCCACTTTTCTCCCTGAGCTGTACATTTCTTCATTTCCCCTTCCCTTGTAAATAAACCTTTTCTTAACCTTTTGTGTGTGCCTGCAGTAGAGCATTGATAAGTCCTTTTAAGTGCGTGGGTGAGGACCCACAGTCAGGCACCCCGTTTTGTATTGGGGTTGCTCTACAACAGTTTGGTGCCCAGCGTGGTTTCCAAGTTACACCCGCGGTTGACCAGCCCAAAGTAATATTCCTTGCGGGGAAATGATGTCCTGAGCTAATCCCATACAGGCTTTGTGGACCCCACCCCCACTCCAGACTAAAGCCATCAAGACATTGGGAAAGACAAATCCCATCACCACCAAAGGGAGGGTGGCTGGGACCTGAGGGTGGAGTTGGGCAGCCAGGTTGGATATAAAAACCAAACACATGGGCCTTGGGCTAGCTCGCTGTCGCTCGCTCCTGGCTACACAGCTCCTGGCTTGCAGCCAGCTCTCAGAGCGCCATTTTGGGATTCCTGATAGGCGGATCGGGTAGGACTCATTTAAAACTTTGTCTCCCACTTTTCTCCCTGAACTGTACATTTCCTCATTTCCCTTTCCCTTGTAAATAAACCTTTTATTAACCTTTCGCGTGTGCCTGCAGTAGAGCATTGATAAGTCCTTTTAAGCGTGTGGGTGAGGACCCACAGTCAGGCACCCCGGTTTGTATTGGGGTTGCTCTACAACATAACTACCCTGCTCTATCACGTAAGAAAGGCCACATGTATGTGCTCCGGTTGACAATCTCAGTCGAACCTAACCTTCTAGACACCCCTGCCAAAATTCCAGACAAGTGAGTGAAGCTGTCTAGACTCTGCTAGACTAGCCAGTTAGGTACCTCTGAATGACTTCAGCTGACATCACAAGAAACAAAATTCCAGTCCTGAATTCTTGACCTACACTAATTTGTGAAATAAGATAAAATATTTGTGATTTGCATGTTTCTTCTGTCTGGACCTCTCCTATGGACTCTAGACTCATATAGCCAGCTGCCTTCAGAAATTCTCTTAGATGGCTAGTACACATATCAAATTTAACGTGTCCAAAACTGAGCTCTTGTTAGTGCCCTCAAACCTGCTCTTCTCTCTTCTGGTTAAAGGTAGTTCAAATCTTCCAGTTACACATGTTTTAAACCTTCCTGTCATCACTCCTCTCTATCACATCCCTTGTATTCAATATGTTAGGAAATACCCATTGTCTCCAGCTTTAAAATACATCCAAACTGTGGACTGCTTCCCACCTCCTCCACTGTTATTCCACTGGCCCAAGCTGTCATCATCCTTCACTTAGATCACTGCAAGTCTCCTCGTAGTCTAGCTGTTGATGCGCTCGTTCAACATTAACGGAGGGACCTCCTCAGAAGGATCCTCCTAAAATGCCAGTTTATTGCTCTGCAAAATGATTCTCCATCTCAGTCAGAATAAATGTCGACAATATCCCGATAAGGTTTCCTCAACTTCTCCAGGTTAATCTCCTACTCCTCTTGTGCTCAGCTACAACTTCTTCCTGTTTCTTAAACTGGACAAGCCTCTTAGAATATTCTTTCCCAGAAACCATATTTTCAGATATATTCAAAAGTGAATTCCTTATAACCATATATAATCACATATGTCCACCAGAGTAATTGTGGCTATCATTTTGCAATATATGCCAATATTGAATCAGTATGTTATACAACCGAAACTAGTATGTCAATTATACCTCACTCTTGTTTTAAAAAAAAAACTTAAGCAGCATTGATTTACATCCTTGCTAGTGTATTGGAAGTAAATAATTTTCCCTAGTCACCACAGCACACCTACCACTGAGGCACCCATAGATAGGCCTTCACCATGGTCCATTCTGCTCTCTTCCCATCCTGCTTGCCCGCCTCTACATTCCCTTCTGGATTCCTCAGTTCCATGGTCAGCTTTCCAGGGTTGGTTTTATTTATTTTTTTTAAAGATTTATTTATTCATGTATACAAGAACCGGGGTACAAGCCAGAGGCGCGGGAGGGTGAGAGGATTCCCCAGAGACAGAGTGGGGAACAGAACAGGCAGACTAAGATACACTGCTGAGGGGAGCAGTGGGCGAGACAGGAGAGGTCTGCTGCGCCATGTGGGATTCTCCCCAGCCAGCCCGGATCAAACCCGTGCTGCAGAAGCTATGGCCAGCTTCACAGCACTGTGCTCCACTGCCTGAGCCACCAGGGGAGGCCATCAGGGGTTGGTTTTATTTTTTGTGGGACCCTCACCTTGCAGCCCAGCGCTCAACCACAGCGCCACCAGGGGAGGCCCTCAATGGTTGGTTTTAAAAAACTAGCAACAACAAATGTTGGCGAGGTTGTGGAGAAAAAGGAACTCTCCTGCACCGTTGGTGGGAGTGCAAACTGGTCCAACCACTATGGACAGCTGTGTGGAGATTTCTGGACCTACTAAACATAGAGCTTCCATATGATCCAGCAATTCCACTCCTAGGTATTTACCCAAAGGACACAGAAACATCAATTCCAAAGAGCACCTGCACCCCTATGTTTATAGAAGCACTGTTTACAATAGCTAAGCTTTGGAAACAACCCAAATGCCCAAAAATAGATGACTGGATCAAGAAGACGTGGTACATATACACCATGGAATATTACTCAGCATTCAAAAAAGATAAACACATGCAATTTGCAGCAACACGGATGGCGCTGGAAGGGATCATGCTCAGCGAAATAAGCCAGAAAGAAAAAGAAAAATACCGGATGGTCTCACTCATAGCAGGAATCTAGAAAACTTAAATAAGGGACCAGGAAAATGAATAACTATAAGAAAGTGAAAATCAAAATCAACAAACAACTATGAACCAGAGACACTCTATGAGGGGTGGGGGGCAGGGAGGGGAGGGATTGGGGTCAAAATAAGGGGGTTGCAATTGTATGGGGAATATAAAAATAAAATTTATTTTAAAAATAAATAAATAAATAAAGCTTGTCTTTGACCCTTTGTTTGGTTTCCTCATATTCCATAGATAAGTGACACAGTCCGGTTACATCTCACTTTTTAAAATTGTCTCTTAAAAGAGCTTTCTGTAAATACTTACTGTATCAGTGAAAAACACAAAATTTTTTCATCCAAGAAAAAGCAAACCCCTCTATTAAGGGCCTTACATTCATATCACACCTAAATTCCAGTTTCTACCTCTGAGCTCTCATAACTCAACTTCCTGCTTTACTTTTTTGATATATAACTAACATGTAACATTAGATGAGTTTCAAATGTACAACATAATTTGATTTGTATGTGAGATCATTACAGTAAGCCTAGTTAATATCCATCACTATACATTGTTACAATTTTTTACTCTTGTGATTGAGAACTTTTAAAATCTACTCTTAACAACCTTCAAATATACTACTAGAATTATCAATATTGACTATAATATGCTATATATTAACTATGGTGTACATTACATTTGCATGACTTATAGTTAGAGGTTTGTACTTCTTAACCTCCTTCACCTATTTCCCCTACTATTTCTGCCTCTGGCAACCACCAAACTGTTTTCTGTATCCATGGGCTTCAAGGTATTCTTTTTAGATTTCACATAAAAGTGAGATAATACGGTATTTGACATTCTCTGGCTTATTTCACTTAGCGTAATGCCTTCAAGTTTCATCCATATGCTTGAAAATGGCAGGCTTTCTTTCTTTTTCAAGCTAAATAGTAGTTACCTGTATATTTATATAAAACACCTTCTTTATCCATTGATACTTAGGTTGCTTCCACTCATGGCTATTGTAAATAATGCTGCAATGAACATCAGGGTGCATCCATGTTTTTGAACTATTTTTTTCATATTCTTTGGATAAAGTCCCAAAAATGGAGTGGAATTACGGATCTTAGTGTACTCCTATTTGTAATTTTTTGAGGAAACTCCATACCATTTTCCATAGTGGCTGTACCAATTTTTATTACCAATAATAGTGCACAATGATTTGTTTCTATTCTCCATATCTTTGCCAATATTTGTTATTTATTTTTTGTCTTTTGGATAACAGCCATTTTCACAGGTGTGAGGTGATGTCTCATTGTGGTTTTGATTTGCATTTCCCTTGTGATTAGGATGCTGAGCATCTTTTCATGTACTTGTTGGCCATTTGTATGTCTTCTTTGGAAAAAAATGTCTATTAAGTTCCTCTGCCCTCCCTGCTTTATTTTTGTCCTTTGCACACATCATTGTCTAATATATATTTTAATTATTTATTGTCTATTTCCCCCCATCAAAGGTAAGCACTACAAGGTAAGCAATTGTGTCTCATTTGTTTATTGCTGTTTCCCTGGTGTTTAAAAATAGTACCAGGCACATAGATAGCATTCAAAACATTTATTGATCAACAAATTTCTCAATACAGTTAACACTAGGAAAGAACGGGTATAAGAGGGGAGGAAGGGAGATACAGCTAAGGAAAATTATAAGAAATAAAAGCTATAATTACAGTTTCATTATGTCTTCTACCAATTATTTGCAATTTTCTAATTGCATTCTTGATAAGTATCTGGATTCAACAAAAAAAGGAGTGGATGCTTTAAGCAAAGTTCATTTATTTTTCATGATGCTCCTCTCTTGACTTTGAGTCTCTGCTCTCCTGGAGTCCCAGGAGAACTGCATCAGCCTCTAGTATAGTTGTATCTGTCGTTGCTCCCAGGAACCTGGACGTAAGTTCGAGATCTAACAGCCGCAGTCGGACTCTGGTTCCTTTCTGGTATTTCCTAAATGGTAAGAAAGAAAAAAGTTTCTTAATTCTGTTTATCATAATAGGAACAACTAAACTTTTAATTTATTAGCTGAACATAAAGAAACTAACCCTCCTATCTGATTAACAGTTGTTTTTAACAGAAAACAACTATGGGTTCTAGCAGAATGTTCATCTTACAGTTGCCTTTAAAGATTTTATAACATTAAAATGTATTCCAAACTGAAATTCAAACTAGTTGGTTCTTGAAATGAACATTTATTTTAATGTTACTGATTTCTAAAATCAGAGTAACAAGGAAGAAAGTTTTCAGATCCTTTTTTCTAAGATTGAAATCTTGTTTTAAAGTAAATTTTATAAAAGCAAAATAGAAAAAAAAACCTAAGTGCAGGGCCTCCTCAGTGGTGCAGCGGGTTGAGCACAGCACTGTGAAGCTGTCCACAGCCTCTGCAGTGTGTTCAATCAGCAGTTGGCCAGGGAGCAACCCACGTGGCACAGCAGACCTCTCCTGTCTCGCCCACTGCTCCCCTCAGCAGTGTACCTCGGTTGATCTGTCTGTTCTGTTCCCCACTCTGTCCCTGGTGAATCCTCTCACCCCCCACACCTCTGGGCTGTACGCCAGCTCTTGTATGCATAAAATAAAAATAAATCTTGAAAACAAAAATCTAAGTGCAAAGTACTTGGTATTGAGGATTGATTGCCCTGTAACTGGAGTGGAATGATGGTTGCAACATGAATGATGACTCAGTTTGGTCAAAATTCAAATATTTTATAATAGCCAGTAAAAACAAATACTCATTTGTCTTTTTTCCTTAATTATTTCAAGAGTTTAACATCAACGTTTTTATAAGATACAGGAGAGTAAAAATATTGCTACTGATTGAAAACCACAAATCTTTAAAGATCTAAAGACATACATTAGGCTATTTGGCTTTTTTTTTTGAAGTTATTTTCTTTCTGAACATAGAAATGTTCTTTTGCAAAATATAGCAGTAATGACGTCAGTCACATTTTCTAGTCCTCCTCTATGTATATTCTTATATATGTACACATGTGTATGTGTATATTTGACAGTAAAGATCATATTTTCTTCTTTGTTTTAAAAAATTAAAAATATCCTAGGGGCCTCCCTGGTGGCGCAGGCACTGAGCACAGCACTGTGAAGCTGTCTGCAGTCTCAGGAGTGCCGGTTTGATCCCCACCAGGAGCAGAGCAACCCACATGGCACGGCAGACCTCTCTGTCTCACCTGCTGCTCCCCTCAGCAGTGTATTTCAGTCAGTCTGCCTGTTCTGTTCCCCGCTCTGTCTCTAGTGAATCCTCTCACCCTCCTGCACATCTGGCCTGTACCCTGGTTCTTGTATAAATAAATAAATCTTTTAAAAAATACATCCTAGAAGGGCCTCCCCTGGTGGTGCAGTGGTTGAGCACTGGGCTGCGAGGCTGCCCGCAGCTTCTGCAGCACCGGTTCGTTCCCCGGCCGCCGGAGAGGGTCCCACAAAAAAAAAAAAAAATATATATATATATATATATATATCCTAGAATATATTTCTGGAGGCATAGCTTTTTAATATTCTAGAAAACAGCAAATATAGAACATACTCCATGTGAATTAACCTCTGGGAAAATAAGGTCACTTCAGTTTAGTGTCTATAATACTTGGAGCTGTAACCTGTATTCTAAAGGACTCTTTCCTTTGTCCTCACAGTGCAAATCACATGATTCACTAGATCAGTGTTTTTTCTTTTTTTAAAGATTTATTTATTTATTTACACAAGCACTAGATATAGTCAGAAGCGCGGGAGGGTGAGAGAATTTACCAGTGCCAGAGCGGGGAGCAGAACAGACCCACTAAGTACACTGCTGAGGGGAGCAGCGGGCACGGCAGGAGAGGTCGGCAGGAGAGGTCGGAGTGCCATGTGGGACCCTCTGGAACCGGCACTGCAGAGGCTGTGGGTAGCTTCGCAGCCCCAGCCCAGCGCTTAACCACTGCGACACCGGGGAGGCCCTAGATCAGTTTTGATTCAGGTTGTCCCCTCCCTTTGCCCCTTCTCCCCTGCCACATCCAATTAGGACCACATTTTGTTCATGTATTTTTTTTTAACACAGTTCTTGAACTTAGCCCTGCAAGTCTCATCATCCTTAGTTAAAACATGATCTTCCAGGACCTCACCTTTCTAGTAAACACCTTCCGATGGATTCCATTTATCTGGTATGCTTAAGTGGAAACAGCCTAGTGTCCACTCACAAATTTCTATTCCTCCAGACTTTTGCATCTGTGGTTGGCACTGCTTGAACTTTATAACTTTATCTAAATCCTGTTGATTCTTAAGCATCCAGGCAAAAGTCATCAAATGCAGCTTCTATGAGCCTTGACATTCCCCTTGTCAAAATGAAGAGTCCATCAGGAATTCCCATGGAACAAAGAAGTTTTGCAGTAACACAGACATAGAGCTGGGTTACTTTAGATAACTTGCCTTCTGAACCCCATTTCCTCATTCATGTAAAAGATTCCAAAGATTTTGCAGCTTTGCTATGAAGATACACAGAGGATAATACATTGAAGACACATAGCACTAGGAGCAAATGTTAGCACCCTTCAGTAACTTGTATTGATTATCTGTGTAATTCTGATTTCTCACTAGATTGCACGCACTCCTCGTACTGTATAGTCTTCCCAGGGCCAGTGCAACAGGTACTCAAATGTCTGTCAATAAACTAACAAGAAGCTTGCTCATAAAGCCACCAGGTCATGGATTATCTAGAATTTCTGTTGTCTGAACTTCAGCAGCTGTGTTAACTGGTTCATTTACTTAACCCCTCTGAAATTTGCTTGGCACATTGCCTGACATATAGAGATTAACAAATGTTAGTTTTCTTCTCCTAGCATTGTTTTTTGTTAGCCTATTTCTTTTACTTACTCATAGGTAGGCTATAAACTAAAAGTGATGAGGGATACAGTAACTCTTTTTTTTTTTTTGTTTGATTTTTTCTGTCCTTGCCATATTACTTTATTTTTATTTTATTTATTTATTTATTTTTTTTAATAGAGGCATGTTCCATTTATTTATTTGTCTGCTTGTTTGTTTGTTTTTTGTTTATACATGCACTGGGTACAGTCAGAAGCGCGGGAGGGTGAGAGAATTCACCAGAGCCAGAGCGGGGAGCAGAGCAGGCAGAAGGACCGAAGTACACTGCTGAGGGGAGCAGCGGGCGGCAGGAGAGGTCTGCGCGCCATGTGGGACCCTCCTCCGGTGACCGGGGAGCAGCCGGGGATCGAACCGGCGCTGCAAAGGTTGCGGGCAGCTTCGCAACCCAGCGCTCAACCGCTGCGCCACTGGGGAGACCCGGGATACAGTAACTCTTTATAAGTAGTTGAATTCATGTCATGAACACATGGTACAAATGTTCTGAGCATAGTCATGTGGAAAAAGAAGCTCTGTTTTGTGTCATATAAATGACAGTCCGTGTCATATAAATGCTAGCAATGTGCAATTAAAAAATAAAACCAGAAACACCATGAATGACCAATATGTTTGGTAATTTATGGAAGACAAAATTCTGCTCCCAATTTTAGATGCAGTAGCCTTTAATAAAAATTATGGAAATTATCCAGTAAGTTGGTAAATTAGATGAAAAGCTAACTGGAGGCCTTACCATGTGCTAAATAACAGAAGAAACATCAAAATGTACATTGTGCACAGTAAACAAAATTAAAAACCTCTAGAAGATTCTGTCCTCTGCTAACTGAAAACAGTTGTTTCCGCTTATAAGTTATTTTTTTTACTCTGTATTATTTAATTGTATGTAAGTGATATCTTTCTTATCACATTGTAAGTTTGTTAAAGATAGGGATATAAACCTATCTATGTCTCTCCCCTTACAATACCATGGAGAATACATTTCACTTAATGTAGCCTTTTGAAAGGTGGTTTTCATACTTTTCAGTACATCGGAAGCACCTCGGTTGCTTGCTAAAAATGCAAATGGCAGGAAGCAACCCCATAGAGTGATTTGACAAAGTGAGGAGAGGGACTGGGAATCTGCCTTTTCAATAAACTTCCCAGGTGATTCTGACGCAGTCTTTTCTGATCACCATTGGAGAAACTCAGACCTAGATTTACCTTTATTGCATACAATCAAGTACAGAAGGACAGGCCATCCTACACAAATACAAAGGGACAATAAAACAAGGACCTCTCTTAGAATTTTGTGGCCACCATTAACTACTTCCAAGAGTAACAGATATTTTCCATAAGTGATGATAGTTTTTTAGGATGAATAATTTAGACAGATCAAAACCTTAAGTCAGGGCCTCCCTGGTGGCGCATGGGTTAAGTTTAGTTCTGTGAAGCTATCCACACCTCTGCAGCACAAATTCGATCCCAGGCCAGGGAGCTACCCACATGGCACAGCAGACCTCTCCTATCTGGCCCAGTGCTCCCCTCAGCAGTGTATTTCAGTCAGACTGTTGTGCTGTTCCCCACTCTGTCTCTAGTGAATCCTCTTATCCCCCTCCCCCTGCACCTCTGGCCTGTACCCCAGTTTTTGGGGTTTGCATAAATAAATAAAGCTTAAAAAAAAAAAAAAACCCTAAGTCAGGCAATGACAATATGTAATGGAGAAACACACCTAAGAGGAGCCCCTCAGCAAACCTCACTGACAGCCTCGAGCAGGGCTGCCTCTCCATTCTGGGAAATCCAGGACATAGAGGGCTCAGCATATTTCTCCCTCAACAGGAATAACAGTCTGAATTAATGTGGATTTTTATTCTTAACTTTGAAACACTTTATTAAAGAGAAAGAGAAATAACTAATATATTTCTGAAAACTCCATCTCTGCCAATGTAATTTGATACGGTCTTTATTGGAATCTTTGATATTCACTGATAGTTTTCCCATTGTTCCATATAATAAGATTTAAAGTGACATGCCAGTAAACTCCTTCCTCAGATTGTATATGCAGTCCTAAAATGATCTCTTTAGTCAATGATTTTCTGAAAGCATAAAAATCCAGAAGAGGCAATGTAGTGATTAAGAGCATGGACTCCAGAGTCAGATGACGAGAGATGATGCTAAGTTCTACCATCTATAAATACGCAACTCTGAGTCATTTACTTTTTTTGTCTCAGTTTCTTCATTTGTAAAATGGGAATAATTACACCCATCTCCTAATTTCTGTGCGTATGAAATGAGTTAACTCATGCCAAGCCCTTATAAATGGTAGCCATCATCATCAATCACCGCCACCATCAAAACAAACCCACTGACACCTGGTACTCTAGAGATGGCATGATGGAGCATACAAGGGTACTCCTAGTTAGCTTTAATTCCAAGTTATAATTAAATCAATAAAGGATTCCTGTAGGAAGGAAACTGGTGGGGGGAGGAGGGGATGGGTTTTCTTTCAGTATTCACTTTGACTCAAATTCTTATTTTAATAGTATAAGGATTCCTCTCTTAAAATATAAAGTTCTACAGAGAATGAAAACAATATCTTTTGAAAGGAATGTTGAATTTCCTTTGAGGATATGAGGCAAAATAGCACTGAACAAAAGCAAGTAAAATTCAAAGAATTGCATACTTAACAGTTCACATTTCCCAGCACTAACCACAATATAACTGGAAATAAGAAGGTAGCATATATTGTCAGTCACAGAAGGGTCACAGTGATTTTTTTTTCACTGTAGTATTTGTTCAACAGTGGCTCAAGGAAGACGGAGGGGCATGTAGTTACCCAACTTTACCTATTTCCTATAACTCTTGCTTTTTTATTTCTTGACGGAGATAAGCCTTCTATAAATCTATTATACTTTTAGCACATACCATTTCTTGGAAAGATAATTTTTATAAATTCATTCTTTGTTCTTTAAGAAGTATTATTTTTCAGTGTCTTTTTAAATTTACCATTCCAATAGTAGACAATTTCTAACCAAATCAACCATCCCCTTTTTATAATTTTATAGACCTGAATCTATTCTATCTGCTTTCTCTCTTCTTTCTATAATGGATTTTTTGAAAACCAGTTCTTCCTCATTCCACTGATAAGATCAATGGACTCTTCCTCCACCCCTACCATAAGCAAAATTTTGCTACAATTTCAAGGGGTCAGTCACAGCTCACCTGAATGTTATCTACAGACCTCTAAGATTAAGAAATCTCCCTCTAGGGCCTCCCCGGTGGCGCAGCAGTTGAGCGCTGGGTTGCGAAGCTGCCCGCGGCCTCTGCGGTGCCGGTTCGATCCCCAGCTGCTCCCCGGCCACTGGAGGAGGGTCCCACATGGAGCGCAGACCTCTCCTGCCGCCCGCTGCTCCCCTCAGCAGTGTACTTCAGTTCTTCTGCCTGCTCTGCTCCCCGCTCTGGCTCTGGTGAATTCTCTCACCCTCCCGCGCTTCTGACTCTACCCAGTGCTTGTATAAATAAATAAATAAATAAATCTTAAAAAAAAAATTAAAAAAAGAATTAAAAAAAAAGTTTCATTTGTATTCTTCTTCACCTCTGTGTGTGATATTGTACTCAGCACACAGCAACGGAACTCTCTTACTAGATATTTAGAGGTTAAAATTAAATTTTCCATAAAGATAGCTTTCCCCTATGTTAAAGGCATAAAATTAAGATAATGGAAATAAAGTCACTTGCTTAATGTCATGTCATTAGAGGACTCACAGAGTCCTTGTTTTTGGTTTTCCCTTGTTTTTAATTCTTAATTACCTATGACTTCTTGCAAGAAGTGTAAACTTAATCCCTTTAGGGTGGTAAGAATTTACCACTATATATAGTCTCATAATGCCTTTTCTTTGAAATAAAACCTAAGCCACGTTGCGCTCATCCACTAATTATTTTAATTGTTCTCTATTAGGAAAATAGTAAATTTTAGTGGACATATGATGAATTAAATTATCAGAAAAAATCTCCACAGCTTCATGTAATGCTGTCTATTTCTTTACATTTTTTGATTAATTCTTTACATTTTTAAAAATTCTTTACATCTTTTAAATGGTTTTTCAGAAATGTTTTATTTCATATTAGAATACTGCTTTATTAAAAGCAAATAGGACGTCTCCAATGAGCACATTTCAAATGAAAGTAGCCGCTGTTACTGGTTGGTGTGTTTCTTTCTTTTAACTTCAAGTGTTTGCTTCTGACTGATCTTTGTGAACTCCAGCCTAAAAGGATTCAATCCCAAGCCTTCACCATGACTGCTCTCTTCCACTGTGCACTTTCTCAGACCATATGCTGCAGTAAATGAGTCTGCATGTCTGAGCTGTTTAGGAAAAGGGCAATTAAATCTGGTTTTGCATTTCTGTATTAAAGACATGGTTTAAAGACTTTCCTTTGGAGAGGTTTCTAACATTCTTTCCACAGGCATTCTTTAACATCTGTCAGTGCATGCTACTGATGGTTCTCATAGACTTAAAATAGAGAACATCTCTCTGACTAGTTCTTTGATATAAGTATATTAAGTAATACAAAGCCAATAATAAATACAAGGTTTGGACTGAATCTCAGGATCCACAGAGAACATTATGAGGACTTCTGACTTTGCTAGTCGATCTAGCTGTGTTTCTATAATGATAATTATCATAAGTTTTAAAAATAGTTCTTTTGAAATCATTAACCATCCATGTTTTCATCCCAATAAGTTAAAAGTGTATAACTTTTCCTGATTTTCTTATATTTTTAATGAAAAGTTCAAGTAAATTTTTCTTTCCTGTTTTGAAGAGACAAAAATTAAGTTATTTCCAATGGTTTAATTAACACTATTTTCCAATTCAAATAAATGTGCATAGTAATGGTGACCTATATATGAAGTCAGCAAATCCAATGTTTGTGTGTGTGTGTGTGTGTGTGTGTGTGTGTATGAAAGAGAGCGCGTGCGCACTAGCATGCAGGGAATGTGTATACTTTATTCTTTAAAACAACTCTCTGAGCCTCTATTTCATCATCATTAAAAAGCATAGTTTTAGAATAGCCCTAAGGTATTTTGCAATTTAATGATTTTATTCTACTTTTATACAATCTTAAGTGTTTGAAAACTGATATTAAGTGCAAAATTGATTAAATACTTAAGCAAAATGCAACAATTTAATACTTTATTAATATAACACATTATTATAGCCTTAGATATTCAATTAATGAACAAACCTTTATATACAAGTTACTTGGTGTATTTAGGATTTGTTTGCCATGTTTTCTTAAGTGATCCAGTCTATTGCTTCTTTCTGTTCAATCTGTAATGTCTATCAAAATTAACCATCATACTATCTGTACTGTACTATCAAGCATAGCTGCCACAGTTAACAGAGCCAATGCTGTAAACCAATGCTACCTCGATTTAAAAAATGAACAAAATTAACCCAAAATAAAGGTAGGCAGTGGTGATAAAGTTCTATAAATATCCAATATTTATAATCATTAAAATATAGCACAAATCTGAAGTCCTATTTATTATCCCAGGTCATCAGAAGACATAAATGAGGAAAAAAAGATTACATAATCAGAACTTTTGCTACCTGAATTATTATCAAAAGTCTTTTGAAAAACTGAGAATCCCTCAAACATACCATATAAAGTTTACTATTAACCAGGCCAAAATAAACAATGCATATCAACTGAGAATTAGAAACCTAAATTGCTCTGGGCAATAAGCAAAGAATACTGTTTATAAATCCAAACTACCTTTCCTCAAATTGTAATCATCCTGGATAAAAATTTTAACTTTTTTTGCAATTTTGATAGAAATAGATGAAATTTCCCCTTTAAGTCCAATTCTTTTCTTGCCCTGCTAGTTAGTAATTTATAACACCACAAACAGAAGTTGCATCTCTGTTGATTTGATAAAGTATTCTTTTCTGAAATGTGTAAATGGAGCATTTTAAAATATCCAATAAATAATTCACCTTTTACTAATGTGGGATATGCATATACTGTTATTACATATGGAATCAGTAATGGCAGTTATCTTTTCTCAGTTACAAAATAAGGTGTATCAAGCAATTAGGGAAAGGACAATCTTATTACTTAAAACTCTGTCAAGTCTATTTCTATTTTCACAAAAAAATTATTTGTTACTGGTCAAAATATGAAGTGTATGTGTGTGTGTATGGGGGAGAGAAGGGAGAAAAACAGAAGGAGAAAATGTTTTCAGGCACCTGAGATATGTTGATGACTAAAAGTAGGATCAAACTTGGGGCCAGTACTATGGAATCTAAGAAAAAAGGGATCCATTTTGTGGTGCACAATTTTTATTTTATAAGAATAGAAAATATATGCTTTATTGCAGTAAGTTTTATCAGAAAGAAAAAGTGGAAGGAATATGGGTTTTAAAGAATTACATGAAGATATAGGTTGACTGCAACTGAATACAAGAAATGCCTGTATGAGCTATCTACTCATTTATAAAACAAAGATAACAATAAATCATTTCGTAAAGTTAATGTGAAGCTTAAAGAATAAAGTATGAAAAGTGCCCAATATATATACATACTTAATAAATAGCAGCTGTTATGAAATTAACCACATTGATAAAGTGTAATAGATAATTAAAGGCAGAATAACTTCAAAAATGGTTTTATTAAAGGTACTAGGATACTGTTCATAAGGACAAATCTCGTATCAATCTTCAACATACATAAAAAAAAAAAACAAAGGCATTCTTTGAATTTGAACCTGGCCTTGAGGAAGGGGGATAATAAAGTCTAAGGATAACTTGATAACTAACTTACAGGGACAGATTTGGTGACGCTACAGAAAGTCAGAGCTGGGAAGGTTATATAACAAAATCAGCTGTGGCAGCTTCTTACAATTTTTTTCTTTTTTAAAAAATACTGATGCCTGAGGTCAATTCAAACCTACTCCACCAAAAGTAATAGGATAGAATTGGAGATTGATGCTTTTGTGAAAAATCTCCTCAACTGGAGCTGACCTTGCTCAAAAAGCATTGGTTAATATCTTCAGAAGTTACATCCTCTGAGTCTTTGTTTCGATCAAATTCCAAAAGAATGGTTCATGATAGTTTTGGGGTCAAGCTAAATCTCAATTTGAGCTTTCACTGCAATTCAAGAATTGCATGTCTAAAATATCAAATATGAGATAAGCAAACTTGTTTTCCCATAATGAAAACTGAAGAAATTAATTCGTACTTTCATGTAAACAAAGGGCTGGATCATTTTAGAATGGTCATGTAAGGTTTACTGAGGTTAGGATGTATATCATGACCAAATGATTTTCAAAATCACTTCCATCCTGCTTGAAAATCTCACTTGCTAGCACATACAACAAAAATCAATTTAGCCTGAAAATAACTTTGTCGGATGTCATCTAATTATCTCATCCCTAAAATGTCTTTAATGGTTGAACTTCTGTTTCTAGATTTCTAATTTCCTGCACTTTTGACTACATTAAGAAAACAGTTCTAAATTTGTGTGCCAACCTATTTGCCAAGGTTTTCTTTTTTGTCTTAATCTTGTTTCTGTCTCTCTAAATTAGCTACTTATTAAATAAATACTGCTGAATTTTCAACAAACACCTACTCATCATCCAGGAGTTTAAGAAGATACCAACAAGAAACAGAGAAGTTATTTTGTACCTTCCCAACCTAAGGCAAGAACAGAATGAAAAGTCCTAGTCCATCAATCCCCCCGGGAGGTCAAGCTACTTTTGCAGGTAGGTCCTGATTTCTGTATCCTTCCAACAAGAGAGGGGACTTTGCCAGATGACTTTTAGAAACCTAAACATAAGAGATTGTTACTGCAACAGGCATGGGCTGGCAAGGGTCAGAGAGAGTGAAATCTTCATAAAAGAATCAGACCCAGGGCCTCACCGGTGGCGCAGCGGTTGAGTGCTGGGTTGCGAAGCTGCCCGCAACCTCTGCAGTGCTGGTTTGATCCCCGGCCACCAGGTGAGGGTCCCACATGGCGCGCAGACCTCTCCTGCGACCCACTGCTCCCCTCAGCATTGTACTTCGTCAGTCTGGCTGTTCTGTTCCCCGCTCTGACTCTGGTGAATTCTCTCACCCTTGGGCGCTTCTGACTGTACCCAGTGCTTGTATAAATAAATAAATAAATCTTTAAAAAGAAAAAAAAAGAATCAGACCCACGCTGCAGAGATGATGTAGTCCAGTGCATTTTAACAGCGTTCTCTAAGACCAGACATGGAAGGCAGGAGAATGGAGTCAAGGGCACAGGATGAACTACAAAGACACCTATCACATGCTGATAAGGTTGAAGCTAGGTCGGTTTCAAAAGGACCTTTAGGGCTGGAATACAGCTTGAGACTTGACACTAACAGGTCCTGGCTGACATTTGCTCTTTACATTCCCAAATCTGGGTTTACTTATTAAAACACTCCACTCCTGACTTTTATGAAAAACTGAGGGCACTGAAGTCTAAAGGAAGTTATGAAATTAAAAAAAAAAAAAAGAACATTGACAACACAAATCCAGAAAACCCAGTAGTTTGAAGGCATTTCATGCAAAAGGTGGTTTAAGAAAACTGCAAACTCAGTAAGTCAATACCATTGTCCCTAAAAAGTTAAAGTAATTTAAGACTGACTTAGCACAAGTATATTTTCTGCATAATACAACACATATTCTACACAATAATTTCAATCTCTTTTCACTTTTCTGACCATTTCTAGAGAACTGTCATCTGCTCCAAGCAACACAACCAGAGAAGATCACTGATAATTGAGGTCTATCTAGAAGAAGATGGTAAAAGAATCTTGTATTATGTTGAATGAAGAACTGGATAATCTGAAAGGCTTTACTACTAAGGCAGTAATAACATTTATTTTGTGTATCTAATTTGTGTGCCTCCAAAATGTAGATATGAGAAAACTGGTCTAAGTTACAGGATTGCAAACCTAGCAGGTTTTTGTTTAATATAAAAAAGTTTTTAACAGAGCTGAGTAGAAAGGGAATTGGTTGTTTTGCATATTAATGGAGGAAATCACAGGGAATTTTCAAGCTAGGTCACCACTGTGGCAATGATTGGAGTTTGAATTCAGTATAGGCTGAATTAGATGACCTGCAAGATTTCTTCCATATCTAAAAAAATATAATTTTACCACTCAAAATGCCTATTTGGTCTTCCACATCAAGAAGCACAAAAGCTGTAAAGTCAGTCTAAAAAGAGCAACCTAACAGAAAGTAAGTCAGCTGTGCAGTAAAAAGCTTAACACCAGATTAACTTTCAGTCTACTGTTCATCATTTAACTCTTTCAGACCACAAAGCACGGTGTTCTCATTAATGACTAACCACATCAATAGCTGCTTTGACTTATATCCAGATAGCAATATCCATTATGCATGATTAATTTATTCATCTGGCAAAAATCTGAAGGTGGATATGATGCTTGACATGATTGCTGACTAGATGGCCAGCTAAATTTTGTTTAGAATATATCTGACCAGAACACCGGACCGGGTATTTTACCACCTCTATGAATTCTTTCTCAGGTAGGCAATATCTGAACTACTCTCTTCTAGTACACAAATGAAGAAAGAAACTTCAAGATATCAATATAGCTCCCTTTTCCTCTTATTTAGGTTACTCTCTTTAATAATTGTTAATGTGGTACTTCTGAACTTATACTTTGTAGCACTGCACAATACTATACCTAGTGCACATTTAATGAATGTTTATAAAAGTTTATAATAAACAAACATTCTCAAATGCTCCACAAAATTTCTACAACGAGTTCTTTAACTGGGGGTCTGCACTGAGTAACTATGCATTCCACCACTGGTCATAAGTGCTCCTTAACTTGGCTTCCAATCTCAAAACTGCATTCATTTATTTTAAATCCTGAGTAGCAGTGGAAGTGTTGACAATGTGTTACTCACAATGCTATAAGTATTCCCTGATCTCTGGGTCATTCATATCAAAACAGGAGTGTGACTACACAGTGACCAGGGGCTGATGCTCAACAGGTTGATGATCTTTTTTGCTTTCAATCTGAGAAAAGAAATTGCCTCTGAATACAATGGTATTTCTAGGGTGACTCTGTTCTGAATCTAACAGAATAAAATGCTGTCAAGAGTCAAATATCCTTGGAACCAAATTGTGCCAAAAATAAATATTACATACTGCAGAGTCTCTGAATCAAAAATCAAAGCATCTATTTATAAATTAAAGTTGTGAGGATGTAGTGAAAAAGGAACTCTCCTACACTGCTGGTGGGAGTGCAAACTGGTCCAACCACTATGGAAAGCTGTCTGGAGGTTCCTCAGGCTGCTAAAAATGGAGCTACCATATGACCCGGCAATTCCACTTCTAGGGATCTACTCAAAGGACACAAAAACATTGATCCAAAAGAACACCTGTACCCCTATGTTTATTGCAGCACTATTTACAATAGGCAAAACCTGGAAACAACCCAAATGCCCAAAAATAGATGACTGGATCAAGAAGACGTGGCATATATACACAATGGAATATTATTCAGCAATCAAAAAAGATAAACTCATGCCATTTGCAGCAACATGGATGGAGCTAGAAGGAATTATGCTCAGTGAAATAAGCCAGAAGGAGAAAGAAAAATATCGGATGGTTTCACTTATAGTAGGAATATAGGGGAACCAAATAAGACATCAGTATAAAAAAAATAATAACAGTACAAAACACAACAAAGCAAAAACAGACAATTATAAATCAGAGACATACTGCGGGGAGGAGGCGGGAGAGGGATCAGAGGGTAGGAGGGAGGAACACAGGGGACTGAGGTGATGGTGCACGGGTGCATTGGTGAAGGAAACTCAATGGACTCTACACCTGAGTGGGTGGGGGGAAGCAAATATTTAAAAATGAACAATGATGTAAAATAAATAAGTAAATAAATAAATAAATGTGAATAAAGGGTTGTTTGCTTTTTATTTTTTAATTTTTTTAGTAGAAGGCTGTGGCTTTTTCCTTTGGATTAGGTTATGGTATTATTGTTTTTTTTAAAGATTTATTTATTTATGTATACAAGAACTGGGGTACAGGCCAGAGGTATGGGGGTGGGTGAGAGGATTCACCAAAGACAGAGCGGGGAACAGAACAGGCAGATTGACCGAAACACACTGCTGAGGGGAACAGTGGGCAAGTCAGAAGAGGTCTGCTATGCCATGTGCATATCTCTCTGGCTGGGGATTGAACTAGTGCTGCAGTGGCTGCAGATAGCTTCATAGGTTGAGTCTTAACCCTTTGTGCCACCAGGGAGGCCAGGTAATGGTATTATTTTATAACTGGTATTACCCAGAAAACAAATTCATAAAATACTAAAATTCCAAAGAAAGAGTGGTTGGTTGGCATTTTGACTAATCTAAATATTTCTGGATAAATTATTATGCTTTTAAATTAAAGCAAAATAGAATAGAATAGTGATTTAAAGATTTTTTTTAACTGCTAAGAAGAGATTCATTGCCTCTAATAAGAAACTCAACTTAGATAAACATTCATTTCCCCTCTAAATTCTATATTATAAAGGTCATCTATATCTAGTTTTCCTTGCCCATATAAGTGAATTCCCTGAATGAGTGCTACAAAATGGGAAGAAAAAATTCCCAAGGTCCTACAGCTTTTTAATTTGCCAAGAACAGGTGAGTAAAGAGCAGAATTCTGTTCAGAGACTATATCATGACATATTAGTATAAGAAAAACACAGTTGAGTGATTTACTTGTCAGAGATATTCACTGAGTATACATTTTGGTAAAGAATAAAAGATAATAAATTAGATCATGGTAAGAATTATATAAAAAGTTAAAATAAGGGTGGTATGAAAAGAGAGTGGTGAAGGAAGGCATCTCTGAAGAAGTGATATTTAAATGGAGCCCTGAATGACAAAAATGGAGTCAGTTGTATAAAGATGGGAGCAAAGCGTCTTAGGTGGAAGCAGTTAGTTTGCACATTTGTATGTTCATATGTTCGTTATGTCCTTTGTTTTGTTTCTTTATATTCCACATGAGTGAAATTACCCGATATTTGTATTTCTCCTTCTGACTTATCTTGCTTATGATAATTCCCTCCACTTCCATCCATGCTATCATAATCAGCAAAATTTCAAATTCTTTTTTTAAATAGCTAAGTAGTATTCCATTGTGTATGTGTATACCACATCATTGCTCACTCACCTGTCATTTGGCACTTAGGCTGTTTCCATAACTTGGCTATTATATATTGTTCTGAAATAAACACTGGAGTACATCTATCCCTTCAAATTAGTACCTTTGTATTCCTCAGGTAGATACCTGCTGGGTATCTACCAGAGGAACTGGTATGAGTGGAACTGCTGGGTCCTATGGCAAATCTGTTTTTAGTACTTTGAGAAGCTGCCACACTGTCTTCCATTGGGGGTAGACAGACTACATTCCAACCAACAGTGGAGGTTGTTTTCTACAACCTCACTAACATTTGTTGTTTCTGATCTTTTCGATATTTGCACATCACACTTCTGACTATGGGCTAGTGTCCCAGTTCTGCAAAAACTCATACAACTCAACAAGAAAACAACCTAACTGAAAATGGGCAAAAGATCTAAATAGATACTTTTCCAAAGAAGATACACAGATGGCCAACAAACACATGAAAAAAAAAAATGCTCATCATTATTATGAGGGAAATGCAAATCAAACCCACAATGAGATACCATTATTAAAGGTGGAAGAGAAACATATCTCATAATGAGATACCTGTAAGAATAGCCCACGTCTAATTTTTGTTTTTAAGACTACTCTGGCTGCTCTGTGGAAAACAAATTATAGGGAACATGATTGGAAAGATCCTGGGTGGGGAGGATCGAAGTGTTAAACAGGAAACTTATCCATGGCCAAATACAATGCTGTGATATACAAATGCACTGTGAGATGCATGGAATTTGGTATACATACAGCAGCTAGATCAACACTGTCTTGATTATAACTCATTTGGGATCACCGCAAAGCTGAAATGATACTTTTAATATCCTGCTTGCATTCTTCTGGGTTTAGCAAACAATTTGTGCAAGTAGAGCACCACCCACTTCCTGTTAAAATTGGAGTTGGCCTGTTTGTAAGGTTTTCTGGGACTCTAAGGTTCTCTGACTTGGCAGTAGAGTTGGGTCCTCATCAAGGCAGACAGTTGACAGAGCTTTCAAAGCTGTGTGGTGGGATCTGAAGAGACAGGACCTTTTTAATTTTCTAAAGGAATGTTTACTATACTTCTTGTTTATATATGTGTATATAAAAATTTGGGTCAGCTTAGACCGCTATACCAAAATGCCACAGCCTGTGTGTCTTAACCATCAGAATTCTATTTTCTCACAGTTCTCTGGAAGTTAGAAGTCCACGATCCAAGATTTGGCTGATTTGGCTTCTGACAGGGACTTTTCCCAGCTTGTAAACTGGGAGTAAAAAGTGAGTATTCCAGTTTCTTTTCCACCTTTTATAAAGGATGCCAATTTCACTGAATTAGGGTCACACCCTGTAATCTCAACTAACCATATCACCTCCTTATATAGATCTTAGTCTCTAAATATTGGTGGAGATTAGGCTTTCAACATATGAACTTTGGGAGGGACACAATTCAGTCTATAATAGTGTTATAACAGTCTATAACAATATTAATTCCTATTTGTGCAAATACAGGCAAACGTTTGAATTTACTTGAAATAAGTATTTGTCATCCATATGTATCAAGCAGATACTCAGGATATAAAGAATAAGTCTGTGATCTTAAGGAGTTTAAAGTCTAGCCAGGAAGACAAACAACTACAATGAAATGTGGACTACTATATAAGAGACATATGCAAAGGCAAAGAATTCTATTAGGTAAGAAATGTAAGAGGATCTGAGGGATGGACAAAAGTTGAGACAATTACATTCAATTTTATAGAATGAATGGGAATTTACCAGTGAGACAGAAAATTCAGACCCACTTCAACCTCTATAAAAAAGGTTTTCCTCTGACCACACCAGCCTGAAGATAAATATTTTTTTACTGTTATCAAGAATAATTACTGTTTGCAAAGTTCATTTGGCCATTAAAGATTTAGGGCTCTGAGATTTGGTTTCTATTATTGTCTTGAACTATTATTTAAATCTTTCATTATTAACAATTTTCAATGAGTTCATGCCATATTTTCTAAGTAAAATTAGGTTTTTTCAAATAAGGATCATATCTGATGAATCCAACAGAGTAGGGGCTCAGTAAATGAATGCTGCTTTGATATGATGGGACTAAAGTATATAGAAGAGAGATTAGATGTGAGAGTTGTGAATTTTATTATCAGGTTCTGACTTCTTGTGTACTAGAGCATTGGTTAATTTTGCTGCATCTTTCTTTTTGTGAAAAAAGAGAGTTGATTAGCTATCTATGGTTCATGTAAGCACTAAACCTCTATGAATACATTAGTTCAGTCTCTCATTAAATAACCCACCTAATCTAATTGTAGGGTGACCTTAAAGGTTCCACTCTGTACTACTTTTTTTTTTTTTTTTTATTTTAAGATTTATTTATTTATTTATACAAGCACTGGGTACAGTCAGAAACGCAGGAGGGTGAGAGAATTCACCAGAGCCAGAGCGGGGAGCAGAGCAGGAAGAAGGACCGAAGCACACTGCTGAGGGGAGCAGCGGGCGGCAGGAAAGGTCTGTGCGCCATGTGGGACCCTCCTCCCGTGGCCGGGGAGCAGCCTGGGATCGAACCGGCACTGTAGAAGCTGCTGGCAGCTTCGCAACCCAGCACTCAACCGCTGCGCCACCGGGGGAGGCCCACCACTCTGTACTACTTTTTATAGTCTCTTTTGCATTTGTTCAGATTTTATTTGGGCAATTAAAAGGCCTTAACATTTATTCAATATTATATTTAACACAAATGGAGAGGAGTGAGGGACAACTAAAAAAATCATTCCGTTATCGATCTTTAAAGTTTAAGCTTTAAACTTAAAATACAGCTAACATGTAGTATAATATAACCAACTGTTCTACTTCAAGTAGTCTAGGTGGAAGACCAGATAGACAATATTGACAAACAAATTAAAGAATACTTACCTTGCTTTCTAGTGATTAGATTTAAACATATGGTTTAAATGCTTCAAAATACAGTATTTTTATTTAACCAAAACCCATTCCAGATGTATACAGATTGCTAACATGTAAAATATGTAAATCATGTACCTTCAACTGTAACAAAATCTTATCCTAAATGAACAAATGGGTTAACAACAACTCAATTAAAAGGATACTTTCTGGGGCCTCCCTGGTGGCGCAGCGGTTGAGCGCTGGGTTGCGAAGCTGCCCGCAGTCTACGCGGCGCCAGTTCCATCCCCGGTTGCTCCCCGGCCACCAGAGGAGGGTCCCACATGGCGCGCAGACCTCTCCTGCCGCCCGCTGCTCCCCTCAGCAGTGTACTTCGGTCCTTCTGCCTGCTCTGCTCCCCGCTCTGGCTCTGGTGAATTCTCTCACCCTCCCGCGCTTCTGACTGTACCCAGTGCTTGTATGTATAAACAAACAAACAAATAAATAAATCTTAAAAAAAAAAAAAAAAAGGATACTTTCTGTAATTCTGAAATAGATGAGCTTAGTAATTCTAAAAAATAAAACAGTCTATTTGAAAAGTGGCTACTGTTCTAACTTTATAAAAGTCACAAACTTTTTTGTTGTATCACACTAAATAAATTGGTTGTTAAAAACTAGTGTTTGCAAAAGTAATTCTGATGTCCAAGTGTGGGACAGGCTCCATGACCACAAAACTATGCCAGCTCTACCTTTTAAATAGAGTTTGCCAAGATGAGTGTGTTATTAGCCAGGCTTGGCTGAAACAATCCACTGCCCACAAAGCTACTTTAATGTACTGTCTCTATTGAAAATCACAGTAATCCAACAATACATTACGATACTTTCCCATCACTGCAGCATTTCCCACCACAGGCAACACTTTGTCTCCAACAAAGAAGCCTCACATTCTACGTCTGCAAAAAACCCAATCCTAACTAGTACTGTACGGCTGCCAAGCAGAACATCTGTGTGCTCGACAGTCCACAAAACCAGCTCTTTTCTTTTTTCTTCCTTTCTTTTCCTTTCTGTTTTCTTCTTCTTTTTTATTTCCTAAACAATAACCTGTGTGATTGCTTGGTAAGGAAATGGTCTTTCATTCCCTTCCTCTTCCCTTTTATTTATTTGTTTGTTTGTTTAACACAACAGTCAACTACATCTGCCGTCTACTATTTCCCTAAGTCCAAATCCTAAAAACACAGTAAATTTATTTTGATTTCATTTGAGTTTACACTTGTGAGTATCTGAAGAGTATTCACTTGAAAGATGAAGACCTCTAAAGGTACACTAATAAAATTATCCAATTCTAAGACTATTCTAGAACTTCACTTATATTTAAAGTGATAAACCCAAATAAAACACCAAAAAATGGTAATTAATACACTCTCATAAGTTCTTTGCAGAAAATTTACAATATAAGCTATTATTTCCCTATCAATATCATATTTGGATATTTCACATGAAGAAAGACTTTTCAGTTATGTTTACTTTTACCTCAATATCAGTACCTGGACCTAAAGAAATAAAAGAAATTAAGGCACACCAAGAGACAAATGGACAATGAATATTACCAGGAATTTATCAGAGAACAAGTATATGTTACAGACCCACAACTTCCATGTGTTCCTCAAAAGAAAAAAAGGATCAATTAACAGTCAAACAAATGCAAATTAAATCTAGATACTTTTGCGATCAAGTATGGTTATTACTTAAAAACAGAGTACCCACTCTAGCAAAGGAATAGATCAATTGGGACTTTAAATTAGTACTACCTTACTCATTTGACAATATGAGTATTTATACTCATTGGCTCAGCAAGTCTACTTTCAGGATTTTATAAGCATAAGGATATTTACTGTGGCTTATTTAAAATAGAAACAATTTAGAAATAGCCACATATCCAATTATAGGAGATTTATTAAATAATGATACATCTCTACAAGGAGTATCATACAACCAAAAGAAGTATAAGAGAATATATAATAAAAAGTAATGTTTACTATAGTTAATAAGTGAAAATAGGTCATAAAAATACGATGGCAATGTACCTTTTAGAAAGGGTTTGCTTACTTGGTAAAAGAAAAATGTTAATAGTGTTAACTCCATGTTGGTGTGATAGTTCTCTATTTTATCATAAACATGCTTAGTTTTAGAAACAGAAAAAAAGGTCTGCATTACTGCCTCTTAGGATAGATGTCAAAACTTACTGTATTATCATTAAAGAAATAAAGGGCAATTCATTTCTTCTCAAAGATGAACATTTTCCTGGGTTTGAAAACTGTAAAATTTCACACAAAAGCTGTATCAAGAGACAAACAGGAAAGAGGAAGAGGGAATCTGAGGAGACTGAGAACAGAAAAATCTCTTTGCTTTATCGTGTTAAGAAATAATGGACAATCCCAAAATCATACCTCAAAAAGTAAGGATAGAGGTAGGCAAATGATGCGATTTTTCTAGCCTAAAAAACAGTCCATGTGAAATATATTGCTAATTTTTAGTAGACTGATACATGAACAACAAATAGCTGTAATTGGTATGTGTAAAATTATTGGTAGAAATGAAAAATAATGAAGTTTTTTTTATTCTTTAAAGCAAAGAAAAAATTAAGTACAATTTTATCTTTCCTAATTTGAAATTACTTTATACTATGAAACTGAATTAGTAAGGAAATCATTTTCCAGTTTGATTTTAAAAGAATGCAAAGGTATTCTCTAATAATTTACATTTGCTATGTTTACTTTCCTCTGAGAGCTTGCATAGGGGCCAGGTAACCTGCAACAGAAGACCTCTGAGTTCTGAAAGCAGACAAAGTGTGGGATTGATCACTTCGGTTACATTACTTTTTCCATGATACATTTTATAAGCTAGTTTTAAATCACATAGCTTATGATCTCACTGCAGTAACCTGCCCATGTATTTCTTTAAAATAAATAAACCATCTGCTTAAGACTGCCAAAAGTAAAAGGTGTTTGCAAAACAGCAGTCAAATAAATGAGAGAAACCAAGGAACACTCCACTAAATGACACTGTTTACTACATGGAAACAATCACTGGAAAGATAATAAAGGTGTCCTGACTTGTGATCTGGATTTCTCTTCACTGTATACAAGCTGAGATCATGTTATATTTTGAAAGTATTATTACTCTAGAAGCAAATGAATTCATTTGTTTATTGTGTTCATTTGTATATGAGCAAATTATGTTCATAAACATAAAGGCAGAACATCAAGCTAGGCACATGAGACCCATCAACAAATAATGTGACTTTTAAAGGCTGTATAGGTTCTTTCTGATTTGATTATGACTAAACAGATGTTGAGGGAATGCTCATCCATCAAATGAAATGTGAGTACCCTAATACCAAGACACAAGTGGGGGGATACCACAGAAACACATGCCCTCTCTGAATGCGAAACTTCTTTTATAATGGAGTTTATTCAACTCTTATTATTTGCCATGCACTGTGCTTTGCATTTTACATGTAATTTCATTTATTCTCACACAAGCAACTCTAGAGGTAGATATTACTAACATTTTCCAAGTGGAAAATCTTTCCCTAAGTCACACATCTAGTAGACAGTACAGCTGGATTCAGACCCTAAGCTCTATGATTCCATTTTACTATTGAGTTAAGAGACGAAAACAGGCCAATGTTCAAATCATGGGCTACCTAATGATTGAAATTTCAGTAATAAATACTACCACACCCTTATTTGTCAGAAGAGGTTACCTTCTTCTAAAAGACACGGGTAAAGTGCATTTATTTAAGGAAGTTAGAGCCAGACAAGTATGTGACATATGAGAATTTGTAGATAACAGGACTTTTTTTTTTTTTTTTTTTTTGGGCAAATCTGTCAAAAAGGTGTATTAGAGAAGTCATCACCTAATTTAGACTATAGATCAGAGAACACTGGTTTGATCTCAAAAATAAATACAAAAGAAACAAAATTTATCTTTATTTACATTTACAAATATTTATTAAGTGAAACTAGACATTTAACACAAAACCTTGGGGGATCTTATACTTCCAAAATACCAACAACAATGTAAGCCAATATTACCACAGTTTAAACAATTAATTAATTGTTAAAAAATCTTCTATAAGAGGAGGATTCTTTGGCTGTGCTGAGCTGGCTGTAGGGGCAGTGAGTAGTGGGATGTCTGTGGTGACTAATGCTTCAACTTACACTGTCTATCAATATGCACTAGCAAACATTCAGAGACACTTATTGGAAGATCAGGGTAGTTTCTCCACAAATTCCGTAAGATTGGATTCAGTTATCTCATCCAGCTTTGACTAATAATGTTTATCCTTCATTTCAAAATAACTCTGCTCACACTGAAAAAAATACATTTTGTGGTTGTATCACATTCTTACACATTTGAAAGCAGGACAACACTCCTTTGACAAAGTCATTGCTTGCTGAGGGGCAAATTGATTCCTTAAGTCTCATCATGATGTAGTCGTGCAATCAAACATTTTCTGTATCACCAATCAGTCCATTATTATTTAAAAAAAAATTTTTAATCCTTTATGTGCATGGTGGTTTTATTTTTCATTTTTGCACAATGTATGCATTTTCATCTTGGTTATAGTCCCCATACAATTTCCACCACCCTTGTTTTGATCCTACTCCCTTCTCCCCCCACCCATGTGTCTCTGGTTTATAGTTGCTTGTTGATTTTGATTTTTACTTTATTATAATTATTTTTCCTGGTCCCTTATTTAGGTTTTCTAAATTCCTGCTATGAGTGAGACCATCCAGTATTTTTCTTTTTCTTTCTGGCTTATTTCACTGAGCATGATCCCTTATAGCTCGATCCATGTTGCTGCAAATTGCATGAGTTTATCTTTTTTTGATTGCTGAGTAATATTCCATTGTGTATATGTATCACATCTTCTTGATCCAGTCATCTATTTTTGGGCTTTTGGGTTGTTTCCATAGCTTACCTATTGTAAATAGTGCTATATAAACATAGGGGTGCAGGTGCCCTTTTGAATTAATGTTTCTGTGTCCTTTTGGTAAATACCTAGGAGTGGAATTGCTGGATCATATGGAAGCTCCATCTTTAGCAGATTGAGGAATCCCACACAGCTCTCCATAGTGATTGGACCAGTTTGCACTCCCAGCAAGGTGGTTTTAAAGCAGAAAAATATCCCTTGTCATAATTGCCTATAATATACAGACTTCCTTGCCCCCCCTTTTTTAGGTCATTGTGAATATAACTGCATTTAAAATTGTATTAGACAAATAATGTCATAAAAATAAGACAAAACTCAACTTGGTCTCAGTCATCATTAAGAAAATCTGTTATTGGGGCCTCCCCATTGAAAGCTTCTGCATTCGATCCCGGCTGCTAAGGAGGGTATGGCGCGCAGACCTCTCCTCTGCTCCTCTCAGCAGTGTACTTCGGTCCTTCTGCTGCTCTGTTCCCCGCTCTGGCTCTGGTGAATCACCCTCTTCTGACTGTACCCAGTGCATGTATCAAACAAATAAATAACATGCCTCTAAATAAATAAGAAAATCTGTTATTAAATTCCATTTCTCTGTAAGGAGTATGCCTTAGAGTTTTCGGTCTCTTTCCACAATGTTCCCGCTGCCATCCTAACTTGTCTCAGCTGTCTAGTATGTCACTTCTAATCTCCTCTTACGTAGGAAACCAAATAATCTTAAGAAATATATGTTAATGACAGTTAACTAGAGTGGGAAGCATTGGTTCTTTAATTTTAGTAGACTTAAAGTAGTTGGGGGATGTACTGACAGCTGATTTCTGGGCCTCATCCCTAGATAGTCAGTCTTTACATTTGTGGTGAGATTAATGTCTTACATGTTGAATAGAAACGTCTGGTAGGAAGATACCAGGTCTGAATACAGAAATTTGTGGCTACTGTTTGTAGAATTCAACATTATTTTCAGGCTCCCTGCTCTGTTCTGGAGAGCTCTCATTATAGAAGTCTTATTCTAGACAAATGACTTTTAAAGTTTCTCTTATAAATGCTTTCGGCATCAGTTTTACAAGATGTAGTATACACTACATTTTTTTTTTCTTGGGGGGGAGGCATAAACAAGTGTCTAAGAAGCCCTAACTTACTTCACAGCAAAAGAAACTATATAGCAGAATCTTTTTTTTAACGATCTCCAAAGGTGGTGTGTAGTTTTCCCACAGTATTGGGTTGCTGGTCTAGGTATACACACAACCTAAGTGATAATTCACTTAGATTTAAACTATTTTCAAAGCCAACTTTTCCAAACAATGCATCATCTACATTTTAAATGGTAGGTGAAATTCTACCACCACTTTCAAAAAAAGGGACAAGGAGGTGTATTGTATAGGACAAAGAAATGGAGAGAGAAGTATTGACAGTACAAGCAATCTATAGTGCCCTTGGGGTGAAAGAATTGTTGAGAGTTTTCTCACATGAAAAAGCAATGAAGCATACAGCATTGATTATATTTCATTTTCATTATTTTTGGATCTAAGGACTGATTCAAAAAAGAAGCTGTCATTTGTGAATATAAGTCCTTTTTTTCTCCTAATAGACAAATCAGTAATAAAAGCCTGTGATTGAAAATAAAATTAAAATTTTAAATCAGATTAGTGGGATGTTGACCCCCAACCCTAAAAAAAGAGATGTCTTAAGAAAAAGCGAGACATATAATCTTTGGTTGTTAATTTATAAATTTGGAGAGATATATGAAAAATCCTTAAATTTCTAGTCCTTCCTCAATTCCAAATATGGTAATTAACACACTGCTTCTTCTACTCTTCCAGATCACTAATGAAGAAAGATGCTCCAGAATGCACAAAGATATAGCTATTATTTTATCTATTAGTCTCTGTATATAACATATTATGATCATACAGTCTTAAGCCAGAGATTACTTAATACACACTTCCAACACTAAGCAATTATTTTATTTTTTTTAAAGTGTTTTTTTTTTAATTTATTTATTTTTTAATTTATACAAGCACTGGGTACAGTCAGGAGCGCGGGAGGGTGAGAGAATTCACCAGAGCCAGAGTGGGGAACAGAACAGGCAGAAGGACTGAAGTACACTGCTGGGGGGAGCAGCGGGCGGCAGGAGAGGTCTCCGCGCCATGTGGGACCCTCCTCCGGTGGCCGTGGAGCAGCCGGGGATCAAACCGGCGCTGCAGAGGCTGTGGGCAGCTTCGCAACCCAGCGCTCAACCACTGCGCCACCGGGAGGCCCTAAGCAATTATTAAGACAGACATCTGTAGAGCAAAACAAAGTAAATATATGTAAAAATTTGTCTTGTGGTGGTTGTCAGTAAAGGGGGTAGGCAAAATGGGTGATGTTGGTTAAAAGATACAACCTTGCACTTACTAAGTCATGGGGATGTAATGTACAGCATGGTGACTACAGTTCAGAATACTGAATTACACATTTGAAGGTTACTGAATGTAGATCTTACAAGTTCTCATAACAAGGAAAAATTGTTTATCTGTGTATAGCAACAGATGTTAACTGGACTTACTATGGTGATCATTTTGCAATATAGGCAAACATTAAATCATTATGTTGCACATCTGAAACTAATATAATGTTATGTGCCAATTATATACCTCCATAAAAAAATTTACATCCTTAGGTTCTCTGAGAAGTTACCTAGTCAAACGTCCTTCCCCTAGTTGTTCTAAACCAATATGGTATTTACAATGGAATTCAACTATCCAAGATGTTAGCCTCAAGTTTTTAAAAGTCAAATTAGGCAGCACAAACTAATGTGCTAGAAATGAATTTGGGAAGTTTGGTTTTACATGCTGAAAAGTTGAGTTCATCACCACAGATGAGCCACTTTCAATGAAAGAGAAAACTGTTTCAACAATTTACTCAGCTCCACCGAGAAGGCAGATATGTACATCTTTCATTGCATTATCCAGCATGCAAATTTAAGGTTGAAAATTATATATTAGGAAGACAGAGATTAAGATTTTAAAAAGATTTTCAAATTTTTCTAATTACTTTGAAGACCTCAGTCTATAGAAGAAGAGCAAGCACATTATGTATATTTAACTTACTTTAATGTGCCCCGATGTCCAGGAAATTTGTTGAAGGGGTTAATAAGGTAGCTATATCAGATAAAACACCTAGAGATGTGAGACTCAATCTAGACCCTACAGTGCACAGAAAGTTTCTTACTGAGTAGACAAAGTATCTGAAAGCAGTGAAGTAAAACTTGGATGGTAAAAAAAGAGTATTTCTGGTTTGCTGGGGGAGATTCAACAAGAGGAGATAATCCCTACACGAATGAGTAAATACATGGCAACAGAGACTGCAAGGTTTCTCCCTGGCTGATCTAGGCTGCACTAAGGAAATAATACATTTGGAAGGAGGGTGAAGCTAAAGTCACGATCTCAAGGTATTCACAAATTTTTATTAGCATTAAAAAAAACCTTATAGCTAACTCAAAATGGCTCAGTTTCCAGAACCAGCTCTGCCCCAAGTGAAGGCATGACATCTCTAGGATTTAGAAGATAAGACTCAAAATTCCAGAATTATCTCCCACAATTCAGGCTAAATGACCAATTCCAGGCAATATTTGTATCCATCTGGTTCTGTAACACTAGCTTCTTTCATTAAATTTCTGTAAACAAAGCTGAGAGGACCAGTCCTAGACGTCTGGAGTCAGAGATGTTACGGGTCAATGTGAATTTACCCAATAGCTCTCAAGAATACTCAGTGTTTTCATCCACTCCATCCAAAAGGATCTCTGAGTAACAGTAGACTGGCATTTGTACACTTTTATGATTGAAACTGGTCTTGAGATTGCTTTGTAAATATCTTCAAGTTTTATAATAAGCTATTATAACTATCATTAATATAAGGAAAAAATTCATATACTACAGGGTCTACAAATAAACAGAATTTTGAATATGTGACAAGCAAAATTCTACAGTTTTATGCCACAATTCTAAATCATTCACGAAGGGGAAATTCCGGGGGGCCAGTGGGGGGAAGCTAGCAGGAAACTCAATTAAAAGTACTTCAATATCCTTCCATTAATTATCTATAATTTAGGAGAAATCAATAGCCCTATTTCATTAGAATTGGAGAAGAGTTAAGATTAAAAGATTCCCCTTGTCAATTGTCTTTTTCATACTTCTGTTAAATTTTGTTGTTAATACTACTATTTCCCCAGCTGTGAAGTCAAACTAGCAGCTGCCTTAGCAAACCATGCCAACGCTACCGCAGTACATAAAGACAGCTGCCTTGCCTGTTCTTACAGATGAAAGAAGAGTGCTCAAGGCCTAGAAAAATCCCTAGTACTGGCAATGGCTATGAAGGCAGCTGCTTGCCTGTCATACTCTGAAGAGCAAGTTATGTGACAATAGCTACAAGAGACAAAGGAAAGGATGAATACAATTAATTTTACCGATAACACATATTTCCAAACTGTTTTAAAGGATGTTACATTGTTTTGATCATTTTACTTTTTGATTTCTTGGCATTCTATGTACAGAAACAAAGCCTTACTATTATATAAAGTCTATTTCTACATTAATAAACTAATAAAGAAATAGGTTTTTGTCTAAAAATTTAAGAATTAGAAACAAGAAATTGGTTTTCTAACAGCATTTTATAAAGCATCAAAATAATCTGAGAATCCTACCAAGATACAATTAAATTTTAGGCTACAACAACTTGACAGGAACTAATGACTGAAGAGAGTGTTTCTGTTTCATTAAAATAATCCTCTTTACAAACAGTCAATATGAATCAAAAGTCTAACTAGAATATATAAGTGGAACTGAGTGTTACATCTCTTTTAGGAAACAATTTTACTTTAATAAAAAAAAATTATACTTCACTATGATGTCTCCAATGTACTTTGAAATATTTTAAGCAGATATTTATATACATACTTCAGGAAGTGGTCAACTATAGTCATAATAAAATCCCTATTCTAGATATGGCTACTCTAAGTGCCTCTAATATCTATTTCAGTGAACAGCACCCCTTTTGCTAATCACCATTTGGAACATCAGAAAAGATTTCATTAGTGAAAATATTGGGCTATAAGCAAGATGAATATTAAAAAGTGGGCCCCATTTGTGAAATAAAGCACATTTAAGAAATTTGAGCTAGCTAAATAGTATTTTAAAGTCTTGACCTCCTTTCATGAATAGAGCCTAGGACTCTACTGTGGCATGGATTCTTTTCCATTATGGATGATGCCCAACTTTAAATTAAACATTCCTCTATCCAGCCACAAATATAGATGCTTTTGTTTGTTTGCTGATGGTATGAAAGAGGCAGAACTGTTCCATAACTGATCCTTTTCTGCAAGGTGTTGGTTAGAGTCTCTCAAAGGACTCAGAGATGGGGTTTCCAAGAACTACTTTGTGCCTGGCTCTAATATTTAGTTAATAAATCTATGTGTGTCTTTATGTGATGCTGAATTTGGTCTGAGATAGGCTTTCATAATAATTTTTTACCACAAAAATTTAAACATGAAGTTGTAAGAAGTAGCTAGTCTTTACCTACCTTAAATTTCTTTGGTGGCTACCATTATCTACCAAAAGGAAACTTTCTATAAGGCATAACTACGCTGGCTTAGGTCAGTGTGGAACAGTAGTAAGATAGGAACTGAACACTTAAAAATAATCATATTCAAAGCTATGAAACTGTCAAATACAAAATTTCAATTCAACATATGATTATTACTATCAAGGGACATTTATTAGTAATATAGTTAGATTGATCAACAGAAACATGACTGTACATCAAAACACATGAGTAATTCTGGAAAGTTCTAGGCATCCTGATTACATTGACAGGCCACTCAGAGATTTGTTATATAGTTTGTTAGGAAAAAATACATACATATATACAAAAAGAACAATTAAAGGAATGTTAGAAAAAAGGCCTAAACACAGGCAATATATTTAAATATAAATTTACTTTTCTAAAATCCCTCAGCAAGAAAACTGAGGGAAAACAACAGCCCTAAAACAAAAGAATAAATAAGGAACTTCATATATGATAGAGAAAACATTTTAAGTTTGTGTGGGAAAGGATAGACTAGTCAATACATTTTATTGAGAAAACTAACTCCACATCTGGAAATAAAGATATTAGATCCCCACAGCAAACAACACATAAAAATAAGCTATATAGGGCCTCCCCGATGGCGCAGCGATTGAGCGCTGGGTTGCGAAGCTGCCCGCAGCCTCTGTGGCACCAGTTCCATCCCCGGCTGCTCCCCGGCCACCAGAGGAGGGTCCCACATGGCGCACAGACCTCTCTTGCCGCCTGCTGCTCCCCTCAGCAGTGTACTTTGGTCCTTCTGCCTGTTCTGTTCCCCGCTCTGGCTCTGGTGAATTCTCTCACCCTCCCGCGCTTCTGACTGTACCCAGTGCATGTATAAACAAAACAAACAAACAAATAAACAAAAAAGCATGCCTCTATAAAAAAAAAAAAAGCTATATAATGGGTAGAGCATTTTCCTCTGGTCTAATTAGACAGTCTGGAATTAGACAGTCATGGTGGCTGCACAATAGTTGTGAATATACAAAATGCCACTAAATTATATACTTTTAAATGGCAAATTTTATGTACTTTATCACAATAAAAAGAGGTTGCAGCTACATTACAGAAACTAAGTGAAAAATCAAGCCTTGAATATTAATATTTTAAAAATACAGAAATATCTTTTTGACTTTAGGGTAGGAAAGACTTTTCCAGATAAGACATACAGAGTAGTAGTATTGCAGCTGAATTTGAAATCTGGATACTAAAAACAGATCTATCATATGATTCACAACTTCACTGCTAGTACCTATCTGAAAAATACAAAAACACTAATATGTGCACTTCTATGTTCATTACAGCATTATTTACAATAGCCAAATTATAGAAACAACTTAATTGCCCAATGTCAGATGAATGGATGAAGACTGATATATAGACACAACGGAATACTATTCAGAAAAAAAAAGATGAAACCACGCCATTTGTGACAACATGGATGGAACCAGAGGGGATTGTGCTAAACTAAGTAAGTCAGAAGAAAAACAAATACTGGATGGTTTCACTCATATGTGGAATATAAAGAAACAAAAAAAAGGAACAAACAAAACTTAACCAAAACAAACCCTAGAATCTGACTGCAGAATTGAGGCTACCAGAGGGGAGGGTGGAGAATGGTGAGCAAAGTGGGAAGGGGGACTATTGGGGGTATGGTAGAGTACTATGGGTGTATTGGTGGTGGGAGTGTGTGATGATAAACATCTCATGAGGTGCGAACCTATACCCCCAAATCACACACGGTATTATAAAACTACATGACCTCAATAAAAAAATAAAACAAATTTTTTAAAAAAAGGAATCTGAAATCTGAGTAGGGCTCAGTATGGACAGTTCATCTCTGTTTCATATCCTGTCTGTAGTCCAGAGGTGGCTTGGTTATGACTTACCTACACAGATGGCAAGTTAGTACTGTTTATTGGTTGCTACATACTTTCTTTAGGGTTTGGCCTTCTTCACAGTATGTTGGTTGCATTCTAAAAGTATCCTAAGAGACAGGAAGTTAAAGCTGCTAGTTTTTAAAAGTTTAGCTTTGCCAAACTGCCACAGTGTCATCTCTTCTATATTCTATTGTTCTAGGAATCATGTAGCCCAGATTCAAGAGGAAATATAGACCTTGAAGGCAGGAGTGTCAAAGGATTTGTGTTTTAAGGCTAAACAACCTATAACAGAAAAGATGTGCACTGTTGAGGAGAGCAAAAATTTAAACCCTTGCATGACAAAAGTCACCATTTAATAGGTGAGACATAAAATAATATAAAAAGAGGTAATTTCTAATGTATGAAAAGTAAGAATATCTAGAATATATATACACACATATATAGAATATATAAAGTATATCTAGAAGAAACTTAAGTGGCCAATAGATATATGGAAAAGATGTTTAATGACCCTTTACGGTGGTTAGGGAAAAGCAAATCAAAATAACTCATGTATTAGATCATCAAAATAAAGTCTCAACAAATCCTCAAAGTTTGGTGAATGTATAAGAAAATAGGAACTACAACAAACTGAGGGTTATAATAAATTTAAGACAGCAATTTGGCAGCATCTAATAAAATAAAAAATGTATACACAGTCTTCAACCCAGTGATTAAGCTTCCAGATAATATAGGGAAACAAATGTATCTGCCCCTGAAGACATGTATAAGAATTCTAATGCTCACAATGCTCACAATAATGAAAAAACAAGAAACAACCTAAAATTTTATCATATGGAAAAGTATAAATAATAACTGGGTGTATTGTACAGTGGAATCTACGTGGCAGTTAAAATGAGTAAACTAGAGTCAATGTAGATTCTTGGACAGATTTCAAAGACACAATGTCAAATCAAAATGTTATCAAATGACAATTTAAAACACTTAAAAATAATATTTTAAATGATATTTTAAGTAAAAAATACAGACAAAAGGCAATATCATGTATTCTTGATGGATAATAAAAATCACAAAAAATTGAAGTATATGCTATACATTCGTGGTAATAGTTGCCTCTGGAGAGAAAAGAGAATGGTACAGGGTGGCTGAATAAAGTAATTATCCCAGAGAAAACTAGCTGTTAACCAATGACTTGTGTACCCTGTTCACAGTTATTGTGGGGAAGTCAAGGATCTTATTTCCTAGCAATCTTACAACTACGTGGAGTACATGTGATTTTTCTCACCAATGGAATACGAACAGGATTGAGGCATGCCACATGAAGACCAAGGAATAACAGTGGGGGTAGTAGCTTCTTTCTTTTTTCATCATTTTGATACACATGAGCACCACGACCTTGAACATCATGGGATAAAGACGGGAAAGCCATACAATGGAAGGAGTCTGGATCTTTCTTTATATTGCCACATGAAATGCTGGTCACCAACCAAAAGCAGCCACCATGACACTGTTATATGTGTGAGAAATAGTGGTAAGCCATTAAAATTGTGGTATTTGTTTCAGCTAGCTTTGCCAACTATACAAACCGACTGGTCTCTGATTCTTTGATTAAAGAGTCTGAAAACAATTACAAACAAAACAAACATCACTATCATTACCACCACCAAAATGTCAGCATTTGTTAGTTGTAAGTGGTAGACATTCAGGTAGCTATAAACCACTTTCTATAATTTCATAGTTAAAGAGAAGTTTTATTAAGAAATATTCAGTACAGCTGGCCATTCCTCTAATATTTTACAAGAATGGTATCTTTTTTACTGCAGTTAACATTTCCACTGTGGCACACTCTTAAAAGTTATTTTCTCCTCTGCTGTAACTGCTCCAGTTTTCTCCAGATTGCAAATATTGCTTTTATGTCAAGGATTCAACTCAAAGCACATGTTCAGAGCAATTATCTTTTAATTCCATGTTTACCTAAAGAAATGTAAAATCTCATTAAATGTAAAAATAAAGAGTGACTTCAAAAACTTTAAGCCTATGTAGAAAGAAACTATATGGTCTAAAAAGTATGAGAGAATAAAAGAAAAAGCAAGCCCATACAATTAATCTCGTACAAATCAGAAGAAAAATAGTTAATATTACTGAGTACTTAATATGTACCAAGTACTATCATCAGTCAATATTCTTAATGTAAACTCATTTAGTCCTTAAAGCAACACTAAGGTATGTACTATAAAGTCCTATTTAACATGAGTGAAGAGACTAGTGAAAAATCTTCCTGAAACTATTAAATCTAATTTGTATTGGGGGCCAATCCAAAAAATATCTAACAAAATTTCAAGACCAAGATGGACTCCACTTGGGTCACAATGTATTATCCCTTAAAGTTTTTTTTTTTGAAAGATAAACACATGCAATTTGCAGTAACATGGATGGCGCTGGAAGGGATCATGCTCAGCGAAATAAATCAGAAAGAAAAAGAAAAATACCAGATGGTCTCACTCATAGCAGGAATCTAGAAAACTTAAATAAGGGACCAGGAAAATGAATAACTATAAGAAAGTGAAAATCAAAATCAACAAAAAACTATGAATCAGAGACACTCTATAGGGGGTAGGGGGCGGGAGGGGAGGGATTGGGGTCAAAATAAGGGGGTTGCAATTGTATGGGGAATATAAAAATAAAATTTATTAAAAAAAAGGTTTCTTTTTGATTGCTAACATTTTATTAAGGATTTTTGTTTGTATCCATTTATGAGAGATATTGGTCTGTAGTTCTCCTTTCTTATAAAACTTTTGTCTGATTTTGGTACCTGATATTTATATTGTTATTATTATGAGTTAGTAGATAGTGGGAAATCAAGAAGGATGGATGCACTTACTTATGCTTGACAATTATAAATGGAATAAAAATAATTATTTCAGTTATTCAGTATAAAGCAGTGATTTGGACGAACCCTGGGGCAAAAACAGGGCCATAAATTTTAAGTATTAAAATTGTATTTCATTAAATAAAATATTCAATACTACCTTTCCAGTTATTACTTATGATCAGAGATATTGTACAGTATAACTAATATGTATATTATACTTTTTGATATAACATATCTAAATCAGTATTAGTTCACAATAATTGCTCTCACATGACAGAAAAATAACTTGGTATGACTTCATTTTGTTGATGGGAAGATTATTTACCATTATACACCAAGCTTTTGGAATGGAAGGGAAGCTGGCATAACAGAATCGACAAACACTGGAGATCTTCATAAAATGACTAGTGTTTCTATATTTCATCGTCTATATCTTATTTATTCCAAGGGTACAACCAACTAAAAAAGTTTTAATACTTCATGCACACTTACATACAATACACACATTATCAATAAAAAAAGTGCTTATCTCACTTTCTGCAGTGATCTTTGTGTTTAAGGAGTTTGGGTTAAACAGTAACAAAGCCCTTGGTTTCAATGTACTCTTAACTAGGGTTCAGCCTTTCTCAACTGGGATTTTGTCAAGGAATTAATCCCTACAGAAAATGAGCTGAATGACCATTTTTTCAGTTCTTCCAAGGATGATAACTATAATCCAGGTATCTCTGTGCACCCTGCACACAAGCAAGGGCTCGTTTGTATTGTGGGTTCAGGTAGCAGACCAGTGGGAAGGGAAGATAAATTTCCCCAACCCTGGCTTGGGAATCACATTTTCATTTTGCACCAAACCCTGCAAATTTTGCAGCTAGTCCTAGGAGTTCTTGACAAATCTGAATCAGCCATGGTGCTATCTCCCTCTGTCAGTGACTGTTTTATATCTCAGCATTTTATAAAACATGGCCAACAACATATGAAGGAATATCTGTAGAGGACTTTCCAGGAGAATGTTCTTACTCTTCAAAGGGATGCACGGGAAAGATGCCTCCTTTTAAGCATCTGCAAATTGTCAGTTCTAGATATAATACCTGGCATTGTTGCCAACCATCTAGCAAGCATAAAAGGATAAGGCCCAAGTACAAACTTATACACAGAGGAGGAGCAGGGCCAGTCTAGACTATTATAAAGAGGTAGATCTAGCACTCATCATAACCAACTTAGCACTCTCCTCTTCTGAATTATTTATTATGCTAGTTAGTAAATTCCCCACTTGTTTAAGACAGTTAAGCCGTTATTTCTGTTAACTGCAGCTGAAATCATCCAAAATGTTAAAAATAATGCATAGGGCATTACACTTTTGATAGTAATATAGATTTCAGAGAACTTACTTTAACATTATGAAACAACTGTCTATTCCTTTAACATATTACCAACCTGTCTTTCCTCAAGTCAATTTTACATATTCCAGAGCCTAATTCTAAGTCAAGGCATTAAAAAATATTCCCTTCCAGAAAAGATAAACAGCTGGGATTACATCAAACTAAAAAACTTCTATACAACAAAAGAGACAATAACCAAAACAAAGAGACACCCTACTGAATGGGAGAAAATATTTGCACTCCATGCAACTGATAAGGGTCTGACTTCAAAGATTTATCAAAAAGCTCACATGATTCAATAAAAACAAAGCAAACACTCTAGTCAAAAAATGGGCAGAAAAACCTTTCTCCAAAGAACAAATGCAAATGGCCAATAGGAATATGAAAAAATGTTCAACATCTCTTATAATCAGGGAAATGCAAATCAAAACCACATAAGATACCACCTCACACCGGTAAGAATCACCCATGTTAAAAAAAAAACAACAGCAATGACAAATGCTGGTGAGGATGTGGAGAAAAAAGGAACTCTCTTACACTGCTGATGGGAATGCAAAATGGTCCAACCACTATGAAAAGTTGTGTGGAGGTTCTTCAAATCACTGAAAATGGAGCTACCACATGACCCAGAAATTCCACTTCTAGGCATATACCCAAAGGTCACAAAAACATTAATTCAGAAGGAAACCTGCACTCCTGTATTTATTGCAGCACTATTTACAATAGCTAAGATATGGAAACAACCTAAATGCCCCAAAATAAATGACTAGATCAAGACGATACGGTATATATACACATTGGAATGCTATTCAGCAATCAAAAAAGATAAACTCATGCCACTTGCAGCAACATGAGTGGAGATAGCAGGGATTATGCTCAGTAAAATGTCAGCAAGAAAAAGAAAAACACTGGATGTTTTCACTTATAGAAGGACTATAGGGGAGGCGTCCCTGGTGGCTCAGGCAGTTGAGCGCAGCGCTGCGAAGCTGTCCGCAGTCTCTGCAGTGCTGGTTCGATCCCCGGCCGGCCAGGGAGCAACCCACATGGCACAGCAGACCTCTCCTGCCTCACCCGCTGCTCCCCTCAGAGTATTTCATCAGTCTGCCTGTTCTGCTCCCTGCTGTGTCTCTGGTGAATCCTCTCATCCTCTTGTGCATCTGGCCTGTACCCCGGTTCTTGTAAAAATAAAATAAATCTTAAAAAAAAAAAAAGAAGGAATATAGGGGAATCAAACAAGGGATCAAGAAAAAAAAAAGACAAAATTAGTAGGCAAACTATATATCAGAGATATTCAGCAGGGGAGAGCGGGGGAGAGTTATCAAGACTGGGGAGGGAAGAACACAAGAGACTATGGTGATGGTTCATAGGTTTCTTGATGGTGATAATTTTACAGGGATTATACCTCAGTGGTGAAATCAAATGATTTCTAGTACAAAAATGAACAATGATGAAAATATATAAATAAATTTAAAAATCTCCCTTCTAAAACTTGTTAGAATATTTCAGTGGTTTCTATAATCATATTTAGACAGACATAAACAATTTAATTCATATAGACAGGTATATTATCATGATGAACTTCACATGGAATATTAAAAAACTAAGTTTCTAGTAAGACTATGCTTCCTCTTCTTACCCCAGCCTTTAAAAGTAAGTTCATTCTCAATGTGCTGCATACTGTATAAATGGAGGACAGGAACACATTTACATTGGGAACAGAGATGTCAGAATGCTTGATTTGGCAGGAGAAAAACATTCAAAAGCTCTCGTGCAGAGGCAGAAATGGTCTTCCTATGGAATATTCTAGTGTCAAGATCCCACTGGGCTGGCACCTCATCTCCACATGGCAAAATAACTATCACAGAAAGTATACCAGTAGATGTATCCCTGTGTCAGTAATGGAGGCTTTCCCACCTCCATGAAATAGGGTCCTTATCATAGGGAAGGGTTCCACATCCTCAAGAGAGTTCCATATTTCCCATAGGTAGTTTCTCTGCTACAGGGAACCAGTTGTTCAATACGATGACTAGCGATCTCTTGAGAGCTGCCTAGCTCTTCTGCAAAGCACATGATATTCCTGGATAACAATAAAAAAAGACTGGATAGTAGTATTTGCAATTACTAAAATAAGAGCAGACCAGGAACAAAAATATCCTCTGTTCTGGGGGATGGGGGGAATCATAATCCTGTAAACAATAAAACCAGTTAAAACATAATTACAGCTTTCTTAGAGATAACTTTTGGTAGCAAGAAAATTAATTAAACATTCTTCAGAAGCCATGGAGCTGAAGTCAGTTGCACTGACTAACAGAGCAGCTGTCAGTACAAAGTGGGTTCCTGTCCTAATCCTCTTCTGACCTCAAACTTGAGTCTGAGAACCTGTCAGAAAGGTGCTCTCACAGCAAAGACATCAAGCAGCAGCTGCCTGCCTCAGGCTGCAGCCGTTTTCTCTCACTTTAAAAAATACAATGCCATTCTGGTCGCATATTTCATGATATAAGGCAGTGTGCACAGTTCTGGCTGTTGTAGAGGACAGTGAGTTTTCAACTCCATTAGCACACTGTCGTCAAGGGCAGGAGCCCACAAGGATCACTTCAACATGTGGAGCTGCATCTATATGCACGGATGCACATAGTTACAGTCACAGAGAAAAAAACTTGCTAGGAATATAACTCTCCTTTTCCAGGAAATTAAAAATTAACAGGCATTGTTCTCATTTATACTGAAACAAAAATGACTTTTAAAACTTCTTTTAGAATAACTGAGGAAGGAATAAATGAAATACAAAAGAAAGGGCGGAGGAGAGAGGTCAAGTCATATAGAGTGATAGCTCGATAACGATCTAGATCATCTACTTAAGAGAAGCAGAAGAGAGACATGCTCTTACTGCCTCTTGATTTTGTGATGGTCCTCTGTGTGCCAGCACTATACTGGGTAATGTCTTGCTAGTGGCAACATTTTTAATGGTTTCTCTCTGAGCCTTCTCTTCTATATTTGGAGGATGGAGACGGGGATGTCATGGTGAAGAAAAATGGAATTAATGTGTTCATTAATTCTTCCTGATATAATTACACAAACCCCTCCAATGCCTGACCTGGAGTGACCACTCCACTGGGCTCTTTCCCAGGTTCCTTGCTGCCTCTCCCATTTCTTTTATCACATGAGCATGGTCATTTCTTTTATCTCATGAGCATCACTGCTATTAAAAAAAATTTTTATGGCTTTGCTTCTTTTTCTATATAGACTGATGCTACGGATAGTGTGATAGTTTTATGTGCTAAGTTGGCTACGATATGGGGTACCAGTTATTTGATCAAATGCTAATCTAAGTGTAATTATGAAGGGATTTGGTAGTGGGATTAACACCTACAGTCTATAATTACCCTTAATAATGTGAGCAGGTCTTATGCAGTCAGCTGAAGGCCTTAAGAGCAAAAGTTATGATTTCCTGGAGAAGAAATTCTGTCTCAAGATAGCAGCAGCAACTCCTCCTTAAGTTTTCAGCCTGCCAGCCTGCTCTGTGTATTTTAAACTTGCTAGTACCCACAACTGTATGAGTCAATTCCTTAAAATAAATCATCTCTATCTCTATTATCACCAACTGGCTAAATTCTCTGGAGAACCTTCACTGATAACAGATAATAACACCAACCTTTCTATTATGTGAGCAGAAACCCTAAATCTTCCCATCTATGCCGGGTATCGTCTCAGGGCTAGGATACTGACTCTAGGTACTATCAGGAACTTGGGGAACACACAGACACCCTGGTGTCATGGGGACTAAGTTCACTACCCTAAACTTTGATCAAGTTTGACTCTTTCATGTCTGATTAGCAGTTTTCTCTGCTGTCCCACCTCTGCTGGAATTTTCCCCCTGGCTAGAGACTGCAGAGAAGGTTATTCCCTTCTTTTGTTCAGTATCCTGTGCTATATTTGATTCTAATTAAAACAAAAATACATCTATGTGTACTTAAATTAGATCAGGAAAAAAGAGTATGTATTTTTCTTTCTTGAAAATACAATATGGAAGATAGATGTAGCAAAACCTTGATTATATCAAAACTATGGAGGAGGAGGCTCTTTTGTTAAGTGAATTGCCTGGGTTGCTGGAAAATCAACAGACATTTGTACATACCAAAAGACATGTACAGAACATGAGCAATAGTAATTATCATAAGAAATTACCCAAATGTTCAACAATGAAAAGGGTAAGTTGTGGTTTATTCACATACTAGGATACTATCCAGTGATAAAAATGAATATACAACAGTCACACACAGCAATAAGGCTCATCACAACAGGCTAGCAAAAGAAGCCAGACACACACACAAAAACACCTACTGTATAATTTCATTTAAACAAAGTTCAAAAACCAGGGAAAATTAATCTACATATTAGATGCCAGGTTCAGGGTGACCTCTGCAAAGGAGAGAAGTAGTGACTGGGAGGGGGCACATGTGAGGCAGCTGAGGTGCTAGTAATTTCCTATTTCTTCAAGTGAGTGGTGGTGTGTTCACTTCAGGATGATTTACTAAGCGATATACTTAGGATTGGCACACTTTCCTGTGTGCACTTTTTGTATCAAGGAAAGTTTTTTTTTTTAAGTTTTAAAAAGTTTTTTTTTTTAAATAGATGAACTTGGGCCTCCCCAGTGGCACAGCGGGTTGTGCGTAGTGCTGTGAAGCTGTCCGCAGCCTCTGCAGTGCCGGTTCGATTCCCGGTCAGCCAGGGAGAAACCCACTTGGCACAGCAGACCTCTCCTGCCTTGCCCTCTGATCCCCTCAGCCGTGTCTTTGGTCCGTCTGCCTGTTCTGCTCTCCGCTCTGTCTCTGGTGGATTCTCTCACTCTCCCGTGCCTCTGACTGTACCCCAGCTCTTGTATAAATAAATAAATCTTTAAAAAAAAAAAAAGATGAACTACCAAATAACATCAATAACTAATCTGACCAATTTATTGACCAAAAACTAGCAAGCAGTCCTCAGTCAGAGCTTCTCACATGAATACAGTGTGACCTGGTAAGGGGCCTACGCTGGCCTTGCTGTTGTGGCTCTCCTCCTGCAGCAGCTGCCCCCACAGGAACTCTCTACTCAGGGACCTGGGCTCACAGTCTTGAATGGTCTGTGCTTGCTTTGCTTGTTTTTCCCTCACCCCTGTGAATGGCATAAGTTACTCATTTCTCTGTCTAGAAGGCTTTCTCCTCGTGGCACATTCTCTTTAAAACCAAAGTCGCATCCGCAAAGAAACTTGAGGAAACACCATGAGGTAGAACAGAGCCTTTTCTTTTCCCACCCCCCAAGTGTGTTTGGCTATGAAAGAATGGCCATATATATATTTTTTTTTAATAGAGGCATGTTTTATTTATTTATTTATTTGTTTGTTTATACAAGCACTGGGTACAGTCAGAAGTGCGGGAGGGTGAGAGAATTCACCAGAGCCAGAGCAGGGAGCAGAGCAGGCAGAGTGACGAAGTACACTGCTGAGCAGCGGGTGGCAGGAGAGGTCTGCGCGCCATGTGGGACCCTCCTCTGGTGGCCAGGGAGAATGGCCATATTTTTAAGACCTCAATTATCACAGTGTTATCTTCTGGACATGCTTTTGCTTTTGTCTGTCCACTCAACTAATGGTAAGACTATGGAGGGCAGGAACTATATTACGGTCATCCCTCCATCTTTAACATCTAAAACAGTACCTGGTATACGTCAGAAAATTGACAATATTTGCTGAATAAATGCATTTTTAAGCTGCAACTTTCAGGACAGTACAGATGAACAATATTATACTAAGGTATTATTACAAGCTGTTAAAATTAAGTTAGGTTAATGGTTTAGTTCATATATAATTTGTATTTTTAACTCTAAAGTGGGATACTTGGGGAAAGAGTAATTGAAGCATAGCATATTAATATATTTTTAGAGTACTTCCCATTATAGCTTTTAAACACAGCTTTATTGATAGAGTATACATATAATAAAATTTACCCATTTAAAGTATACAATTTAGTGATTTTTAGTATGCTTACAGACTTGCACCACTATTATCGCAGTCTAATTTCAGAACATTTGCATCACCCCCAAAGAAACCCTGTACCTGTTAGCACTCCCCAGACCTGCCTCTCTTGGTCCCTGGCAATAAATCTACTTTCTGTCCTTTTGGATTTGCCTATTCCGGACATTTTATATATGTGAAATCATACAGTATGTGATCTCTGTGTCTGGCTTCTTTCATTTAGCATAGTTTTTGGAATTCATCCATGGCTATATTATCACTTCTTTATCTTTTACACTGTTTTCAAAAGTAAGAGCCAGAAAAGAAATAGGTTATCATCATTTTTGAAAATCTCCCTCAGGTAGCATAATACGTGTTATTTTTTTCAAAAAAATTTATTGCTACCTAATTTTATTTGGCACCACAACAATTTTTAAATGATTCACTAAGTTGTTTTAGTGTATATTTCCTTAATGCAAAAAGAGTGGTTGATAATTCTGCTGATGGGCACATATCAATACAAACTGATGTAGAAAATGATAGTTGCCCTGACACTCTACTCTTTGCACACAGCTAAAACAAAAGTGGGACATGCTCCACACCACAGATTCTGGATGTTGCTGGTATAAAGAGTAAGAGTAGGGCCTCCCTGGTGGCCCAAGGGGTTAAGCACAGCACTATGAAGCTGCCCACAGCCTCTGCAGCACGAGTTCGATCCCCGGCTCAGGAGATACCAACATGGCACAGCAGACCTCTCCTGTCTCGCCCGCTGCTCCCTCAGCAGTGTATTTCAGTCAGTTTGCCTATTCTGTTCCCCGCTCTGTCTCTGGTTAATCCTCTTACCCCCCCACACACACCTCTGGCCTGTACCCCAGTTCTTGTATGCATAAATAAATCTTTAAGGAAAAAAAAAGAGCAAGAGTAAATTTTTCTTGGAATTTGTAAGATATGTTTCAAATTCAACCGCCACACATACCAAAATTAGCTTGGAGTTTCTCAACTCTCTTCAATCAAACAAATTATACAACTGAAGTTAATAAGGGTTTGTTGTGAGTCTATGTACCAACATTGCCTTAAGCATAGGCATGGATTATAATCTAGTTTTGGAGACAATATGAGTTAAAGAATTAACACAAGCTTGTCTCTGAATGAACACCAACATAAGTATATTGTGTAGACAGTAGCAGTATGCCCATTAACAGCTGGAGCTACACAACAGATTTCAGAGTAAAATTCTTTCCTATTTCCATATGTGAACTTATAAAACATACAGGACTATGTTCTTTTAACTGCAGAAAAGATTACTGAACTAATGACATTCTATTGTTAATCTGATTTTAATTCTAGGAGTAAATCAGCAGCAAAATACTGTTATTAACTTTCTTATAGCAGTGAAATAGTACTGTATTAAGTGAAGCTTTAAAGAACAGGTCTGAGAAACGGAGAGCTCTGTAATACAGAGGTCATAAAACATGAAAAAAATAGAATTGTTATTCCCAATGACATGTTCTACCCATTTTTAATAGTTATGAGGAAAATGGCTTTTAAAATAAAAAGGCTATAATGAAATTTTTTTCAAAGAACAAGATTTTATGTTGTTTATTACATAGACGTAGACATAGTTTTTTACATTTGGTTTTCATCCTGAAAGATTTAAATAGTACAATTCTAAATGGGACAGAAGGAAGTTTCTAATGCAAAATGGTTTCCCCTATCTGAAATAATTTTATTTTCACATTCAAGTACATTTATATGACAGATTTTCAATATAACTGAAAGATTACTACAGAAGCTTTAGTCCTAAAATCTTGGGTTAGGAACCATCCAAATAACAAATCAATTTATTTTAGCTAAGAAGTAGAAACTATTGGATTTTAAATGTGTATATAATATTAATTTTATCAAAAACAACTATGAAACTACAGTACTTTCCTTTCTTGAAGCACTGAAGCCAAACACTGCCACATTGTTCTGGGGTCATTCCCAAACCTCAAATTTTGACATCCTGTTTCACAGGGAATGCTGCTTTCCACCAGGTAGAGTCTCAGAAAGCCAATGGGGCTTTCCTCTGTAGGTTTAAAGTAGGCCCCTCCTAGATGTAGCAAAAGCACCAAGCAGTGACTCACTACAGGAGCCCTGCTGGGTGACAGGTACTCTTGCTTCCTTCATAAAGAGACAAATACAATAGGAAAAGCTGGATGGGAAAATGCCTGGCTGCTTTGTCCCTTGTCTGGACAGCCTCTCACTTTCCCATAACAGGTAGGTACAAGCACAGACTGCTGCTGAATGCTCCAAACCTTGCCAAGATGCTGAAACCCACTGATTTCAGTGGTTGTCCCATTTTCTACTGATCCTGGCTCCTTGCCAGAGCCTAATTAAGCCACTGAAAATGCTGGATGGTTAACCCTCTCTACACTACAACCACCTATAATTATTTGCAAAGCACTTCAATAAGCTTTCACTTTTCCTAAGATAAAGATAAGTAACAGAATCTACTAATGTACAGCAAGGTGATCGTGTGTGTGTATATGCAGGTACTCTCAACCCAGCGCCAAAAACTTCTGCCCCATTACTTACTGTGAAGAAGGAGAAATTCAACAGCTAAGGATAGGGTTCAGGAAACCACTCCAAAATATATACGTAGCTTGCTTTTATTTGTCAGGGTTTGGAGAAAAGTGCAAAAAGAAGTCTACATGTTAATGGTGTTTAGAGAAAACAATTTTCTATTGTGAAAAAGAACACAAATATTTGGATCACAATGTCAGTTGTGAATCCCCTTTACCATATGAACAAAACATTATAGAGCTTTTGAAATTCCCAGAGCCTCTGCTGTTCATTAAAAAAAGAAAGCACTCTTTTAAGATTTAAGTGCTTTATCTTTTGCAAAATGAAAAGATCAAACATAAAACCTTATTTGTAAGCAAAGCAATAGTGTCTCTGGGTCTCTTGCTAAGATCAACAGCAATGAGGATGAATGAGGGGAAGCGATGACAATGGTCAAAATGGGTGAAAGGAAGCTCTCTGTTGAGGCCAGCCTTCCCTGATTGCAATCTTTAGACCCAAGCCCCATAACTCTGTTTAACTACTATATCCTGAATAAAAAGTTAATTCTGCTCTAATGAGAAGCAAGTGAAGTTGCATGATGAGAGGAACACTGAGACCTAATTGAGCCCATACAATCTGCTATCAGAGAAGATCTGTATTTGAAGATAATTTAAGAATATCTAAACTGGATTCAGGAGAAATGCAGGAAATCGATTAGTCAGGCTAATTATTTTCTCTTCTTGACAACAGGGTATCCTACTACACACAACACATAATTAAGTAATCTTTTCTCATCCTAGATTCTCTAGCAACAGACATCTGCTACAGATGTTCATTTTCCATTTTCCAGTTAACAATGAGGCAGAATTAGATGGACCAAAGCGAGAGGAGTCACTTTTCAACTACCCAGTGTCAAATTCATACTCCCATTTTATTTCAGTAGTTTTCCCCCTTTTTTCTTGCACTTCAATTCCTATTGCTTTGTAGGAAAATAGCACCAAAGTTGACTGCTTTCCCTAATAACTACCATGGGCACACAGGAATATTTCTATTTGGTAAAGACAAAAGATTTCACACCTATACAATACCACAATATGGCCCAGACAAAGGAGGGGCTTAATTAATTGCTGGCCAAGAGCCATGTTCTTTCCAAATCAAGGCTTCTGCAAGATGGCATATGGTTTGTTATTTCTCACAAATATGAAAAGTCTTTTGAAGTGATTCGCTTGGTAGCTGTCAAAATAATTCTGTATATGAACCAGCAGCACTAAAAAATGAAAAAAAGTATTATTTGTAAAAAAAGATTTCATTATAAGAATTTGAAAATAGTTTTCATTTCCAAGGGTGAAGATGGTGACTGGCGTGCATGTTAGTAAATATTTTAATTCCACATAGCTGGAAGATGGAACTTTACTTAGAACCATTAATGGGAAATATAATTTTTAAGTGGAAAAGCATTTCTTCATTATTGACCCACACTTTCAAAGGTAGAACAAATTTAGTGTTTGATTTTTTTATTCTAATAATGTGCTATTTATGCTCTTAAATGCAAAGACTATGCTACTTTTTTTTTCCAAAATTGTGCTTGTGGTGAGGATGGTTAAAAAAAAAAGGCACTGAATCTGAGCATCCTGAGGGTAAGTTTTTTTTTATTATTTATCTTTGTATTCCATTACCTAGCAAGTAGGAGGTAGAGATGAATTGCCATCCTTCCTATGCATAACCACCACAAGCTCAGTGCAACCAGTCCTAGTACACTCAGAGAGACTTATGGCAAAAGGCATGAGCTGAGCCAGGTTGACAGGACTCTGGCATAGAAGGTGGTATAACCCTGGCACACTGGCACCCTGAATGGTTTCTCATCAAAGTCCCAAAGGGATTTGTTACTATTCATTTAGAGAGACTGGATCAAGACACTTAGGAAACACAAAGTGTCAAAACACTAGAAAAACCTTAAAGTTACAAGGTCTTAGAACTGCTTCCCTCTATTTTGTTTTTTAAGATTTTTTTAATAATTCATCATTTATTTATTTTTCCAATTTTGGTAATACTAGCATTTTCCCTATTTTACTCTATTTCTTGCATCAGTTCCACTTCTGATATATTTCATGTTACCAGTGCTTGTGAAATAGAACTAAGATAATAGACTTTTATTTTAAAATTGTATGCCAATCCCATAATAAAAATATTATAATAAATATTATAAAATAACAAATTGTGTAGGTGAATAAAAATATATGGTATATGGATTTTCATAATTGTTGGGAACACAATTCCTAACACTATCTAGATACTTTCTCTTTCACTAATCTAAAAGTAGTTCTCCAATGTCTATGGTATACCAGGACTGACATATACATAACTTTTGTTCTTTGGAATACTGAATAAACTAGAAAGGATAGGTTTACTAACAATTAGTAGCCATAAGCCTCAATTCACTCCATGAACTTATCATGATTGGGAAAGTTGGCTGCTCAGCAACACCCTATGTTGGGAAAACAGGGCCATGAAACCCAATGATAAAATGTGTAGACATGCAAACAGAATGAAGTTATAAGAGGCAGACACTTCCCAGTGACTTAATATGATGATGGGATCATAGAGGATTGAATCCTAAAAATTACCTTTACCTTACATTCTTTAAAAGCTAAAACAAAATCAGGCTTACTCAATCTGGAGCCATGAAAAAGAACTGTTATCAAAGGAAAATATACGCAAACAGCTGTGGCAGAGGCTGTTTTAAAGTATCCGCCTTGTTGAACTTCTAGTTTTCCTAAGCCATTATCTATTTTCATTTAAAAATCATTACTGTCCAGCATATAAGAACCTAGACACAGAACAAAAAACACATTTTTTTGGTGGGGGAGAGGGAGACAAGGGGTATGGGTAACCAGATGTCAATAGCTGCAGCTGTGACTATATAATTACCTGTTTGCATTAACGCAGACCACAGTTTAGATTTAATAGGTCAGATGACAATGCAGCAAAATGCATTTAGCCTATGATTACCCCTTTTCAAACATTCTCTCACTCGCAACTTCGACCCTGGGAACATAGCAGGCACAGACTTAGGTCAATAAGAAACACTGGCCGGCACAATAGGCCTTGCCTCAAACAGCGCTGTTGACAGACACCAGCACAAAGGAAATGAATAGAGTCCCCCTCAGTTCTCACACAGAGCGAAGAATGACTCAGTGTACTGCTGCTTTGGTGCTCTGTTTGTACAGTGTATACAGCTTTTGTCCTCAGCCACTGTTCACAGCTCAATGGGGGCTAAAGAGCCGAGGAAGTGAAGGCGGAAGAATGCTCCACACTCTTCCCTGTGGCCAGCAGTTGTATCCATGTGGACATGACAGGTCAAGTGAGAACTGAAAAGTCACCAGATAAAACTCCTCCTATCCCAGTTTACATGAGTAAAGTGATTTTTGAATTAAAATACAAAGAAGGCATTATTTAGAGTACATAGAAAAGTCACCATTACTTTATTATTAATAATACAGTTACTTGAATTATTGTTCTTCTGACTTTGTCTTTTCTTATATTGCTCATATTTTCTTTTCAGAGGCTTGGGTTAGGTGTAGTGACAACAGTACTGGTTCAAAGTAGAGAACTAAAGTAAAGTAGGCCACCAGACACTATTGGGATATTACCAGAAAGCAGATAGAGAGATAAGATTCAGTTAGAGGTTCCAAGGCATTAGTAAAGCTGGCAGTGGCATTTCTTTGCTTGTATCTTAACAGCATATTATTCCAAGTATCTACACATCTCTCTTTAGGCTCACTTCCCAAGGTTCTTTATAATAATAAAGAAGCAAATTCAGGGATAAAATAGAATTCTAAGACAATTCAGTGGAAAACAAGAACAGACAAATTCCACATGCTTAAGACTGGTTTGCTTGATACTGACCAAGAAACCTAGCCAAGACAAGAGACAGCTCCAGTAGAGAATGGAATGCCATTGCCCTAAGCCAAAAATATCTCAGCAGGATTGCATCTGCATTTAAGAGCGCATGTTTTGAAATAAGACTGTGTTCAAATTCTGGTTCTACCAACTATAATTTGTGTGACTTTGTATAACTCTTTGTATCTTAACTTCTACATGTATAAAATGGATGTCTATTTTTTAATTCAAAAAATAACTATTGAGATAATAATAGTATCTACTTCACTGGTTTTTGTGAAGATAAACTAAGTTAATATGTGTAAGATACCTAGAAGAGGACTTGGTATCATGTAAGCATTCAATAAAATTACCAATAATAAATGTGAGCCCCTATTGCTATTAGTCCTACTACTACAATCCTACAACTACTACTAACATGTACTAACATGGTGAGCCCCACCTCCACTCCTACAGTGAAGTAACTGCTACACCCAGGACTCTATGAAAGTTCTTACCAGGTGATAAGGGATCATTGATCTTGAGCCCATGAAGCTAGAAGCTATAAGTTTCTAGTAAAACCATAAAATCAAGTTTTATGGATGTTACATATATGACAGAGCTGTATAGAAGACACATAAACCTATTCAAATTAAAACTTGAAATTCTCCCCTCAAGTCTGCATCAATGCACAGTCTAGTAATTATACCAGGGAAGAGAGGGAAGAGAACAAGAGCAAACATTAACTGCCTGCCTATTCTAGAGGCCAGATACTCTAAGTGATTAATCCAAGGTACTATTATTCTTACTGTGAAGAAATTGAAGGACAGAGACTTAAGTAATTCACTTAAGCAATCTGACTTTCAAGCTTGTCCTCAAAAATATTACAGTATGAAAGCGGTTATAACAACTTGCTAAATAGTACTATCCTTATTCTTACACTTAGTAAAGGAAAGAAGTCACTTTCTTAGAAGGTTTGGCATAGAATCAAACCATATCATTACAGTAACCTCATAAATGATAATGTGCCATGAATAAAGGCATGTTTAGGGTATATCCGTTCATCCTTTTTGAAGTATATGCAGTTGATGACCACATTTATTGTAGTAGGAGTCAGAAAGTAAAATGTTTTAAGTGCTTTCATAGCCTCATGATCACACAACCAAAATTAATTTCATGTTTATTAATTTAATCTTAGATGTTAGTTATATATGTAATGATTCTGAGATTGCAAGAATTTAATGAGAAATAACTGACTTGAGGTTAGATGCTTCAAGCATAAAAGTATTTCAAAAGGAAAAAAAAGGGGCTCATTGTTTTAATAACTTCCAGAATGCCTCCCCATATTTAAATCTCTCCTGGTATCAGTCAATGGAATCACTACCACATAGAAGCTTAGAAACTTTTAGCTTAAAATTAACACTTAAAGGTTCACTCAATAAGACTAATATATTCTTCAAGATCTAAACTTATAAACATATACAAATATTCATGAATGATCTTGATTTTAATTAAATTAGAAATAAAGGTAGGAGACTTCCACATCCAGCAGATTATTAGAATGAGTAAACGGACCAAAGCTTCTGTTGAAAAGAAATAAACATAATGGCGAAAATGCCAAAATTGGCATTTTCTTTAATTGCATCATTGAGCTGGCAATTTAGAACTGATTATAGAAAGGCAGAAAACAAAAATAAAGCTGGAACTCAAAGAACAAACAGAACATTGAAGGCGAATTTTATAAAAATTGAGCTTCTTTCAACATTTTTAATGGCATGTATCTCTTTGTTTACTTAGGGTGGATTGAACATTATCAGATTAGCACTTTAAAGTGGGAAACACCATGGTATGTTCAATCCAAATGTCTAAATTGGACTGAAAATAAGAAGGCCTGATCTGTATATCTAATCACTCAAGTATGTTGTCTAAAGATCAAACTGGCAGACCTGGTGTACCAGATAACACATCTTGGAAGCAAATCTTTGACAACAGCCAAGAGAATGAGAGCAGGAAGTATCATGTGGGGATCCTGACTGCAGGCTCTCAGAAATAGAAACTAACCTAAACTAGCTTAAGAAGAAAAAGAGAGAAAATGAAGTCATTATAAAGACGCATTGGTGCCTTAAGAAACCTTACAGGTGACTTTAGGAAGGGATGGACTCAAAAACTAAGAGAGATGGCAGTAATCTCTCGTGATTCTCACCTCTTGCTACATAATTTTTCTTTCTTTGAACCAACTTTCTCTATTCTTCAGTGTGCATGGCATATAATACAGCTGTTCAAAGTCCTTCAATTTACATGCCAAAGCCCCACATGTGAAGAGTTAACATTTTTGTCTTGTTTCCAATTCCAAATTCCTGGTGGGTTGGATCCAATGTGGTTTAGTTACCTACAATTGCCTAGTCAAGTAGAAAGGTCACATGATTTCACAATGGCTGCCCACAGACCACTGTTTGGGTGGTCAGGGGACAGCTACAGGTGTCTTATTTGCTGGAAATTGCAAAAGGCACTTGGCACAAAGAAGAAATAAGAGTTATGCACAGGCAAAAATGCTTTCTGATGGAAGCTTCACACTGCCTTGTGTCTGGTGGGCAGGTGTCCAGGTGGATAATCAAGATTGAGGGCACTGCCTAAGGCCTTGGGTAGGGAGATAGGATGCCATTTACCCTCAGACAAAGAAGAAGCAGATTTCTTCAAAAGCAGACTGATGTGTAGCTAGCACTGCCCCAAGAGTTAATTGGTCACATTTGAACAGAAAGATGCCAATTCTTCCCTTTTACTTACCCTACATTTGGATCAGACATAGACACTACCAACAGGCTTTTCTCCCTAGAGCTGTTACTAAATAGCTTGAGTTTTTACCTCCTATACAAAACAGTATGTTTGGTCTCAACTCACATAATTTAGCACATACTATTTATATGATCTTGACTATACCAATTAAAGTAAGTATGGCAAAATGATTTTGTTCATCTTTCGGGGGTTAGTATGATTATCTACCCATTTGCTATGCCATATAAATTCTAACATAATCCTTTATCTCACCTCTATCTCCACCTACATATTTACTTTACTTTGAAATCTTTTTAATCTATTCCCTCCATTCCATCAACAATGCTAGTCATAATTTAAGATCTTATTCTAACTGGTCAGAATTTTTAGAATAGCCTCCTAATTGATCTTCTTGCCTCTAAATCTCCAATATATTTTGCACTAACTTTAATAATACCCAATTAAAGCAGAATCTTGTCTGTGTCATTCCCCTTCTCTACTAATTTATCACAGGTTATAGCAGAGTTCCCAAGCTATATCAAAATTACCTCAATTCCTGGTCCTCATCCTAGACTTTCTGAGTCAGAATTTCTTAGAGTGGGGCTTAGAAATCTACCTTTTCAACAAACTCCCCATTTGATTCTCAGGTTAAGTCCAGCATCAGTCTTTGGACTTGTTTTATAGTACTGCTCTGTGAAAAAAAAGTCCACACTCCTTGAATGGAACACCAATTTACAATTTGATTCCAACCTACCTCTTTCTAGTGTCATTCCTGCAACTGTTCCTCCCCCATCCTCCTCACAGCATATAATCCTTTCATAAGGCTGGGTATCTACACATTTGCCTTCTCCTTTTCTCTACATAGGGAATGTCTAATCATTCCTTAGGAATCAGTTCAAATGTTATGTCCCTCTCTGAAGCCTGCCTTAACTGCCTTTAGCACTTATTCATGACCATAGAGCTTCAGAGGATGTCTACTATGGTATTAAACATACAGGTTCTTAACCAGACTGTGCATGTTTAAATTCAGGTTCTGCCAATTACTAATGGGGAGTTGGCATTGTACAAGCTACTCAAACTCTCTATGCCTGTGTCTTCATTGTAAAATAGGAACTGGGATAGTGTATATCTTGTATAACTGTTACAAGGGTTGATGGTTAATGCATATAAAGTATTTGCCTAGATTCCATTAAATTAAATATTAGCTTTAAATATTAGCTTTCTCTTTAGTTGTTATACTTATGTCTAGACTACGTACGCTTTTATATTAAACCAATCAGTTTAAGAATTCCCCTTCTTAGTTATGGTATAAAACTAAAAAAAAAAGTACCTTAATAGAGCTTCTTTATATTTACTCCTCAAAAGGTGGCTCAGGGTGATGTATCAACCTATTTAAGAAAAAACTATAATTTATGTGCAAAGAACTTAACTTGCGGGTTTTTTTTTTAAAGATTTATTTATTTATTTATACAAGCACTGGGTACAGTCAGAAGCGCGGGAGGATGAGAGAATTCACCAGAGCCAGAGCAGAGCAGGGAACAGAACAGCCAGACTGATGAAATACACTGCTGAGGGGAGCAGCCTGCGCGGCAGGAGAGGTCTGTGGGCTATGTGGGACCCTTGCCTGCGGCCTGGGATCGAACAGGCGCTGCAGAGGTTGCGGGCAGCTTCACAGCCCAGCGCTCAACTGCTACGCCACCAGGGGAGGCCCTTATCTTGCGTTTTTGATGATAATGTCATTCATTAGATGCAGAAACAATGTGGAAATCTTGGGCATCTACTGGAGTTTCAAAGAAGGGAGGATATATTGAGCCTAGTTCTGGGGCATTTTATTTAAATGTACAGAGAAAGAACCAAAAAATCTCATAGACAAAAATTTCCATCACTTATAAAAACCAAAAGTTTAGTCAAAATATATCTTAAGAAGTCTTGTAGACTTTTAAAACACATAGCAACAGTACAAAATGAAGTGGAAAAGTCACCTGTCACAAACAAAATATGGTTACTCAAGATGAAAAGTAAATTTATGCTCAGATGTAAAATGAACTTCTAGACTGTTACTAGATACAGTTTTATCTTTTCTTATTTTGCTGGTAAAATTTTAGAGAAGGGTAGAAACATGATAGAGAGAAATGTGGTCAAAGAGTTGGCACTTCCACGGAGCACATTTCTCCTGGATGTATTAATTATTCAATAAATATTTACCTAACTCTTATTATTATACACGCTTGCATATAGAAATAAACAAAAGAGCTGGTGCATGTGGTGAATTCCTATGGCATTCATCACGGGAACAACCTCTACCTTCCAGCAAGTTCAATATACTTTATACACTGCCATAAGGAACATATGGTTCCACCTCCAAATTATCACCATTGCATTTGTATTAGCTTCAATAATTCCCATTTTAAAGCAAAATCTTGTCCTTGCCATTCCCTTTCCTATAAGTCTACTAATTCCTCAGGGGATTTTTAAAAAAAACTTATAAAACTCCATAAGTTAAAATTTCTCTCGCTTCCAGGTCTTCAGGTCATGGGTTTTAAACTTAGGTTCATATGACCCTAAAGTTTAATGGGTTGGGGGAATCTGTGAACACTGTAATATTACATGCAAAGTCTGAGTGTGTAAATTTTCCTAGACAATGCACTTTCACTGCATTCTCAAGCGGTCCATGACTCCCAAAATACAAACAATCTATAAGTGTAGGAAAATTCCTACAATTCTGTCCTATTGAAAAGGTTGCTGCCAAATTACATAGAGAGCACTTGGCAAATTCCCTATCTGACATTTTAGAGCACAATGTACAATTTTATGATCGATAAGTTTTGGTCATCTAATGTTTTGAGTAACAACAATGCAGTCAGCCTGTTAGACAAAAACTTCTTGCAAAAAAATTGTTTACAGAATTTGGGCTCCAGCATCTCTTGCAATATAATCCTTGTGTATAACTGAACCACAGAAAAATAACTCCTTAATTTGTGGTTAGAATAACCACTGCAGAACAACCTACAGTGGGTGGCACAAAACTATCACAATTATAAAGTAACCAAGCAAATAATATACTATGTCTATAACAGATAAAATGTTATAAATCCAAAACATACATTGCTATAAATAAAGTCTGTGGTTATTTGCTGAGATACTCTGAGGAACACTGCAGTTACTTTTCATGTGTTTCATAATGGAGTAACTAAAACTATTTGACAGTAGACTCAGAGGCACCACATGTATTGTTTGGGCTAAGAAATGAGGTGAACTGTACTGCACAGTAACTTTGGGAAAATGCTGCCTTTAATATAAACAAACAATGGACTTTCCTTCAAAAGCCATGATAAGGGAGAGGGAGAGCAGCAGCAGGATTAGTTCTACTAAATAAACATGCCTGCAATGTGGGGAACCATTGAACAAGAGCAATCAGTGTGTCTGCATATTTGTTGACAGTTATAATCAGTTCATTTCCCCAAAAATTAAAATCATAGATTTTAGAGTTGGGAAGGCCCTGAAAAGATCAACAAGATAATGGAACAGAGGACGAAAGAGGGTGCATGACTGCCTTAAATTCACAAAACAGACAGAAAGAAACTGAGTCTCCTGCTGCCATTCTTACCATGAAAAGTTCTTTTAAAAAATTTACATATAGGGCCTCCCTGGTGGCGCAAGGGTTAAGACACAACATATGAAGCAATCTGCAGCCTCTACAGCACGAGTTTGATCACTGGCCGGGCAGGGAGCAACCCACATGGTGCACTGGACCTCTCCAGACTCGCCTGCTGCTCCCCTCAGCAGTGAACTTCGGTCAATCTGCCTGTTCTGTTCCCCGCTCTGTCCCTGGTGAATCCTATCACCCCCCTGCACCTCTGGCCTGTACCCCAGCTCTTGTATGCCTAAATAAATAAATCTTTTAAAAAATTTACATATAATTCACCTATCATCCAATTCACCCCTTTAAAGTAAGCACTTCAATGGCTTTAAGGATAATCACCAAACAGAGCTGTGCATCCATCATCCCAATCAATTTTTTGGATATTTTCATCACTCCAAAAAGAAACTCTATTCCTTAGCCACATCATCACCATAAGACCTGCCCTCATTCTTTCATCACAGGGCAATTACAAATCTACCATAAGACCTGCCCCTCCCCTTCCACCTTTAGGCAATTACAAATCTACTTTCTGCCCCTATATATTTGCTTCTTCTGGACATTTCACATACATGGAATCATGTATATATAGTCCTTTCTGGTTGATTTTTTTCACTTGGCATAGTTTTCAAGATTTAGTCATGTTGTATCCTGTATCAGTACTTACTACTTTCTCTGGCTGAATAATATTCTATGTGTGGAATACATTATATGAGATACATAGATGATATGTGTGTGTATGTCACATTTTGTTTATCAATCCCTCAGTGGACATTTGAAATACAAAACTATAAAATACTTGAAGGAAATATATGCTAATATTTCCATAGAGGCAATGGTCTTCTAAGGGCAAACTAGAAAGTATAGAAGAAAAAATATATATATACATAATCAATTATATAAAGGAAAACTTGTATGGCAAAGATAAATGATAACAAATTGAGAATATTTTTAGCAGTTATGACAAAGAGCATAATTAATAAGAAAGTGATAAATCTAAGAGACTAATAAACAACAGATCCATGAAAATGGAAAACAAATTCATTTCATAACATAGCATTTTTAGATTGGCCACATCACAGTTCATGGCTTACTAAAAAATAAGACCTAGTGTCAGAAAGAAATGGTTATTTTGTAGTGAATTAGAAGTATGCATAATTTTTAAAAAATGTATATTCTTTAGGGCCTCGCTGGTGGCACAAGGGTTTAAGATGCAACCTATGAAGCTATCTGCAGCCACTGGAGCATGAGTTTGATCCCCGGCCAGGGAGCTACCCACATGGTGCAGCAGACCTCTCCTAACTCCCCCGCTGCTCCCCTCAGGAATGTACTTCAGTCAATCTGCCCGTTCTGTTCCCCACTCTGTCTCTGATGTTTCCTCTCACCCCCCACACTTCTGGCCTGTACCCAGTCCCTGTATGCATAAATAAATCTTTCAAAAAATGTATATTCTTTATAGTTTTCCCACTTATTAAATTTATTCCAAAGAAATAATCATTCTCCCTTTCTTGGAGACATTCCCTGGTTGTCTATGGCTTAGGATTCAATGCTTTCTTGTTTTCTTGACCACAAAGGAGACAGAATCTTACACCCAGGATGCAAGAAGAGAGAAGTCAGTGCTGATATTGTCAAGATGCTGAAGCAACTCTAGAGTCACCAACAGCCAAGATTCTTATGCAAGAAAAACAAGTCTATATGTTTTAAACCACAAGTTGTCAAGTTTCCTGCTATTTGCAGTGGAAAAAATTCTAAGTGATTTGCAAAGTCAAATTCTGAGGTTCACTCTTCTCTCATGTGAAGTAGGAATAATAATAGCAGGTATGTATGTACAGCATCTGTCTGACATGCACAAAAGGTCCAATAATGTCAGATGCTAACTGACGACAGTGATGATATGAAGGCCTTATTTAATTTTCCACACTAACCATTTGGGTAATTACTATCATAACATCTATTTTAAAAAGAAATCAAGGTTCCAAGAAGTTAAGCAATTTGCCCAAGATCACACAATCAATTATAGACTCAGGATTCAAAATTCATGAATTTTATTTCAGAATCTATGAGCTTAAGCCAATATGATGCTTAGAAAAGAGACTGAACATAGTAAGAACTAACAGCTAATGACTGTTGACCATAATGGTTATAATATTAGACAACTATAAAGGCAAGAATAGGTATCTCCTAATTTTTAATTGTGGAAAATAATAAATTCTAATTGAATTCACATTAGTTTTAGCTTTTTTTTTTCTTACAATTGAGAAAGCTCTCATTTCTTTACTGAAAAAGGAAAACTCAATACTCTAATGTAATTTACTGTTTCTTTATAACACCAATGGAAAACTAGAACAGTATATCTCAACCAATAATTCTAACACCCTACAGTTAGCTAAGTGCTTTTGTGACTCCTGTCTATCAAGAAAGTAAGTAATGAATATTAATGTTGAACTTATAAAGTACCCCAAAAAAGCCTGTATCAGACATTTCTAAATGACTTTTCCAAAAGATTCAGCATACATTCATTTTCCTCAAATGATTTAAGATTTCTTGAAAGGCAGAATCTCGTAACAGCAGTGTCTACTGTTATCATCAGTTACCAACATCACCAACATCATCACCACCACCATCATCATCATCATCATCACCAACACATACAGAATTGATATTACAAACTAGCATAAGCTACATTTTACTTTTGGAATGTTTTCCTACATATTTCAGATGTCTTCTTCCATGAAATAAATGAGACAAAGAACTTAAAATTCATGCTGAAGGCACAGTATTTGCAAAACAAGTTAAATTCAGAATTAAAGTTTCTAAATAAATTACATTCAGGAAACAGGCAGACTAAAATATTTGCAATTACAATTAGGAAGAGATAGTTAGTTCGGAATAGATCTTGAGATTTAGAGAGTTTATGCTTAGCTATTAACTAACCAAAAAAAAGTATGGCATTATCTGTCCAGTATATAAAAGAATAAATATAATGTAAAGGTTAAAACAAAATGGGTGATAAATGAAATAGAAGTTTTGAGGTGAGGTTAATTCAAGTAAAAATGCTGAGTCTCAAAATGTGTACAATGTATTTTGAAAGCTAAGTAATTTGAAATCATATGTTCTATACTGAAAACAGTATAAATAGTTGATAATCCTATTTCCAAAAAAAGTGCATAAAAGAAAATGCTTTCAAGGAAAATATATCAAGGAAAGATTCACTGGCTTAATAAACTAAAAAATCACATAGGCAATAACATAAAATCCACAAGAACATTATAATATGCTCAATCAGTACTAATTAAGGATCTAATTATACCTATTTAATAGCTAATTTGCATTTTAAAAAGGAACACAAAGTATTCTATTTTAGGCCCCAAATTATGGATATGAATTGAAACTTAAAAAGAAACCTAACTGTATTATATTTATGGAAAAATTTTTCCTTAAAAATTAAAACAACCTAAAAACAAAGCATCATATTTTCAAGTAGAGGACTATATTGAACCTGAATGCTTTCTAATTTGCCAAATAAAAGAAAAAGAGATACATATTACGAAGATATTTATAAGTGTCATTTATAGGCATATAAAGTACTTTTCAATTATTATAATGCATGGTTTTTAAAATGGGGGAGCTCAAGAACACTCTTTGAGCAATTCTCTTGGTTCCATTAGCCTACTATTTAGACTCCCGTTAAATGAACTTTTTACTGCACATTCTGACTGATACAGGATTAGAACCTAGGCCTCTTGCCCTCCAGTCTCACTGTTCTTACTAATAATTGCCCTGTCCAACTTCCTTGCCTATTCCCAAAACTACTGTATCTCCTCCCTACCATTTCTATCCTCTAAAATGTTAACAGAACACTTTCTGAGGAATGTAGAAAAACAAGTAGAAAGAAATCAAGAAAAGTAAGGTATGTGACAATGTCAGAGAAGGGAAAAGTCAACAGAGTTGAAAACTTCAGAGAACTTGAGCAAAAACTGCTGGGCAGAGGACCAGAAGGTCACTGATGAATTTAAGAGGATGCTTTCAATTAGTACAATAGCATGGGCAGAGAAAGGTATGCTAAACTTAGGAATGAATGGAAATCTAGAAAACAAGGGTAATTTTGGGGATTGGAAGAAGTAGAACAATACTTTGAAGGGAATACAAGGTAAAAAAAAAAAAAGGGGGGGTGAGGTTCAAATTTTATCAAGTTCCCTAGAAAAGACAATATAGAGAAAATTCAAGGCAGAGAATAGAAAATTCATGTAGTATTAGGTTGAATCAATAGTTCAGACAGTCAACAATTTTTTAACTTAAAAAAAAACAGTAATTTTACATGGATCAAGTTCACAATGTATGAACTTGACTTCAATAAAGAGGTAGAAGAGACAAACAAAAGGACTGAGAGTGAAAAAGGTAAAGCAATAGATCTATCAGAAATATGAACCTATTTGAATACACCTGGAAAGGTTACATTATTTCTCCCAAAGGATCCCATCTGCTATTGTTAAACTGTATTTCACTTTTAGAAATAAAATCTATTCAAATGTAATAGGATGCCTGAAATGGGACACTGCAAGATTTGTTCAAGTGAGTCACTCACATTTAGTGTGGCACCAATTTGCACTGATACCATTGCTTTGGTTTTTGTCATTGTTTTGTTTTTGCTGATAAAAACAGAAGGTAGACAAATTTAGAGCCTCTTATGAAGTTGTTAATTCCAGGTCTGCTATTATTCTACTGTCTGGTTTCCCATAATTCCAATCCCATACTGCCATATATTTACAAAGTAATCAATGTCTAAAACAGACCTCCAGGTCCTGCTCTCTGATAACTTCTTTTATCTCACTTCCCTACTGCTGTGAACTCTATTTTTCTAATCACCTGGGCTAGAAAGCTCAAGCACCAGGTATCAAATCCTATCAGTGATTTCTTAGAATAATCTCATTGCACTTTCCTTTCCCTTCTCTTCCATTCTAACCTAGTCCCTAATCAGTCTCTGCCTGGATTATTACAAGTCTCAGAACTGGTCTTGCTGTGTCCAGTTCACCTTACAAGTCACTGCTAGTGTAATCATCTCAAAGCATCAAGATCCAAATACCACTTCTCTGTCTCTCCACTGTCCTAACTTTTCAGCATGAAATTCCAAGTTTTCTGTAAGGACCCTAGCCCATCTAGTCAAGCAAGTATTTCACTACTCCCTACAACTTTGGCCAAGTCACAGGGCCTTGACCACTATGGTTTTAAAATATGAACATGAATTTTGTACATACCTCTTTCTAAAAGGTAGAGGCTAATTCACCTCTCCTTGAGTGTGGGTTGGACTCAGTGACTTGCTACTAATGAATGCAATACGGCTGAAGAGAAAATGCGTGACTAGGTCATAGTAGACATCACAATAGTGTTAAATTATCTCTTTTAAATTTTTCACTCTCAGGAGAAGCTGTTATGTTGAAAGAACACTCATGGAGCCCAACAGGAGGCCTGCGTGAAGAGGAACCAAGGCCTTCCTGCCAATTACTATCACTAACCTGCCAGGTATGTGAGGAAACCACCTTAGATGCAAATCTTCCAGGCCTAGCTAGTATCTTGACCAAACCTCAAGAGAGTTCCTGAGCCAGAACCATAGATATTCCTAGGTCCCTGACCCACAGCAATTGTGTGAGATAAAAGTATTTATTGTTCTAAGCCACTATGTTTTGGAGTAACAAGTTACATAGACATCTTGATAACTATAATTAAGATGCACAATAAATATTTGTCAAGAATTGTGTGATGTGAAATTAACAAATTACACATAAAAACACACTCTGGAAGTGTATTTGAACAGTATGAAATAAAGGCTAACAAGGACTCAGTTATATTGTCTCAGGTCTGCTTATTAACTGCTGTCCTCGGATAAGTTACTTAAAAAAAATCTCTATAAGCCTTTGTTTTATTTAGGGTTTTTTAGTACGTATTCTAACAATACCTACCTCAGAGTAATAAAACATTAAAGAAAATAATATGTGCAAATTTCAGCCAAGTGACTAATACAAAAAGTGTTCAACAAATGTTAGCTATTATATTGTTTATCACAAATTACAAAATACATGTTGAAATTCTGGGTTTCTGAAAGCCTCGAAATGTTATCAAGTGACAATCTAAATTAAAACAAAATCCCACAAGCTAAAATAGAACTCACATTTTCTATTAAGACAGCTTTTAATTTTTCTAAAATCCACTCTTACTTGTCAATAGACTCACAGCCTGAACCAATTGTAGGCATGCAGCCTTGACTTTTTCTCCTCTTTGTCCTATTAAGCTATTAACTTCAAAGCTTTTGTGGGAACACTTAATTGCTTACATTCCTTAACAAGCAGATACCATAGCAGTTTCCAGATTCGCTTTTAACCTTTAGAGTCCTGGAAAAGCCTATAAGGGAAACTTACTAGTCATATAAATTTATACAATCTGTGCACTGATATAGCTGTACAAGTGTGAATATGCTACATGATGCAAATTAACTTTGCACATCAATAAGATTAATCCAATAGAACAAATCAATCCATTAAAACACTAATATGCCATATATATGAGGGGGAAAGAGCCTCTAATGCTATTCAAAATTTGAATTACATGATTTTTACAGATTACAAAAATCTGAATTCATGAACTCAAAATATTTCTGAGGTCATGCTTTATAATGTATACATATTTTTAAGGTTTCTTATTTAAAAAGTTAAATATAACCACTGTTCTTTTATCCTAAAAAGAGATCTGTTAAGGTAAATTTGATAGAATGATTTTCAATCACCAGTGTATTTTATTTTTTTTTTTTTTTTTTTGATAGAGGCATGCTTTATTTATTTGTTTGCTGGTTTGTTTGTTTGTTTTGTTTATACATGCACTGGGTACAGTCAGAAGCGCGGGAGGGTGAGAGAATTCACCAGAGCCAGAGCGGGGAGCAGAGCAGACAGAAGGACCGAAGTACACTGCTGAGGGGAGCAGCGGGCGGCAGGAGAGGTCTGCGCGCCATGTGGGACCCTCCTCCAGTGGCCGGGGAGCAGCCGGGGATCGAACCGGCACCGCAGAGGCCGCGGGCAGCTTCGCAACCCAGCGCTCAACCGCTGCGCCACCGGGGAGGCCCTCACCAGTGTATTTTAAAATGATGGATACTTTTAAATTCTGCAACATGTCCTCTGGAATAAAAAAGAATCACTTAATTTGATTCTCTTCCCTTTTCCCCCACCTATACACCCTGGAAACTTCAATTCTTGAAACATTCAATATCCACCCCACTCTTTATTTGACCCTCTATATTACACACCTGAAATAGAAACAAAGACTGGGAAATTAGCTTGTTTATTCCACCTTAATGTCAAACAAAAGTACAAATAATATTCAGTGCACATGCTAGTTACCTTAGAACTGCCAATCATTCTTGTTTTGAAACACTTCGATTTTCAGAGCTGTCAATCATGTGTGTTGTGATAGAGATGCCAGTGTAGAAATAAAGCTTTAAAAAATGTAAACTTCATTAACACATTAACAAATGGACTTAACTTGTAAAGTTGAACTTGAGGATTTTATAGAAATGTTTGTAATTCTTGAAAATCAAAATTAAAATCATTTAATGAAAAGATTACGTAAAATGATAAGCATAGTTTAACAACAGGGGTTTTCAATTTCAGTGAAAAGAGAAATGTTCCTTAACTATCACTAATCAGAAGCATTATAACCACAATTGGGAATTGTGGGAAAGAATCAAACTAATCTAAATCTGAGCATTTTAATTTTTATTTTTGAAGCAGACAAAAATATCCATGTATTACATTGCCCTTCTTCATCTCCCCAATCAAGCCCAAATTACTATCTACCTAGTCATTCATGTCTGAAATCTAACTTTATGTAAAACTTCCCCTTAACCTCACAACCCATAATTACTTAGCAAGACCTCCTTCCTCTATCTCTTCAACTGTTCTTGGAAGTCTCCTTTCCTGACCCTCAGATGTAATTCACATTCTCATCATTTCTTTCCAGCAACTTTTTTACTGGTCTCCCTAACTCCATTTTCATTCTTCTAATATATGCTGCACACCAGTGCCGGAATGATCTCACCGAAACACAAATTTAGTCCATGTTACCTGTTATAATATGTTAATGGCTCTTTCAGATAAAAGTTCAATTTTTCAGAAGGGCACACAAATCCCTCAAAGATCTGGTTTCTGCCTTTGCACACTGACCCCTCCCGGCCCCTCCATCATGTCTCCTAAACTCTTTGTTTTAAAGATTTATTAATACAAGAACCGGGATATAGGCCAGATGAGCGGGAGGGTGAGAGGATTCACCAGAGACAGAGCGGGGAACAGAACAGGCAGACTGACTGAAATACACTGCTGAGGGGAGCAGGGGGGCAAGGCAGGAGAGGTCTGCTGCAACATGTGGGACTCTCCTCAGTCAGCTGGGATCGAACCAGTGCTGCAGAGACTGCGGACAGCTTCCCAGCGCTGCGCTCAACCGCCTGCGCCACCAGAGGAGGCCCACTTCTCTTAAACTTAAAACAACTGAACCACTTTAGTTTTTAGAAGAGCCAAGCTCATCACTTAAAACTTTTTTTTTAAAGATTTATTTATTTTTTTATTTATACAAGCACTGGGTGTAGTAAGAAGCGCATGAGGGTGAGAAAATTCACCAGAGCCAGAGTGGGGAACAGTGCAGGCAGAAAGACGGAGGAGACTGCTGAGGAGAGCAGCGGGTGCGGCAGGAGAGGTTTGCGCACTATGTGGGACCCTCACCAGCAGCGCTCAACCACTGCGCCAGCTCACTTAAAACTTTTCTAAGTACACAACAAATGCTGGCGAGGGTGTGGAGAAAAAGGAACTCTTCTGCACTGTTGGTGGGAGTGCAAACTGGTCCAACCACTGTGGAGAGCTGTGTGGAGATTTCTGGACCTACTAAACATAGAGCTTCCATATGATCCAGCAATTCCACTCCTAGGTATTTACCCAAAGGACACAGAAACATCAATTCCAAAGAACACCTGCACCCCTATGTTTATAGCAGCACTGTTTACAATAGCTAAGCTTTGGAAACAACCCAAATGCCCAAAAATAGATGACTGGATCAAGAAGATGTGGTACATATATACCATGGAATATTACTCAGCATTCAAAAAAGATAAACACATGCAATTTGCAGCAACACGGATGGCGCTGGAAGGGATCATGCTCAGCGAAATAAGCCAAAAAGAAAAAGAAAAATACCGGATGGTCTCACTCATAGCAGGAATCTAGAAAACTTAAATAAGGGACCAGGAAAATGAATAACTATAAGAAAGTGAAAATCAAAATCAACAAAAAACTATGAACCAGAGACACTTTTAGGGGGGCGGGGCGGGAGGGGAGGGATTGGGGTCAGAATGGGGGGGCTGCAATTGTATGGGGAATATAACAATAAAATTTATAAAAAAAAAAAAAAAAAAACTTTTCTAAGTACAGCTAAGTACTGCTCGCCCAACTCTTGCACTTTCTTTATTTTATATCTCCTCTATTCTTTCCAATTCATTTCAACTATTTGTTCCCCTGAGAAATTCTTCTGAATCATCAATTTCTCCTTTTCTATTCCTGAATACAGTAAATAGTATAATATTTATGGTATTATATTTATTGTTTTACTTTTCTGTTCCCCTGATTGAATTAGTATCTCCCTAAAGGCAGGAACTGTCTTTAATTAGTACATTGCTAGCATGAGGTAGCAAATAATAGCTGCTCATTAAATATTTGCTAACTCAGTGAAAAGTACTGCCATTGCACAGTTTATTTTTTAAAAATAAAATCAATAGCTTTTAATTATTGAGACTGACAAAATGTATTATAATTATATTCCAAGCTAACCAAAATAACCAATGACATAAACCAATTCTTTAGGCCAGCAATGTTCTTAAGGACTTTACTCATTACTTACCTATTCACTGTAAGAATTAACAATATCTCAAATAGTATTTAAGATCCAACAATCCATCATGTTTTATTTTCGCTACTGTTCCTACAGGAGGTGTTAAAATCTCAACCACAATGACTGCTAATGTTCAAGACACTCAACACCTTGAATAGTTCAACAAACATGCTGATATGTGACAATTCCTATCAAGGGCATCAGGGAATAGGCAGTCAACACAGGCAAGGCCCTGACACAGTCACACTTCACTTATCGGGAAGTTAGTTATCTAGTGACATCAAGTCTCCACAGAAGCCGATGAGAATTAAACAGAAGGAGTTTAAAAGCTGTCAAAATACATGTTAAAGTTCATGTACTAAAGTATACACACTTTACTTATAGAAGAGGCTGAAAGGTCCTTACTCAAACATTATTTTAAGCACAATAAATTTGATGTACATATTCCCAGTCATCAGCGTATCAGAAGAGGTCTAAGAAAGCTATGAAAAGCAGACACAGGCACAGCAGAAAAAGAAAATGACACCCCAAAATGAAACAAACAAAATACAAATCTGAAGGCTTATGTGTCTAAGGGACAATAATTCTATGTGTTTGAATTTATGATACAATATAGAAATTAATGTTTATAACCATGACCCTAGGTCATTGCAAAGACCTCCAAAACACATTCAACTACTTTAGATTTATTTAACAAGGTGCAAAGGAAACAAATGACATATTTTATAAAAAGAATCAAAGAATTAAAAATAATTACATGCATAAAATATTAATTTTCTACTATTTGCAGAATAAAGTTTTTTTTTAAACATTCCCAAATAACATGAGGCATGCTGACTCTAACCTACTAATTGTTGGGCCAGTACTTGTGATTACAGATATCACCGTAATTATGATGATGGATAAATAAATCCAAAATAAAGCCTGGACCTGCTGGTCACTAGACTATTGGTGGTGAGACTATTCAAACACACTATACCGTGAACGCCAGGATGTTATAACAGTCTACCTACCATTCTTCCACCATCACACTGGCTCCAGAACCTTAATATTAACCTGGTTCATATGTGACACTATTTTGGAGTTTTTCATGGCACTTTAGTAAATACATGTTGTAGGACTTGTAGAGCAGCATGGTAGCAGCAAAGAACATTCACAGGCTATGATACAATACACAACATCCTAGATTTGAATTCCTGCTTTGTTAACTACCGGTTTGTCACTGCAGTACATTATATATGCTCAGAGACTCATTTTCTTCATTTGGAAAATAAAAATAAATGTCATCAACTTTATATATCTTGTGAAGAACAGAAGATATGATATACATAGAGTGCCAGTGTAGGTTTTCAAAAATACTTAACTATCATAATAATCAGACAAGCATATGGAGAGAGAATAATCTAATTCATACTAGTATACATTTTGTGAAATGTATACAAATTAATACAAATTGCATGTTGTATTAATGACACAAGAAAAAAAATGTCTTAAAAAGCAGGCAAGTCAGGAAAATTGCTTTATATCTTTGAATCAGAGTTGAAGCCCTCTGACTCACAGGCTGCTTCATAGGAAAGTAAGTCAAAGCAAGGACTCACTAAAAAAAGTATACATATACTCTATTGGGAGAAAAAAAAGGTATACATATACAATGTAACATAAAGACATTAACTTAAAGCAAGTAAACAAAACTTCAGTGTTGGGCCAAGCCTTCTCACCGGTTAGTTGGCCACTCACTGGAGCTCTGCACTGATTTCCTTACATACATCCATACTGGGATTGCCAGCATCAATGACGTTAAGGTAGATCAAGAACAAAGCGACATTTAGAAAGCAATTCCTTCCATATTTTTTGTAAACCCCCCCACCCCATCCTTATGGTTTTCTTGCTCAAACTAAATTCAAAAGCGATTTCATTAAAAACCAACAAAAAAACCCTCTCTTTTATGGAATCTTTCCAAAATATTACAATTCCTTGTCATAAGAACAAAAATTCTTTACATGCTCATATTTTAAGAACTTATGCAATATTCAAATAAATTTCGTAATAATAAATAATAAAATAGGTTTTGGAACTAGAACACAACTAGCTGTAACTAAACATATACCTTGACTAGAAAAAGTAAAAGTGTTCAGATTATCATAGAGGACCACTAATCCTAATTTTCTAAGTGGTGTTGGTATCAATCAGTGGCTTTTACAAAAGAGAAATTGTTGAATAATTAGCATATCTGTTAGATGATAACTTCCAAAGAAGTTAATGCCAGAGTCATTCTTAGATTTGTGATAATCTAATTTCTAATTTGAAGTTAGAAGTTAAAGAAAAACAATATAACGGTAAAAACTTTTGAGATTGGTATTATAAAAATTAGGTCCCATCCATACCTCTCAAATCTCCAAATTTACTTACATATCTATTTTACAACTCACTCTAAGTAAATCGTAATACCCCTGTTCAGCTTAAATGCCATAGTTAATATTCTGGAGGCCATCATTAATGTAATGTCTTTCTAGAAAAAAGTTTTAAGTGTTTTCCAAACTTAATTTTGTTGCTATAGAAATATTCACTACCACTCTCCACATACACTTTAAACAAAATGTTCCCAGAGCAGTATAACATATAAACAATGCATGCAAAGGTGTTCTAAAAGTAGGGCCTAATTTCACCTCTACCGAGACAGCAATCTCTGAAACCTTTCTGCAGAACTCTGGAGATTCTTGGGGCAAAGGTTGAAACCTATTCCTTTAACTTATAATCAAATACCAATATTAAAACAAAAAAATTATAAAACTTATTGAAAGGCTGTTTCTTAGCTAGTTAGAATACTTACCAATAACTTACTTGTGAAATTTATCAGTTAATCTAAGATTAAAATGCTACCAAATTTATTAAAAGTAATAATGAAATATTAATACATTTTGCTAAACTGGGTGCTTTATTAAATTTGAGTTTTCATTGCATTCAATTAATCTTTATATTTCCCTAAAGTAGAACAGATTTAACCAAACAAGAGTAAATGAAGAGGAAAAAAATGTGTCTCTAAAGGAATAATAAAAGGAGGTGATGAATGATGAACAAATTGCACAAATACCTACAGCTTAGGTATAGTCACTTAAATAAATGTATCAAAGCAGGAAAATCTGCCACTATTGAGACGTAGTGTCCCAACAGCTGCTCAGTCAAAGGCAGTTGGACATCATAGAGCAGAGTGTAAACTTAAGGCCAGACCACCAAGCTCTTCTATCTGGTCATATTATCTAAACATGTAGCTGGATCTCTTCACTTTCCCATTTGGTGTTATTTTTCCACCACAAGAAAGATAAGAGATAACATTTGAATAAAATATTTCCCATCCAACAGCTTGGTTTTGGATACAGGTAGAAAAGCAAAGTAACTTAAATAGTAATTATGCTGATTTGATGCTTTTCTATGATAATTTCAAAGACTAAGTGACATGACGCAGAAAAGGGTCTTGGAAAGAACCTAAGTATTTCTACACATAGGAATCAAGAGATACAATAAATATTCTAAATTATAAACCTTTAAAAACTAAAAACTAAACTAAAACTGAAAACTGTATAACATGGAATTTGCTAAATTAGAAAAATTTTCCTCAAAAACCACATATGTAGATAAAGAACTTTGGTTGTTATCCATATGTGCCATAAGGTGTGTACATATATAGGTAGATGGGGAAATGAAATAATCCAACTATTCTAGTTAAATTTTTGCTGAAGTGAACTACTCCTTTTAACACTGTTAGAAATAACATTAACACTCTGTAGTACCAGAGAGGGAACAGAGCTTTGACTTTGGCTCTTATTTATCATTAAATAATAATAATAATATTAATAATAATAATAAGGCATTCTGATGGCATTTCAGACTTTTAGCAATAAAAGCAGATAGAGGTCAAAGACCATTTTTGACTACTTACCAAATATTTTGTCACCATAGCATCACTCATGCAATTACCAAATTTTTAAATGGATTTGGGGATTTGTTAATTATTCTCCATCCCACCCTTACCCTCTAAAATAATATGCACTTCATAAGAGCACAGAGCAGGTCTCTCTTGTTTACCAGCCTTTCAACAGTGTCTGCTGAGTTGAAGAGATTTAGTAAGTGGATGTTGAATTGATGAATAAACAAATAAATGAACACATTAATTCCTAATTCCATATGGTTTCACCCTCTTCATGACCTTCAATTATGAATATATTGATTTTGTGAATACTTTGGCAGTTTAGGGCCTCCCCGGTGGCGCAGCAGTTGAGCGCTGGGTTGCGAAGCTGCCCGCAGCCTCTGCAGCACCGGTTCGATCCCCGGCTGCTCCCCGGCCACTGGAGGAGGGTTCCACATGGCGCGCAGACCTCTCCTGCCGCCCGCTGCTCCCCTCAGCAGTGTACTTTGGTCCTTCTGCCTGCTCTGCTCCCCGCTCTGGCTCTGGTGAATTCTCTCACCCTCCCGCGCTTCTGACTGTACCCAGTGCATGTATAAACAAACAAACAAATAAGTAAATTAAAAAAAAAAAAAAAATTTAAAAAAAAAAAATACTTTGGCAGTTTAAGTGGGAATTTCTGGTGAGATAACCGGATTGTCGGCAAATAGAGGGAAACAGGAATTAAACGATAACTACTGCAGATAACTACAGAACAAAGAGAAGAGGATATTTAACTTTTGTGTGTGTGTGTGTGTACTGATACAGTAAATGCTCCACGGACTAGAGAATTTATTTGCGAAATTATTATGAGGCACCTCTCCTCCCCTCCCCCCAAACTTTCATTAAATATTCAATAGACTGCTTCAATGGGAGGAGTAGATATGGAAGTGGGGGTCTTACTATATGTAGCAAAATTTCTGTAGTAGAATGTGTGCTTATGTAGCATGTGCATAGTTTTAAGTGAAAAATGAATACTTAACAAGTGTTGCAACAGATTCCAATATTTACCTATCCAAAGCTTTACAATACATAAAATAAATTGTAATCATATTACACCTACAATTAGAGAAATATCTAGTAATAAATACTGATATTTAAAATTCTATGATTTAGTCAATAAAGCAGGAGAATCAAATCAAAATTCCAGATCTTTAACATTATAAAATGTTATACTAAATAATACAATGACTTTTATTGCTGAAAGCCTGAATATAATGACAAAACTAGTTTTAAAATTTTACTAAAATGGGGGGAAAAGAACAGTCCATAAAAGAACATCAACAAAGAAATACCCACAAAAGAAATACCATAAACAAAATTCCATCCACAAATTAAAAGAAACGTGTGCATCATCAGCATTTGCAATTTATAATAAACTCAAATGAGCAGGTGAAATAGTCATACTTCAGCAATTATCTATAAAATACATCTTTTTATGGCCTCCCTGGTGGTGCAGGCGGTTGAGCGCAGCGCTGTGATGCTGTCCACAGCTTCTGCAATGCGAGTTAGATCCTGGCCAGCAGCAGAGATACCCACATGGCGGGGCAGACATCTCCTGTCTCACCTGCTGCTCCCCTCAGAAGTGTATTTCAGTCAGTCTGCCTGTTCTGTTCCCCACTCTGTCTCTGGTGAATCCTCTCACCCTCCCACACATCTGGCCTTTACCCGGGTTCTTGTACCCATGAATAAATAAACTTAAAAAAAAAAATGCAAAAAAAAAATACATCTTTTTATAAAGTTTACACATTTTAACTTACAAAAATAAGAATGGCAACTTGGAACCTATGGTAGCATGATGAAAAACTTAGCAATTGTAGGATTTCTTTTTCTAAAATACAATACCTCATTTTTAAATTACTGATTTATCTTCTATTAATGAAAAATAATCTGCTACAGCTCTTGCTAACAATACCCAAGTACTTAGGAAACTCCCTTTGAAGGAATTTTAGGACCACATATCTTTCATACTTTCCTCTTGCATAAATCCTCCACAACAGGAATTCTTTTTTTTTTTTAAAGATTTATTCATTTATGCATACAAGAGCTGGGGTACAGGCGAGAGATGCCGGGGGTGAGAGGATTCACCCGAGGCAGAGTGGGGAACAGAACAGAAGATTGAAGTATACTACTGAGGGGAGCAGCAAGCAAGTCAGGAGAGGTCTGCTGAGCCATGTGGGTTGCTCCCTGGCCAGCTGGGGATGGAACTCATGCTGCAGAGGCTGTGGATTGCTTCAGAGTGCGGTGCTTAACCCCCTGCGCCACCAGGGAGGCCCCACAATAGGAATTCTTGAAGGATGTCATCGTTAGTTCACAAAAACCCTGAAGCACTAGGATTTCTAGCAGCAGCTATTCACTATATACCGCTCACTGTTCTAAATAAATCTTCATATATGTTATCTAATTTAGTCCCTTTAAGAACTTATTACACCATAAATACAGTATTATAATCTGTATTGACAGATATATACTACACAGAAATTTCTTCAGGTCTTACTACTTTTTTTTTTTAAAAAGATTTATTTATTTATACAAGAACTGGGGTATAGGTCAGATGCATGGGAGGGTGAGAGGATTCATCAGAGACAGAGCAGGGAACAGAACAGGCAGTCTGATGAAATACACTGCTGAGGGGGGCAGCGGGTGAGACAGGAGAGGTCTGCTGCGCCAGGTGGGTTTCTCCCCGGCCGGCCGGGATCAAACCCGCGCTGCAGAGGCTACGTACAGCTTCACAGTGTGACACTCAACCGCCTGCGACACCAGGGAGATCCCAGGTCTTACTACTTTAGACTAAGCTTGTGTGTCATCTGATATGATTGTAAGGCCCTGTCTAGGTCATTACCTCTCATGCCCGAGTAGCACCAAAGTCCATTATCTCTTTCAGGTATCAACTGGTTTTTACCATCCACCTTGCTAAGTTGCTGTTAGCTTCTGATTATCTAAGGAAGAGGTATACCATAGCAGCTTATGAGAGCTGACCATGCACATGTATTCCCAACTCTGCATTCAGTGACACCACACTAGTAACTCAAAATTGGCCATGGTGGGAGTATTTTAACACAACAGAAACTGGAAGATCATGGTCATTCTTTTTATGGGTAAACTAGCTGTTAAATATTTATGTAACACTAATCTGAGGATATGTATATTAACTTTGTCAGGTCCTATTCAGATTCAGTTTAGATCTCCTATTAGATAAGTCCAGATACACAGAGCTCTCGAGGCAGACGCAACCTATTGCCATTATAGAAAGGTCTAGAGTAGACACTTTCTCTATTTATTTCTATAATATGACTCGGTCTTAAGCATTACAAACTCCTTAATCATTGTAATTCATCACATATAAAATACCATTGATTGCTAAAAGTTAGCTTGAATTTTAGGTGTGGAATGGCTTATTCTCAGAATGAACAATCTTCCAAAAAATTGCTAGCACTGCTTTGAGAAGACACAAATCCAGCCAAACTTGACTAAGTATTATCCAAAGAAATAAGCACATCCTTTCAAAAATTACCTAAATCCAATAATACTTTTGAGATATCTCCATTTTTTATGAACACTCTTAAAACACTTGGAATAATTCTACTTACTCTCCATCCACTTCTGGTCTTCTACATACACAATGAAACTTGCCGCCAAAATCTATATAAAGATCATTCTCCACGATATGAAAGATTCGTCCAATAACCAGTTTATCTTTGGCAGGTCCCATTTGTGTAAGAGGAGAATGTCTCAGCATAGATGCAAAGGATTCCACATTTTTCTGAGAGTCCTAAATATGGAAAGAAACATTTATATGCACATAATTCGATATAAAAGTTATATAATAAATCTTACATGGGGAAAACTTTTAAAGTTTAATTGATATATATTTTCATTTTATAACAATAATAAAAAATATTTAAAGAGAATTTTCCTTTAAAAAGTCAGGTATACTCTTCAACTTCCTCTTCTTCCCTGTCCTTTTTGTAGGAAAGCCAAAGAAAATTAAGTATTTGCTTCGTGGGAGATGGTGCAGAAGTGGTGACCCAGAGAGAAATCTGGAATCCCAGTAGAGAAAGAAGTGTCCTTAGATAAACCCTTCTAGTGTGGGCAAAAGAGGGGTGGTCAGAGTCTGAGCAATGAAGAAGGCATCCAAGAAGAACACTGACTCTGTTTCTAATACTGGCCATGTGCAAAAAAAAAAAAAAAAAAAGTCTTCAAATTCAGATATAATGAAAATGACAATTCTTTAACACAAACTTAAATATACATTATCATAAAAACGACTAAGGGCTCCTCAATTAGCAGTCTGAACATGAGTTCCTGTTGTGGAATATTTTTAAATGACCACTTTGTTATAACGTTATTTTTTCCCAAAATTAAAATTTCAAAGGAAAAACAGCTTCTCTAATTGTTTTGTGTTGCTTTGTTGTCTAGAAGTCTTTTTACAGATTGAATTTACTTGAGGTATAACTGAACATATAATACTACCTAATTACTTCATTTTTTAACTTAAAAAATTTTTTCCAAGCACAAGCTTTTTCGGAAATTCATGAATACAGATTTGTGCCTTCTACTGATATTTAAATTGTATCCAGGTTCATTATAAAAGGATATAACTCAGAAACACGCGGACAGAAGAGACAAACAGGGCAAGGTGTGTGGGGAATGGGCTTGGAGCTACCATGCCCTCTCAGAGCACATCACTTTTTCTAACTGCACATGTTCACCAACCCAAGAAGCCTCCAAACCTGGTCCTTTTAGGTTTTATAGAGGCTTTGGTTTCTAGGCATCTTCAAGTAAATCATTGGTCGTTGTCAAATTGTTTGAATCTCAACTCCCTTTCTCCACCCAGGAAAGAAGGGTGGCAGTGGGTAGGACCTAAAGATCCAACCCTTGAATTTCTTGGTTGGTTCCCAGGGAACAAGACCCCATCCTTAGGTCACCTAACAGTATTCCAAGTTACATCATTAACATGATAAAAGACACCTTTACAAATCTCTTCACAACAAATTTCAAAGGTTTTAGGAGTTCTGTGTCAGGATCTGGGTCTAAGACAAATACATATCTCTTATTATAAATTACAGTACCATAGGAAGTGAGATTTCAGGGTATCAGAAGAGCTGCCAAGCAGTTCCAGACTGAGGATAAAGGAAAGCAGACTCTGAAAAAGTTGACAGTCTGGGAGATAAAGGTATGAAACATTAACGTTATTGAAATCATTTAAAAATGGGGTCAAAGTGGCCACTGAAGAGTAACTACTTTACTGTCCTCTGTAATCTAAGGCAACCCTTTAGACTGGGCCAAACAAATATCCTCCAAAGAAGTCAATAAAAACAAGAATCATCTGTCTGAGAGGAATGATAATGTAAATTTTACTTTTACTTTGTGACAGCCCTCCCCGCCAACATCTTACCTGTGACTGACCATACCTCATCCTCCCATATTGCCTCATCTTCCTTTTCCCCTCTATAAAAAAAAAAAAAACTGTTGACTTTTGGCTCTCCTCAGGAGATATTTTAGGTTTCTGCCTTAATCTGTGTACCCAGAATTGCAGTTCTCTACTATACTCACATAAATGCATTTCAGCTTTCCCATTAACTTTGCCGTTCTCTTACTGAAGGTTAACAAAGGTGTGAGTAAGGAGTTGGAGAAAATGACAAGGGTAAAACTGTGGCCCCAGAAAAGGCTCAGGAATTTGAGAACATAAAGAGAAAATCATTCTAACAGATAATAATATGGCACCTGCAAAGGAAAAAAAAGTAGAAATGAAAGTCTTAGAACCACAGTTACAAAAAAAGGCTGGGGGGGGGGGAGAGGGAGAGAGGGGGAGAGAGAGAGAGAGAGAGAGAGAGAGAGAGAGAGAGAGAGAGAGAGAGAGAGAGAGAAACAAGGAGGCATATCTACCTACTATTCTAAAAAAAGTCTTCTGCATCAACTTCCACCCATTCTACGGTACCATTCCTCTGTACACCACCCACACTCCAATGTTTAACAAACATACCAGTTAAAATGATCTTTCAGGGATGTTACATAAAAAGCAAATGCAAAAAGTGCTGTCAGAGATCTGATATAAAATAGTACCACTGCTACTTCTTACCCTAACCCTGCACAGAAAAAACACAGGAACAGCACAAAGTCTGTGAAAAGAGTCCAGGACAGGAACGGACTCATAAACAAACACTCAGAAATGCCCCTAAAGTAAGGCTGTGAACACAGAGATGAGACAACCAAAATGGCCCCAGGGAATAAAACCTTAAGGTAGGGCTATCTGAATTAATTCTGGGCTATCTGGGGTTGGTTCTCTGAACTGATTTAATTTAAAAGCACTAATGACCCTATTTCCAATGATAAGAGGCATTGATAGTTTATGGCATGTGGTGGCAAAAGAGTTTCTTAACACCTGTAGACACCTATAATCAAGTGCCCAGAGAAGGCAAGGCTTTGTGGTGAGAAAGTATTTGTTGCTTCACATCAATTTGCTACATCAAGTCAAAATGCAGAAGTATAAAAGTGTTGACCGTTAAGTACCCTGAAAAATTGTAACATCACAGTTTTAAACTCCCAGCTAAAGGTCAGTGTAAGGGACCTAAAAGAATCTATGAGTATCCTAGAAAAAAATCTTTATTTCATTTATTCTCAAGGCTTGAGATTTCTGAAAAACAAATCCAAAGTTCAATTCTCCAGAAGGCAAAATGACAATACAAATTGAATTTTCAATTCTGTGGGATCTCCAATGTTAAAATGAGGGTGCTGATTAGAAAGGCCATGGATCCTGAAAATTAGAATGGAACATATAAGTAAATACTGATGATCCTGAGAACCTTCAGACCCAAACAGCCATGTGCTCTGTACCAGCAGAAAAGTCCTTCCACCCCAGTCTCAGGAGGGTAGTCTCCCCTTTCCTGAAGATTCTGCAATGGACTACTCTGTAATAGTTGCAAGAGGCTACTGATCAATCTAAGCACCTATCTCTATCACTTCTCATTGCTTCCAGATCTGTATTATTCAATATTGTATCTACTAAACATAGTGACTACTTAAATAAAAGACATCAGTGTAAAAGAATAATAACAGTACAAAACAGAACAAAGCACAAACAGACAATTATAAATCAGAGACATACTGCAAGGGAGGAGGAGGGAGGAGCACAGGGGACTGAGGTGATGGTGCACAGGTGCATTGGTGAAGGAAATTCCATGGGGACTGCACCTGAGTGAGTGAGGGGAAGCAAATATTGTTTAAAAAGAACAACAATGTAAAAAAATTTTTTTAAATTTTTAAAAATGTGCTTTAAAAATAATAAAATTTAATTAAAATTCAATTAAAATTAAAATTCAGTTCCTCAGTTATGCCATACTTCAAATGTCCAGTAGCCCTTTGTAGACAGCATAGATGTTATGGGGAATGAGCACCATCACAGAAAGTTCAATTGGAGAACACTGACCTAGACCTGTAACCAATAGCAAGCGTCATTATACCCCCCGGGTTGAGATACACAGTATAGTCCATGAGGAGGAGCAGAGTAGACCAAAATAATTGCATGATTTTGCTAATTTATATAAACAGAAACTGGGGACATGTGGAAATGGATCCAAAGTATACTGAATCAGTGTGACAAGACAGTGTTGTCTTTGGTCAAATTTACTAACACAGGCTAATTGAGCAGAGATGCAGAGATAATATGTTAGCTTAAGAAGCTAAGCATGGCTTTTAATGGTTTGCTTGGTTGGGTGAATGAAACCTGGACCTACAGATGAGTTGAAATATCAGAATTTCCTTAGTATACCATAGACAAAGGCACCTAAAGACTTGGAACTGGAATGCTGGACTAGATAATTTATTATTTTATGGACTCTCATTTACTCCTTACTATAGTCCCCAAGAGGATCTATAAGATATTCACCACACCAAGGCTAGGAGAAATACATTTGTGAAGGAAGCACCCGCATTCCTGAAGACCTGTATGGTGGCTATTACTGTTGGCCAGGACTGTAAGTAGAAACTTTAGCCAGAAAGAGTTCCCTGAATTCAATAAAGATGATTAAATCCTGAAGTTACAAGAGTCAAAAGAGCACTTCAAGCCAACAACATGGTAGTCATGGATATAATGCAGCAGTCTAAGGAGTAATCAGAATAGTCTGACCTGTAGAGATCTTTGGTGTTGGGTGGTTGATTATTATGTACCCAAGAAAGAAACAGAATTGAAAATTCTAGTTCTAGTGAAGAGTAATCTGATAGGAATCACCATAAATGAATATCACGGCTCCTCCACCAATTCCCAAACTTGACCAATTCCTAGATATCAAGTCTCTCGAATGAAGAGATCATGCTCCACAAAGAACCTACTACATAGCCAAAAATTCATACCATCAAACTTCCTCCTGGCTACCCCCAAAGGACCTGTTTCCCTTGTGGTTATTCGGCAGGAAAATTATCCATGGAGAAGGAGAAATTTTTATCAAACTTTTCAAGAATTATCTGAATTAACACTAACTTTCAGAGACCTGATCTACTACCAGTTAGAAAAGGGGCTTATGGAGGTCACATGATAAATGGAGTTTCAGCTCAGGTTCATCTCCCAAATCCACTCTGAGGCTGTCTTCCCAGTTCCTGAAAGCACAACTGTAATAAGTATACTCACCTACTGGCAGAAACCCCACAGATTCCCCGACCTTTTGAAATGAGGGCAAGCAGAAGATACTAGAACTTCCCCTACCTATCAAACAAGTAAATTGAAGGCAATGCTACATTTCTGGAGAGACTACAATTAGTGCCACTATCAAGAACTTGGAAAGTGAAGGGGGGTAATTCTTACCACATCCCCATTTAACTTGTTTATGTGGCCCTGCAGAAAACAAATGGATCACAGAGAATGAAAATTTATTATTATAAATGTAATCAAGTGGTAACTCCCACTGCCACTGTTTTTCCAGATGTGATTTCATGGCTGAAGTAAATCAAATATGCCCAGCACCTGACGTGCAATAATTGATCTAGTAAATGCTTTTCTAGTCCTGCTAGTAAACACTATATTCCACACTGTTATATCAATTTTCCAGCTCCATGTCATAATCTAGTCTATACAAACTTTAACTGGTAGTCTATTCTACTAGGTATCACTCTGATCTACCAAACCTGCTGAGTGGAGCTGGAAGCAAGAAGAGGCAACCACTGTGGGCACATGGTAAGACACAAATAAGGCAAATGGTGGGAAATAAATCCCACAAAAATGCTGGACTTGGGTGAAATTCCTAGAGACATAGTGGTCTGCAGCATGCTGAGATGCCCCTCCACTAAGAATGAAGCATGATATCCAGTGGGCCTCTGAATTTTGGAGGCAACAAATATCTTATTTGGACAAGCTTCCCAGCTCTTACCAAATAACTCAAAAAGCTGCCAGTTTTGAGTGGGCCAGAACAAGGTAAGGTTATACAACAGGTCCAGGCTACCAGGCAAGTTACTCTGTTGCTTGGGCTTTACAGCCTGGCAGATGTGATACACTTATAAGTGTCTATAGAATATATAAATATATAATGGAGAGTTAGACAGATCTCTATAGGTAAATCACAGCCCAGTGTCCTGAAGGAAACTTGTAAAGAAATAGCTTCCCAAGGTGCAGAACTTCAAGCAGTGGTCCCAAATGATCATTTTGTCAGCCTAAGGTATGGATCTATATTATTTATATGAAGTAGCCAATGATTTTGCTGTATGGTTATGGGTTTAGAATGAACATGATTAGGAAATAGATAAGGCCTGGAAAAGAAGGTATGTAGATAGCCCTCTCCAAATGGGGTTGGAGAAAATAAATGAATCACATACAAATGATTTCTTCAGCAGAGAAGAATCTTAATAGTCTATAGGACAAGACACCAGTCCTGTGAATGTCTGTCAATCTCTTTCCTCAGCCACTCATGTCTCTCCTAAATGGGTTCAAGAACAAAGGTAGCATGGTAGCAGGAGGGGTAGCTCAACAAGCAACATGCCACTGGCTAAGGAGAGATTTCACCTAAGTGGCTAACAAGAGATGGAGCTATGCATGGATTCAGGAACACTGACTTATACTCACCAAGGTACATCTAGCTATAACCACTGTTAATTAACCAACCTGCCAACAGCAGAGACCAACACTAACATCCAATAGACAGCATCATTCCCTAGAAGGATTGGTCGGTCACCTGGCAGCAGGTGTATTACATTAGGTCATTCTATATGGAATGATAAATCATCCATATAAATACAGAATATCTCATCACTGGAACAGAGATGCCCTTCAACTAGTAACATCAATGAAATTTTAGGATAAGGAACTATCACTGAATACAGACTTGTATTCCCATCCCATAATGCTTCTACCAGTTTCACTTTCCATAAACTTACAGAATCTCTTATTGTCATGGTAATCCATGCAGCACTGCTTCTACACAAAGAAATAATTTTACAGGAAATGATGTGAATGGAATTCACTGGTGTTAATAGTGAGGAGTCTCACAGACTAGTGAAATATTTTTTTAAATTAAACAGTCTATCCTGCTATTCCCTGATACAGATGTATCACAGATTGTTTAACCACTCACCAGCTGAAGGACATTTGAGCTGTTTCCAGTTTTGAGTTTTACAAATAAAACTGTTACGAACATATGTGTACAGCTTTCTATATGAACAGTTCTCAGTTCTTTCAGATAAATTTCCTTTGCTCCAGTGTACATTTATCTCCTCTGGGAGAACCCAGTGATCAACTTGGGTCGTGGGCCAAGCTGATTTACTGAGTCCCCAAAGTTTTAAAAAGGGAGATTAAACCCAAACTAAATCAACATTTTAATCTTATTCCTAAGTTCCTACAAACCAGACTCTGCTCAAAAATGATCTGTTCCCTTTTCTTTCCTGTTGCTTAATACAAATAGATAAAATCGAATTTAAGGGTCACAATCATGCTACAAAATTAATATGACCAAAGAGAAAAATTTAACATAACTTTTAAAAGGAAAGCAAAACAAACCTCAAGCACAAAAGAATGGGGCAAAATTTCTGAGCAAAAATGAGATTAGGAAAGATAGACATATAGTGCAAGCTATGCTGACTTGGGAAGTCAGAAGAGTCTAATTGGGCATGATCAGATCATATAACCACCCACAAAATAAAATACATACAGAAAAGATTCATCTTTTTTCCTAGGAAATGTGTAGTGTTATTTATAAACTTATTTAGTTGATAAAAACCTGCTTTCCTTAGATAATTGTATCAATCTCAAAAACCCTTTTTCATTGTCTTTCTATTAATTGCCATTTCTTCTAAACATACTTTGAAAATGTTACTCAAAAGTGAAACTAAATATTTAAAAAAAATTTTATTACTAACTCAGAGAGAATGCTCTGAAAATTCTACAATGAAAAGCCAGCAGGCACACGGTTAAAACCAGAAATATTTTTCAATATTCCTATATAAAATACTAGTTTTTAAGACAATGGTAGAATTTTAAAACTTGTCATTATAAAACAAGTGAGAAAGCAAAGAAATAAATGAAATTATATAACTGCTACTATGAGTTTAAGAGACTTAAAACTTACACTAAAAATTAGAGAATTTCCTCATCTTGAAACAAATTCTCTAAATAAGATGTATTATGGGTTTTTCTAGTATTCTGAAAGAATAAAATAGTAATTTAAATATTCTATCTTCTGGAATATTTCAGCATTTTGAAATAAAAAATACCAATGAGAAATATTCATGAAAAAGTGAAAAATGTTTGCATCAATATATTGTAAAAATAAAACCACAAACTACTAACATCAATATTCTACATAAATAAGCTGAAATAGAAAATGTCATTCTCCACATTACTACAATAAAATATTCTGTGTGGTTTCAAAATTTCTTTCAAGCCATTTCAGCATTCAATATGCCGAGGGGTGATAACCCACCCTCTACTGTTAAAAAACAGTAATACTCATAGAGTATTGATAGAAAAACCATTCTTTCTCAACTACTGCCACCTTGTGGCTACAAGATGGGTCATTTGTTACCGTATAACTTTCAGTCTACAAATTACTCTCTGAGATTTTCTTAAATATTTTTTGAAGGGAAAAATATATGTCTTAAATAATATATTTATCAATTGTTTACCAGGCCCTTTAAATGTAAGTGTGTGTTAAGCTAGTTGCAAAAATTAAAAGGATTTGATTCCTACCTTCAAAACAACAAAAACAATAACTAGTTGAAGAGAGAGATGCATAAACCAATATTAAAGGTAATAAACCAAAGAAGAGAAACAAATAAGTGAGCAAGGGGGGAGTATGTATGCTACAAACTTCCATACAGAACAATGGCCTGTCAGGTTATTTAAACTTGAGATTTCTTCAACTAGGAACCTCAATGAAATTTTAAGATAAAGAAATTCAGGATGAACTACTCTTGATTAAATTCCTACCCACAGGAGGGGGAGGGAAAAGAGAAGAGGGGGCTACCTTTTAAAGATAACTTGCTAAAATCAGAAGCACAATGAGGTATCACCTCAACCCTATGAGAATAGTCTTTATCAAAAAGACTGGAAACAAATGCTGGTGAGGTGCAGGAAAAAAAAGGAATTCTTGGTTAAGGGTGGGAGGAATGCAAACTGGTGCAACCCCTATGGAAAACAGTATGGAGAGCCTCTACCTCCTAGGTATTCACCCAAAAAATATAAAACACTATGAAAAGATTTATGTACTCCTATGTACCTAATAATACTATGTTAGTATTATTCACAGAAGTCAAGTTATGAACCAACCTAAATACCCCTCAACAGTATACTGGACAATTCAATTTTAGAGCATATATTAAAAGAAATAGTCAGCTATTTTAAAAAATTAAATAATGCCTTCGGGACAATATAGATGAATCTTGCGATCATGCTAAGTGAAGTAAGTCAGAAAGTGAAAGATAATTTACCACGTGGTTTCACTCTTTTGTGGAATATAAATAACCAAAGAAAACACACTGGTAAAATGCTATACAAATAACCCTAGATTCTGTAGAAAATGTGGTTGTGGGGGGGGGAGGAGAGAAGAAAAGAAAGAATAGAGGTGGTATGTGATATTGGCAATGGAGGGCCAGTAAAGCATGTGCCCATATTGAGTTGTGAGTTTGTATTCCCAAAATTATATAGTTTTGTAAATGAATGACAAATCAATACAACTTGATTTTTAAAGAAAATGACACTGAACAAAATAGGCATAGTTTCTGCCCACCAAAAATAATACAATCAGTTTTCCTGATGATTTTCAGTAGCAGCAAATAAATATATTGAGTGTTGGGCCTCCCCTGGTGGTGCAGCGGTTGAGCATGGGGCTGCAAAGCTGCTCACGGCCTCTGCAGCGTAGGTTTGATCCCTGGCCACCAGCGAGGGTCCCACATGGCGCAACAGACCTCTCCTCCTGTGCCCGCTGCTCCCCTCAGCAGTGTGTTTTATCAGTCTGCTTGTTCTTTTCCCTTCTCTGGCTCTAGTGAGTTCTCTTACCCTCCTGACTGTACCAGTGCTTATATAAATAAATAAATTAATTAAAAAAATATATTGAGTGCTTACTAAGTATTAGGCACTTGTACTAAGTGTCTAAATACAAGCATTCCTTGTTTTATTGTGGTTCACCTTTATTGCACTTCACAGATCGCATTTTTGATAGACTGAGGTTTGCTGGCAACCCTGCTTTGAGCTAGCCTATAGACCATGTACTCATTTCATGCCTCTGCATCACATTTTGGTAATTATCACAATATTTCAAACATTTCATTAATTACTACATCTGTTCTGTTGATCTGTGATCAGTGATCTCTGATACTACCACTGTAATTATTTTGGGGCATCTCGAATCACGTCCATGTAAGACTGGGAAATTAACGGATAAATGGTGTGTTCTAACTGCTCCTCCCACCAACTGTTTTCCCATCTCGCTCCCTCCCTCTTCTCAGGCATTCCTACTCCCTGAAACAATATTGAAATAAGGCTAATTAACCCTGCAATGGCCTCTAAGTGTTCAAGTAAAATAAAGAGGTGCAAGACTCTTACTTGAAATCAAAAGCTAGAAATGATAAAGCTTAGCAAGGAGGCCATGTCAAAAGCCAAGATAGCCAAATGCTAGGCCTCCTGCACCAACTGGCCTTTATGTGAATGCAAAGGAAAAGTTCTTGAAGGAATCAGTGGTGCTCCTCCTGTGAATTCACAAAGGGTAAGAAAGAAAAACAGCCTATTACTGATATGGAGAAAGTTATAGTGGTCTGGATAGAAGACTAAATGAGTCACAACATTCCCTTAAAACAAAGCCTAAGCCAGAGCTAACTGAAGGCTGAGAGAGGTAAGGAAACTACAGAAAAAAATTTTAGGCTAGCAGTGGCTGGTTCATGAGACTGAAGGAAAGAAGATGTCTTCATAAGATAAAATATTACATGTGTATACATACGTGTGTGTATGCTGGAGAGTGGTATACCAATATATATTTATATGTACAAATATGTACACATACACACATATAAATTATCTGGTGGTGTGTACTAAAGAATCCTACCTAGAGAAGTGAGGAAAAGGAAAAGGAGGCTTTTACAGTTCACATGAGCTTCAGTGCTACTTAAAAAATTTTTTTAAAGTAAGGAAATATTACTTTATTATTTTGTAATTTTTTTTTCAAAAATCCTGATGACACAATAAAGATGAACTTTATTCACCTTGTAATCTTAGGATATTCCTTTAATTAAGTAGATCCAGAAACTTCAAAAAGTGAAATTTTCTTCACAAAGTTGAATGTCAACACCTAATAACTGCTCACACTCTTCCACATAAATGAAGGCAGAATAAGCACTCTTCCACATAAATGTTAGGCAGAAAACTTCCAATGAACACTAAAATTAAAACTAATGTGGTATTTTCAGTTTTCTTATCACTGTTACAATTTTTTGTTCAATTATTCTGAATGAGAGCATTTAACTGATAAGCTGAAGCCTGAACTATTCTCACTTGTACACTTATGTGCAGTCACACACAGATTTCAATTCAAAGACAGTCCAGGCATAACTGAAGTTCAATGTGTTATGTATATTGTTCATTCACACATTTGGCAAACATTGACTGCCCACTTAACACCATGCACTGTGCCAGATGCTGGGGACATAACAGAACAAGACAGATGAGGTCTCTGCCCTCTAAAATTTATATTCTAGTAGGGAAAAAAGTCAGGAAAAGCTTTACCCTGAAGTAGCACACTTTATTCTGTAGCCACAAGTTAGTATGTTAATATGCCCTTAAATTGACAAACAGAATAACTTGTTCAGTTTTAAAAGGTTAATTCTTATTAAATACTTAATGAAATAGTGGAATTTCATTCAAAGAACCATATGATCCTGGAAGCATCTCTGTGTGACTACACTGGGGAAGGCAGGAAGCTGGAGGAGAAATGGCTAGGTGCACATAAAAGCTAAATTGTATTGTGTTAAAGCTGACTCGGCATCAGTCACTAAGCTGAGAGGATTTTAAGATGACTAAGTCATCTTAAAACTAAGTCTAAGCTTTACCTCTGCACTGGACTGGGTCTTGAATGGCACAGGCCACTGATGGGGAGATGTGTACTTCTCAGCAACATGAATGAAGGTTTCCAAGATTCTCAAGCAAAGCAAAAAGATCATCTCATTAAATTTTAGGAAGATGTAACTGGAAATGCTCCAAAGCTAAGAGTTAGTGAAATGAAGACTACAACCTAGTCTCCTCCTGGAAAAACACAGTAAGTGTGAAAGGGGAAGTATTCTGAGCTTCAAACACTTACTGTTCTTATGATGCTCTAAGTCATACCACATATATTGTATAAACCAAAATAACCCAGTGTTTCCTATAGACAGCCTGGGTATGGCAGACTTCACCATCTAGGTTTATGTAATTATACTCTGTGATGTGCACACAATGACAAAATTGTACATTTCTCAGACTCTATCTCTTGTTATATGACTCCTACTTAACAGTACTTACTTCTCAAAGATTTCTACCAACAATGGACCTAAAAGTCATCACTTAGGACACTTTCAAGTCAGTCACTGGCATTCTCTTAGGATTTTACAACTTCTCCAGGTATCGGAGACAGAATTATGTGCCCCCTGAGATGTCTATATTGTAATCTATAGAATTTGTGAATTTTACTTTTCATAGCAAAGGGGAATAAAATTGCAGATGCAAAATGCAAAATAAAATTACTGAAAATAAGGACATTGCGCTGGATGGTCTGGGCAGGCCCAATGTACTAAGGGGTCATAAACCTAGAAGGGCAGGCAAAAGAGAGGCAATAGTAATGTAATATGAAAGGGACTCAACCTATTGCTATCTTTGAAGACAGAAAAGAGCACTATGAGCCAAGAAAGTGAGTATGCGCTCTTTAAGCTGGAAAAGGTAAGGAAACGAATCCCACCTAGAAACTACAGGAAAGTTCTTGCCAATGCCTTGATTTTAGCTCAGTCTAAACTCAGCACCCATCAGACTTCTCACTGACAGCACTCAAAATAAAAAAGTGTTGTTTTCACCTACTAAATTTGTGGTAATTTGTTATGACAGCAAACAGAAAGCCAACTACACCAGGCTTCTCCTAATCCTCTGATCGTAAGAAATTTCCATCAATAATGGCAGCTTCTGGTTATATACTAAATTGCAGGCAATTTTCTATAATCCAGAACACTACCAGTTTATGAAAAGTTTGGTATTGATGCCATAGACACTAAGTACAGAAATTGAGTTAATTTTTATATGTTACTACTACCAGGCATCCAATTTCATGTCTAATAATAAAAAGAAACTTCTGACTTTGTTTATGTCTTCATTATCGAATAATTCGGTTATATTTTACAAAAGTATTGCTGAGACAGATGGATAGTTTATCCAACTTAAAAAAAAAAAATCTCATTTACAGAAAAGGAAGGTGAAGCAGTGACGGGATAAATCACTTGCACAAGTTCACAGAGACAGTAATTCTCTCATTCACCTCAATGGTTTACGAAAACCTCAAAAGGTTCCAAGCTGGAGCTACTGTGTAGAACAAGAAAGACACAGTCCTGCTCTCCGGTGAGTCCAACCGGCCTCTGGTCGCCCTAGACAGCACCCGCCCCCGAAGGCAGCGCTTCTAGCTGGTTTCCCTTGCAGCCAGGCGGTCGCTCGCATGGACTGTGGACAGCACAAGTGCAGCAGGTGAATATCGTACAAGTGTACTTTTCACCCGAAGGAAAAACACCAACCATGCTCTGTTCCAAGTAACCAGCGCCTGCAGCCAGACGCCTGGGGAGTCCCTCCCCACCCGGGCTCTCCACGCTCCACCGCACGCTCCAGCACCTACACGAGGCTCCACCCCAATCCCCGCCTCCCAGCCCCACCTCCTAACCCGGCCGAGTTCCCGTCTGGCGATCGCCCCGCCCACGCAGGCTCCGCCCCCACTTCTGGCCCCGCCCATAGCGCATCTGGCGTAGTTCCCGCGACTCACTGTCATCCGCCCGGGCTCCGTCTTCCGCTGCAGCTCCGAGTGCCGCTGTAAAGCGCTCGCAAAGCCGCCTGGGCGCGCTTTAGACTCTGAGGAATCAGAACTATCGCTCCCGGAGCTACTTTCGGTGCCTGTACTTCGACAGGGCCGGGAGAGGAGAAGCACTCGTAGAAAATGACTCTCGGCCGTCACGGCACGGGTCCGACACAGCGCCGCCATGACTGCTTCACAACCTCTAACCTTTGACCCCTCCGCATGCGCGCCGGTCACGGGGCGGAGCAGTAAAAGCTCCGCCTACCCACGGTTTGAGGGCGCGGTCCAGACGGAGCTGGGAGTGGAGTGGGGGTCGCGGGGAATTGCCATTGAATTTTTGGTGGCTGGACTTTACCAGCTGGCCCCGGTTCGCCGAGTTGTGCTTGGGAAACATTTTGACTCGCAGGAATTCGCCCGCCGGGGCATCTCTTGGGCCTTATTCTGCTGTAAATTCTGGTAATATAATACCACGCTACGGTCTGTTTTCTGGGGTCTCCCCAAAAGGGAGAGAGGCCCCTTCGCCAACTGTTCTTCAGGCGGTTATTCAGTTATATGATGCTCCCTGATTACCCTAAAATTGGGAAACCCCAAACACACACCCGTTTTTCTCCGTATCATTTTAACACTAAAATGCCGATAATTTCCTTTTGTTTACCGTCTGCTCTCCCAATTTTATAAACTCGTTGAGATGTTGGATGCCTGAGGCCGGGTAGAGAGTAGGGTTCAACAAGCATTTGTGAAATCTCTGATCCTAGTTTGTACTCGGTCGCCTCTTCTGTAATGCACCCATGTTACAAAAATGGTAATCTGAGACGTTTGTCACTTCCAGTTAGCCACATTCTCTTCTAAAAATTTAGGGATGTGCCTAAATACGCACCACCAGAAGCCATTACCCTCTTGATTTTCTCCCTCCTTACCCCAAACCCCAACTCCCAGAATTTGCCCTAACGACATTTTTGGGAAAGTGTTTCCTAATTGTTAACCCATACTCTACTCAGTTTATTTATATTAATCGCAGTTATGGGGGGTCGTGGGGGACTGGGGGAGGGGATTGGCAAGCACCTTACAATTCATTTGCAAGTACCTTCATAGAAATTTTTGTTTAACCACAGCCCTTAATGATGCCTCTGACTGGATTTTAAATCTTCCTGATGTTTTTCAGTTGCACAGGCAGTACAAAGAATGCTAGTACACTAACCTTGATATGGCTCATACGCGTATAAATCACGATTTAGGATTACCTAACCAATTTATTCTTAAAAAGTAAGTAGGGGGCTTAAATTCAGCTCCAGGTGAATTCTCCCTCTTGGCACTCTAACCCTTAATGAAATCTTGGCTAAAAGTTTTGCGGCCTCCCTGGTGGTGCAAGGGGTTAAGACACAACCTATGAAGCTGTCCACAGCCACTGCAACATGAGTTTGATCCCCAGCCAGCCAGGGCTACCCACATGGCACAGCAGACCTCTCCTGACTCACCCACTTCTCCCCTCAGCAGTGTATTTCTGTAGATCTGCCTGTTGTTCCCCATTCTCTGGTGAATCGTTTCACCACCACCACCACCCCTACACACACACCGCTGGCCTATACCCCAGTTCTTGTATGCATTAATAAATTAAAAAAAAAAATTTGCGCTTTTTATGACTTGTTACTTCTTCCCTTCAACAAAAAGTGTGGTAAATTTTTGATCAGTGGCCTTAAAAACCCTTAGTTCTATTCCTGAGGAACCCTCACCTACTCCAAACAAATCAATGTTGTTGATTTGGTTTCTTTACTTTTAAAATAAAGCTATAGCCCCTGTGCACTTTTAAGGAATAGTGTTTTAAACATAACTAAATCAGTATCTACAGAACAAATGGGGTTTCTAAGGCTCCACCTTTAAAATTAGACAGAAGTATTATATTCATGTTCTACCTTAACCAGATGATAAATTCTTTGAGGCTGTGACACGTATTTTGAAACAAATCCTCAAGTTTTTCATGTATAAGTTGGTATCAAGTCACTTCCATATTGTGCTTAGTTTTCTTGGTAGCCCATCAGAAGCTAACATAAGGACTGGGCAAACCCCTAAGATGTCAGCATACTTTGCCCATGCCTATACCAACACAAGTGTAACATCAGCTCTAATATCTCAGCACTTTAGGGATTCTGGTCCCACTCCACCCCTTGAGCCATCCTTCCTTCTTGCTGTATTAAAATTACAAGCCTCTTTTCTCCCCCATTTCTTGCTAATCATCACAGACTTTGTAAAAATCTTAGTGATGGCAAGGACAGTGAGTGAAAAATAGTTCAACTACGGGTTCCATGTCTACTGGCTGTAATCTTCATCTATAAAACAGTGACACCGTCACATCCTTGAGTAAAGAATTAAAGAAAATGAATGTTAAAAGACCAACACTTATTGCAAGCTCCATAAATAGTGGCTTTTAGTGGCCAGATAGAGGTGACCTGGAGGTTATTAAAAATACATTCCTCTTAAGCATGCCTGGCAGTCTAGAAAAATGGATAACGCCAGTGATAGACTATTTTCAACTTTAAAACAAGTTCAAATGGAGAGTGAAAGATCATAAGCACTTACTATGTGCTAGAAAAACCACCAAATTAATCACGCGACTAACCAGTTAATATCAACATTACATATGAGAATTGTTAAGTATTTTAGTTGCCAAAGTAATATCAACATTACATATGAGAATTGTTAAGTACTTTAGTTGCCAAATAGCATTAAGTATTTAATTCTGGCAGATGATAAGCACATGCAGAACCTGCCTTCTGGAGGCTTAGAAACTAAAAGTGAGTTTTTTGATTCAATTTTAGAATCAAAATATGGAAATTCTGAAATTAAAGCATGCAGATTTACTTAAGTGATCTTTATCGCACATGTAACCCATATAGTCCCGATAATTAGTCTAATTATGAGACAGTCACTACTGGTCAAATGTCTCTTTACTATGGGAAATAAATTTTTCATGTCGGTCTTTAAAGTTAAAAAAAAAGTGACATAGGGCCTACTGCAACATCTTCGCTGGAAGACATAAGCAAATATGCACTTACAAATGCCTTTAGGGGGTCTGCATGTAGCACTGTCAGTTTTGTTTGATACATTAATTCCATAGCTGCTTATGGTTTACTTCCATATCCAGGATATGAGGGTCTCCAGAGAGACTGTATAATGGTCTCACCCTTTCCTCAACAGACAGGTAATAATACAAAAGAACCCATACCCAAATTATAAATTTTTATTGTTTTTAAATACTATACCAAAAAATGATGTATATTTCTTAACAAATCCAGAAATAGTTGTTCCAAATTAAATGTTTTTTCTCTATTTCAGTAGTTGCTTTGAGTTACTAACATGATTTCTATTCCACTGATTACTTTGGCCTCTATTGTAAGCATAAGAATTCTTGCTTTATTTTTCACAAACTCCATAAATTAAGGCCATTCCTATGGAAAATTTCAGGAACTAATTTCTTCTTTCAGTTTCTGAATCCTTAAATATTTGAGATGTCACTTTTAAGTTGCTGTTTTCTTACAGTGTCAAAAACAAAGTACAAAGGATTGAGTCACAAGAATCTCTGTCTCCAGTATCCTTAGTAATTACTATATTCTAAATTTCTTACCTGTGAATTGATAATATTGACTCCTCCACAAAGACCAGTTTGAATAATATTTCTAAATTTTTTTATCTGTTTATTTTTCTAAATTCATCCTCCCTCTACTATTCATTACTTCTTTTAAGAGGCAAAGTAGTTTGCAATATATTAAATCATCTTTTAGTTTAAGTGTAGGCAGATGTCTAGAAAACTATAACCAACACCCACACACACCCATCCCACTTTCCACGGCTATGTCTATCATTTCTCCCCATATAGTAAAGAGATTTTAGGATATTTCACTCAACTAAAGAAATTGCCATCTTAACTTCATTTTGTTATCTTGAAAAAAATAGTAACAGGGCAGGCCAACCAAAAACAATGTGATGAAAAGATGTGATAAAATGAAGGGCATGTTGGTAGAAAAATAATTTAACAGTTATGCGAGTAACCATAATATTTCTATAAAATGACAAATTTCTACACATGCATTCTCGCAGGTCAGTCCTTCACCCTAAAGCCTCTTTAAGGAAATAACTTACAATAAGTAAGATACCATTAAGCAATGACTTATAGGATGGTTACATAAATGTCTTTTTAAAAGTGTAGACACCAGTTGACTGTTTAATACAACAGCTGTTTCCAAGCCATCACTGGTGTCATAATAAATATTGAGACCTATACTGCTGATATACAGAATTTATTAAGCTTTTCACATGTAATAAAGCATAGTTTCAGTTGCATCTAAAGTGCTAACAAAAGCTCTAGCAATCAATAATGGCAACATGTTATTTTATAACAACACTTGTGGCTTTTGAAATTTGGTTTTCATAAGATAATTTATCCTGAAGTAAATCTAGTCATGCTGTTAAAAAATGCTTTATGTCACACCAAGCATGGCAATTAACATTTGGCATACACAATAATAAAACAATCACAACCTGATAAATAACAAATACAACATTGTAGGCCATAACCATACACAGCATAAGAAAAAATTATTGGTGATGAGTAAGCAGCTATTAAAATTCAGAGTACCTTGGCCTCTACATAGAAGCTTTGGTTCATTCAGCCCTGACATTCAGTTTTCAAAGTAGGGGACAATGTCTACAGTATCATTTTATAATTTCTAACACACTGAAAACAAGTAGAAAATGGTCAGCTGATTTTTGTTAATGCATTAAATCCTCAGGAGTTATCAGCAACCCCACAGTATAAAAATTTTTCAAGTTTTATTAGTCATGTAACTGTGCTTCTTATTTTATATTGTGCTGAATGGATTAAATGAAGACAACCATGTTTACCCTAATGTGATTGGTTTTAGCATTTTTACAGCTACCTAGATTTAAGAAACTTTGAGACTTTTGAGCTGAACAATTTGATGAGAATGTTCACATTTCACCCTACTAATAACACTATACACTTGATTCAGTATGTTGTTAATTTACTCTGAAACTAAAATTTCAAGTTGATGAAAACTAAGTTGAAATGGCATAATAACCAATACACTGAAGTGGTAACTGTCACAAATGGTGATAAACAAGTAGGAAATGGTTCCACTCTCACATCACCTCAGTTTGAATGAACTGTGCATATAGTCACTTACAAAACTAAAGCAAACTGTATATAGAGCTGATTTATTTAACTCTCTGCTGTCTTCAGACACCCAACACAGAAGATACTTTACTAAAACAATGCTTATTCAAAAATATTTTTTGTAGCTGGTAGTTCCTCCCCTGAAGATAAGGAAAATTATGCCAAAACTTTTAATAACAGGATTCAGAAAATTTTAGGAATAATTTTAATTGAGTCAAATCTCCGGAAGTTAAAAGAGGGGAAAAAAAGAAAATTATATAGCAGATAAAGATGATTAACCTGTATCCCAAATCCAGGACAGTTTTTGAAAGTAGGAAAGCAATTATAGTCACCTGCAGTTTCTTGGATCATTCTAATCAGAGTTCCCCAGCACTACACAATTTTTATAATGGTATTACCTAAAGAAAGGACCTTGAGTATGCATTAAAGAGTGTTTCCCAGGAACAGAGGTGAAGATATTTTTATTTTGTTCAACCCACAAACTATTTGGTCAAAGGGAATATGTAAAGCTAAATAAAAGCACATCTGGTAGAAATTCATAGCAATGAATGTTGACAAGATGTACTTGGATCTCGCTTGCAGCATCTGGCAGTGGGTAGCAGAACAAAGGTAGGAATCTCACAGGCTCTCCTGAGTCTGTTCTGGAAGAGGCTCCGTGGCAGTGGCACTAGCATTTGCAGTCGAATTCAAGATTTCTCCAAAATCACCACCAGCAGGCTTGGTTCCCCCTACTTTAGACTTTTAAAAAGGTTCAAAAAGGAAAAGACATCATGAAACATAAATTTAGCTGAGTCTGCATAAAGTAATTCTAAATTTACTTTGAAGAATAAATCGGGAACCTAATAGCTCAGTGATTATTACATATGTGCGGAACATATAACTCTACATTGTATGCATAAGGAGTTTAGTACTTTTGTGTCGTTTGCTGCATTTAATAGAAAAATGTATGTGGTATTCCAGCTGAAATACTCAGATTGGTAAATTCTACCCCTCCTTTTTTTCCTTTCTGCCATAATATTGTTTTTCAAATATATTGTTTTTCAAGAAATTTGTTTGAATAACTTTTTAAGGTTTATTATTCTAAAATATCTATTGAATTGTCTTTATATTTGGCTAAGACTGTATTCCATCAAATTGTTCACCAGCTACACTTATGCAAAAAAATGAAGAACAACAAAGGAGAGAAATACATGCATTTTTCCCAGTTAGAATGTAAGCTTCCTAACGCTTTGCTCCTGGAAAGTTTGGTGCCTACATGTTTGTATACATGTTTACATACGTTATCACTGTTTGCAGGGTAGGACCAATTTGGGTTTTTTTTGGGTGCTTTTCTATATATTTTTAAATTTCTACAATAAAATTTATATTAAACTTTGGCCAATTACAAAAATTTTGAAGTGACTAAAACAAAAGGCAACATGAACTTCTAGAGTACTATTGTTTTTTAAAGCATGCATTTCCTTTCTGCTCTTAGTATTTGCCATGCTATAACACACATTCAAAAAATACTAATTAAAAAGTATACATTACCTGAAATATCCATTAAGAATATAAAGAATAAAGTCATTAAAGTTCTTTCTGGTTTAGAAAAAAATATGAATGATATACCCAAACCAAAGAAAATTAAGGCACCAGCAAGATAGCACAAAAACTGTTCATCTCTCTACTTGCCTTTAAGTTTTCGACCTTTTCTTCAAATGATTTGAAAGTTGGGGAGTTCCTGCAGAGAGAAAAGAAAAATAAATTGTAAAATTACAAATACTGAGGGGAAAAAAAACACCTAATGATTTTGTAAACCTCCTTAGTTGACTTTTTCTTTGCCATAATTCTCAATCAGCAAAAAATATCTCTCTCTATGTATATATCTATGTCAGTATGCACACAAATATGTCATATATGATTCTCAATTTCTGTTTTGAGGTTTTCACCATGCTTTTGATTCCATGAACAAAGCCCATCTTAGACTCACATGATATATACCTAGTCCAGGATGTATGTGAGGAGAAGAAACATCAGGTCAAGCATCAATGTGTCACTTCCCCAACCAACTAGCCATGGTACAAGAAAATGCTGCCACTAGATCAGTCTGATTTTGGTTAACACTCTATGCTGTAGAATTCTTGTTTAAATTCACAAATCATCTGGCAAGACTCCTGCATGAACTCATTATCAGACAAGCAGACCATATGGGACTCCATAACTAGTTGCCAGGAGCAGCATAACTGGGAGAGGCGGGGGGGATGGAAGGAAGGGAGGCCCACAGAAGCACAGCTCTGCCTACTTCACAAAGCTGCCACATCAGAGCCCATGAAATTCCCTTCATGCCTTCACATTCATCCATATTAATTAAGGAGGATCACAGCGCCTATGTTGTTCACACATGGATTTCGTAAGCTTTGATACTATCCACCCAATACTATCTTTCCTACTACACCAAGAAGTGAAAGGTGAAGAAGGAAACAAAGGGTTTCTTATTCCCACAGCGGTGATGGGCAGGCAGGCCAAGGTGTGATTCTCAGGCTAGGGGTGTCAGTACTCTGTGGGGAAGCTGTTAACATAAATGCAGATTCGCCAATCCTACCCTAAGCCTAACTAATCAGAAACTCGAGGGGTGGGGGTCAGCAATTAGGGGGCTTTTAACAATTCCTGCAGGTAGTCCTGATGTACACTGAAGTTTAAGCAAAACACATACTTTAAAAAAAGAAAATCCTCTCTCTAGAGGGGTTAGGAGAGGTAATAACATAACCACTTGCAAGTGCTTACTGATGAGAAAGGACAGTAGAATTAAATCACAGTTGGCTCCAAATTTAACAACGTGGAGGGAAATAGAAAAAGGGATAGATAGGATGGAAAAAAAGGTGGGGGGCAGTAAATGTAACTAAAATTATTGCAGAAGTGGTTGGACACCTATATCCATGAAGGGGAAGTTTATTAAGATGAGTAATATTAACCTTTTTAGTTAAACAGATGTCAGATGTGAAACAAGCCAACAAAATTGTTTAGAAGTGATAATTCCTTTTTTAAAAAAATCAAACAATATCTCTTGCACTCATCCTAACAATACAGAAAGAGCAACTGAAAACTGCTATCATGTTAAATTTGTAGCTTGTTTGCAGTAGAATTCTGATTCCCTACTTAGAACAGTTCAAGTTAAACATCTAAATAACGAATACTTTACCTCATAGCAGGCATGCTAATTGAATGTTGAATGGAGCGTATACTAAGAGGCAGCATTAAAAAGAGATAGAAATGAAGTTAGTATAATGGTAATTGCACATTATTTAAAAGGCAACTAAATTTTAGGTTTCTAGCAGCTTCGTCTTTTAGGCACCATGAAGAATTATCTACTTTTTTGAGATGGAGGGGAGCAAAGTTATTCCAATATAATTTATTTTTATTCATGAGACAATTTAATCCCAGTAGTTAACAGAACAATTTATGATTTTTTAAATAATTCAACCTTGCATTTTTACAGCACTTTAAAAACTATAAAGTGCTTTCACCCGTACCTGTAAGGCATTTAGCATCAAGAGTCAGAAGTTAAATGATTTACCCAAGGTCACTTGGGTCTTTGGGACTCAAAAATTCAATGTTCACCACCTCCCCTCAAAAAATAAAGCACACATGTACATGTACACACAGGCACAAGCAAGGCCAGTGAAGGGCTCTGTGGCTGTCTTTCCCTCACATATTTGTTACCTGGTAAGAACAGGAAGGTCTCCAAATAAATTACTTACTTGACAACTTTAAGTAGGTGGGACTGTAACTACTTATTGGGGCTGCATTACAGTCTCAGTAGTAGTAGTATCTATTTTCCATTAAGAGGTACATATATTTCATCACAGTTAAACCTAATGCTATTAAATGTCATTCAAGTATTACTTGTCCTCCCATTTTACTTGCACCAACTTCTTACTCCAGACAATACAGTTCCGGTTCACACAGGCCACCTCACAAGGTGAAAATGCCTTAATTCTTGGGCTCACAAAGTCACTGTGTCCAGTTGATATTATTTCTACACTTATAATATTTTGATTACTGACATGGCATTTTTAGATAAGCAAGACAGTTCAAAGTATTAATCCTGAATAATATTTCGTGTTTGTGATTTAATTTTCTCAAAGACACAGTGGTTATAAATGACAAAGAGTTCCAAATATATCACCTCAAATCTACTTTTTGTATAATTTATTCATGAGGTATGTGATAATGCTATAAATGAAAATATGCCAGTAGCTTGTGTAGACAAGATAATCAATCAAATATTTGGGCATTTTTATACTTTATTCTGCACATAACACAGTAAGAGATTTGTGCATTCTCTCTCCTATAATAGTGGCAGCTATCTCAGGTGCAAGAACATAATCTACTCTGAGAGAAACTTGTTCTTTTCGTTTCTTCTTGGTCTATTACAGAATGCTGCAGTCTACTGCAGGACAAATTAATAAAAATTAATAAAAATCACCCTTCTTGGCTTACAATACCAGAAATCAAACGTCACCTGCCCTTCCTCAAACTCTGCTGTGTAGCCACATTGCCAGAGCCACCTTCTGTCAACATCAAATAGATAACTAGGTCAGGAGCTCCACCCACCACAGATAACCTTCTACAAATTATTTGGACTAAATGGAAAAAGAAAGAATTAAGAAAACAGAGTCTTATCCTGGGATTTTGTAATTAGGACACTATGCCACTGGTTAGTTACACTTAAACTAGAAAGTCACGTACACCTGATGTTGAGGAAGACATTTTGGGTCAAAGTGGAAGCTACAAGAATGCAGAGGATGTCAGTTCCCAAAGAAAGGACTGAATCTAAGCACAGAGAGAGGCAGAGAAATGAAGAGGAAATGATCATGAGGGGAAGGAGCCAGGTAGGAAAGGAACCTGATGCTTAGTTTCTAAAAGCAACCTTGGTTTCTAAGTTTTCCAATCAGCTGGGCTAGCATGAGTAGGTCCCAGCCTGCTTAAGAAAAAGCAAGATTTGGAATGTTTCTCCTTGGATTCCAAAACAATTTGTTTCTGTGCAACATAGTGCCCTTTTTTGTCAGTTAACTTTATAGTTCTCATAGACTTAACTAGAACATTCATTTTGGCAGAAATGACCAGATTCTGGCAAAAGAAGGTGAATAATGGCCAAACATGTGACAAACTGCTTGCAGACTGAATTCATAGCTTCAACAAAATGAAGAAACAGGTGGGCAAAGTAAGGACACATTTCAGAAATGCACAGCTAATTCTTTTTTTTTTTTTTTTTTTTGTGGGACCCTCGCTGGTGGCTGGGGAACGAATCGGTGCTGCAGAGGCTGCGGGCAGCCTGCGCCACCAGGGGAGGCCCAATGCACAGCTAATTCTAGTTACAGTCCCGAAGCACCCATGTACAAGATCATTTCCTCCAGCTGGCATTTGGTGGGTCCTGTGACCCTGCAGCCAGCACACAAACTAGTTAAAGGGGAACAGAACAAATGCAGAATAAAAAGAATAGAGAATTCTAGGTGCATCAAATTGACTGTAAATTCAGCATCCAGGGCACAATGTAATTTAGGATTATCCACATAAAACAAGTCTTGAGATGATAAAAGTTGAAAAAATGAATTGTAAAGACATTTGGAATTATCAGGGGATAGAGAAGGAAAATACGAAAGTACTCTCTGATGAGAGGAATGAGATCCTTTCTTTTCCATTCAGTGGTGGAAATTTTCAGCGTAACAGAATTGTTTGGAAATACCTTAGTAAGTCCAAAACAAATATAAAGTATCTAGAGGTTTACATGAAGAAACACCCATGTAAAAAGGAAAAACTTCCTTTGGAAATAAAATCAAAGTAGTACTTCTTAAATATATCAAAATATTTGACTAATAATGTTACTGAATTGTGATAGTGAGCTATTAATACTACTATAGTTTATACCTAACACTGACACCAAGTGAAATGAGAAGGCTCTTTTAAAGTTTCTCTCAAAAATTAAAGGCATAAGTCAATGCTTACCATATATGTGTAGAAAATAAGCAAACAAGAGAGGTGGATATGAACACACTATCTTGGGCAAAAGCTGGTTGTCCCCAGAGGATCTCCCAGTTTAGTGCTCATTAACACATCCCATGTTTGATCCCCAACCTGGCATAGACACCTAATTCTTAGGACATCAAAAACAAATCTCGGGCCTCCCTGGTGGTACAAGGGGTTAAGACGCAACCTGTGAAGCTGTCTGCAGCCTCTGTAGCACGAGTTCGATTCCCCCAGGCCAGCCGGCCTGTGAACAACCCACATGGAGCAGCAGACCTCTCCTGACTCGCCCACTGCTCCCCTCAGCAGTGTATTTCCATCAATCTGCCTGTTCTGTTCCCTCCCCCGTCTCTGGTGGATCCTCTCACCCACCACACCTCTGGCCTGTACCCCAGGTCTTGTATGCATAAATATATAAATCTCTCTCAGCCTCACTCCCTTTCTTCTTCCTTATTCACCCATCAAACTATAAAGCAAATATCTATATCTACATCCCAAGTACTAATTTATTAGTTGACCAAATAAAATAAAAACTGTTACTAAGTCTAAAATACATGTCAACAAATGATCCACAATTCCATCAGAGAGGGAAATCACTGCCATAGGTTTGCTGGATAAGGGTGGACTCAGAACAGAAGATTAACTAATTATTTCACAGCAAGTGGGGCTTGCTTTATCTGCCTCTGTGGGAGAAAGGGTCTTGCTGTGGGATCAAAACACTGAAGATCGACTGTCCAAGTTCACGCTTCTGGGACAGTTGTTGGGGGGCACATTGCCAGTATCTGTTCTGTAACTCACTGATCTAAAAGAGATGGATTTTACTTGTATGTTTCTGTATTTTTTCATCTATTTCCTAGTCAGTCTGCCTCTTCTGCTCCCCACTCTGTCTCTGGTGAATCCTCTCACCCTCCATCCCCCTGGCCTGTTCCCCAGTTCTTGTGTGCATAACTAAATAAATCTTTAAAAAGAAAATGGTAGATTGCATTAAAATGTGCTTATTATTTTTGTCCTATTTAAAAGCATTGCCAGAAGTTTCCCTTAAATGTTTGTTTTTAATAAATGACAAGTTCCTAAAAAAAAAGAAAATGGTAGATTGCATATAATTGCAGTTGTATTTTAAATGAAATGAAAAAATTCACTCTATGGAGTTAGGAAAGAGTAGAAAAACTCTGGTGAATTAATACTGAGCCATCCTTATGTACATATTTTTAGTCTTTTTAAAGATATAGAGAAACAGTGATATGCACTGATCAAACAAATTCCTCCAGAGTCCTTACATATTTTCATATTTTTGTTTATATCATATTGAACATTGTTTTACTGAACATTGTTTTATAATTAGTTACTAACTGGGCACTTCCAATCCAAACTCATTCCCAGTCCACGGAAGATTTTAAGTTCTTTCCAAAGAAGTACTATGTCTGGTTTATAGTTATATCCTTTAGACAGCAGGCGTTCTAATGGCAGCAGAACAGTCTATGTGACTGCATACATGTTCACACAACTCAAATAACTTCAGGTAAAAAAATGTGCCTAGAGCACTTCAGTCATTTATAATAATTAAACACCAGAGACAAAGAATCACCTCCCATCAGGGATTCTTTGCTTTTTTTGTTAAACACAATTTTAACTTTAAAAAGTCCAACAATTTGAGTTTACTTAGCTCTGTGTGATTTATTCTGACTTCCAGGGCAACGTATAACTAAGACAGGAGGACCTCAGCTCTAAGTACCTGCTTGTTTCTTTAAGGCAAATAGCTAGACTAGCAAGTGTTTGCTTAAAGGACGATATGCATTAACAACAACAGAGACAGAGACCACTATACTATCCTCCCCACTTACAGACTGAAGTCATTCTTCCACCTTAGTTTATTCTGATGACTAAATAATCACAGTTTGTATGGAAGAAAAAGGAGAGGTTTGCTCAATACTACAAAGCTTCCATCTAGGGCCTAGTTTGGCTGACATCTATATAATATGACTTCTTATTCAGCTTAATGTACTTTATTTTTTTTTTTCTGCAACCATGACATTTCCTTACATATTTAAAAGATATAACTAGAGTAAAGAAATAATAAAATTGTGAAACATGTCCTAAAAAGTACAGAGTAATGTAAATTTTATATTGGGTATATTTTACTATACACAAAAAATTTCTCTGAGTAACTAACAATACAGAAGATGAAGGTCCTGAGGCAGTACATATGCAGAGTATTACAATTGCATAATGGAACCCAGGTGATAGAAAATTCCAAAATCCTTACAAAAGCACCAAAGAAATTGAAGCATCAAAAACAAACAAACAAAGTCAGACATTAAAGGGAGGGATTCTGCATACCATGGTAAAGCGGCTTCTTTTTACTAAAATATATAATACAAAAATTTAAAAAGTCAAAATCATTTCCATATCCCCTAAACCATAGTGTCAAATTCTTCTTTTAATTTATCCATTACTCATGGTGTACCAGAAACCCTCCCTTGAATATAGGATTGCATTAGAGAAAAAGATAGTCAAAACGCAAGAAAGGTAGGTAGAGGACAAACACAACCAGCCAACATGGCATAAAAATCTAAGCACACTTGTCTCAAGACAACTGCTAAGCTACAGTGACAGTTCCAACTCTCCTTACCTAAAGGAATGTGAAAAGGCCTGAAATCTGTAAAAAGCCAGAGCAAGCATTAAAAAAGAAAGGAAGTTCTGGTAAATCTGAAACAATTAAATAACCTACTTTTTACAAGTCGGGTAAGATTTTAACTGGACACTGAAGTGCCGCACAGCTGAGAGGGCAAGCCAAATAATGAGAGCACCTGGGTGATATACATGTAATTGCAAAAAGATTTAAGAAACCATGTTTATTTTATGTGTACAATGGTGATAACCCAAACATAATGAGCAAGTTATTTGGGTACCAGAGAAATACAATGATTGACCAAACTTATTCAAACAACAAAATTCTGGTTGTAAAACCAAATTTCTCAACACACGAAAGACGCAAAGGCATGCAATCTGAGAGTTTTGTTTTTAAAGCACAAAGTCTGCATGCCAACAGAAGTGCTGGCAATATAAACCATGTTTGTCACTTTCAGTATTATCCTAATCCACAGGGGTGTCAGATAAGACATGGGGGGCGGGAGGGTGGCGGCACAAAAGCACCATGAAGTGGAATTAAATTCTACAGACTAATCTAAAATAAAAAAGCAAAATAAAAAGTGGAGGAAGACAAAGGACTTTGGCAAAGGTGGTTTAGAGGAGGGAGAGTACCACGTGGACACATATGGAAGAGCAAAGATGTAACCCCCAAATTAAAATTATTTTTAAAAATGCAAAATAAATAGCAGTTGCTCAAAAATCAAGATTTGGGCCTCAGCATGAACAAAGATATGGCTTATAAATCAGTACAAATCAGTTCACAAATGAGTATGTTGTAATCACACCAAGATTTGTAAAAATGTACCACAGAGAAGTGAGTGAAGGCAGGTCTCAGTTGAAGTGGGTACTTCAATGGTCCTGGACGCATCACCAATAAGACACAGACTCAGCCCACAACCACATACTCACAACCACAAGAGACATACTTACCATTTGTGATCAAGAAGGACTAGAAGGATGAAAGTTCACTACCAGAATTTTTCAATAACCTTGAACGTACTCTTAAGACACTCATGTTGAATGTTATGTCTGAACATTAGAAGACTATGTCAGAACAAATTTCAGCAACACTTCTGATACAGGTAGGAGTACACTCCCTCCCTCAATCAGAGAGGAATCCAGCATCACCAGGGCCAAGGTCAGCAAACAGTGCAATATAATAACATAGTGTGGTTTTAGTTCCTTTAATGAACTAGGAAAAACAAGGACATACTTTACGTCTTCCAGTTTTTTGGTAATGACCGATCCAACAGATGAAAAAGCAGCTGAAGCCTTCTGTCCAGCTTGAGATAAGGTTTCCGATGTCTTCTATAGCTGTATTAAAATATAAAGGAATAGGTCAAAGAAAAGTAAGCTAACCTATTCTTAATAGTGCTGTAATCACCTATTTAAAGTGCTGTAATCACCACTTTGGAGAACTCTCAAAAACAAAAATATTAGTACATCTAAAATTCTTTATCATCCACCAAGTTAGCATTGCCACATCATTTTATACCTGAACATCATTTCAGGCACAATCTTCTGCAGTACCTTCAGACAGCCAGGAAGACAGAGGCAGAGCCAAAGACATCAGGATGGAGACTAAAAATAGTCATGAAGCAAAAATAAGAAGGAGCCAGGGGCTCAAAGAAATGATACCTCTTGTTCTTTCCTTTTCCATTTAAGCCAATCAAAACAAAAGTGAAATCAAATTCTTTCCATGCCTTTTACAACTTTGTCTCCTAAAAGTGGACCGAAAGTAAGGCCCATGTGCATTTTATTATTCAATTTTTTTACATTCTGCATGTCTATACAGCTACCAAATGAGTACTTACAGACTCTCACCAGGGTATATAAACACCACAATATCTAAAATGACTCACATGGGGCATCTGCTATAACACAAGGTATGATTTGCCACCCCCTCTTCCTATCTACCCAGGTATTAGCAAAGGGAAAAACAAAAAATATAACACCAAAGAGGTTAAGGCTCCCACATTCTAGAAAGGAATGTACTGTACATTTTCCATCAAAATCAAACGCTAAAAACAAATTCAGCTTATGGTGAGATTGTCAAAGAATAGTTCTCTGCATGTTCTCCCACAGCTTACTGATATAGGTTGCAAGTAGAAGGACAAGGGTGGGTACCCTATACTGTCACATCAGGGTGCTGTAGGCCTCCCTGCTGTTCACCAGCTCAGCAGCTGGGACTGAATACAGAAGACAGAGAACTGTTTGGAATCTGTTGCTAGAAGCTTAATGTTCCTCCTTATGCTAGGAAACAAAATTGCATCACAATGGTGCCATACCCAAATGTGTATGATCAAAAAGACTAAAGACTCTGCCACCTAAAAGACTGTGACCGACCCAAGAGTCCAATGCTCTGTAAAGAGCAGGGTTTAAAAAAAAAAAAAAAAAAAAAAGACTGGCTCTTTAGTTGATCATACCTGAGTTCAAACCCTGCCTTCACATTGGGAGAGGTTTTTGACCTAAAACTTAACTGAATCCATTTTCTTATCTGGGGTTATCTCACCACCCACTGTACTGGGTTATTCTGAGAACTCAATGGTACATGTAACTATCTAACAAGTCAAAATGTTGGAACTTAAATTTTATTTATTCAAGTCATATATAAGGCTGCTTTATTTCTATTCCCTAGAACAGCCTGGAAGTTAGAAAAGAAGCAGGTACATTTTAGGATTGGAAAAGTATCCTATGCAATGCGCAAAAAAGCTGCAAAAGTGTGCTCATTCCCTTTCTATTCCCCTCCCCAGACAAAGGGGGCAAAAATGCCCTCTGCAGTCCCTAGAGAAATGGATGATCAAGAGAACATACGCAGATGTTGCTGTCACGTCTTGCCACCCTTTGGCAATGTTCTGTTTTAGTTCCTGTAGTGAATTGATCCCAAGTTTCCGCTTGATCTCTGCTAGATGCTTCTCTTTGCTGCTAACACCTGAGAAAGAGTCAAGATTTCTTCTTCTACCTATGAGGAAGGGAATTGGGGTAAGAATATAGCAAGAATCATTAAATTAAGGTTATTAGTACCAAACCACATTCAAAAACCTAGAATCATTTTGAAGCATTTTTTGATCTATTTATCTGTCTCTAAAAGCAACATGTATTTAAATATACTAGTGGTTATGTGCTGATCTCTCCTGTAGAACTCCTCTTTATATTTTCATCTTGAGCTATCCTCAACTTCCTCCCTTCTCCCTATACTTCCTTACTCGGCTATCTCAAGGAGGCTTAAGGCTCAAACCTCTATACAGATAATTTTCCAGTTGTTCTAACATCCACACTCCTGACCTCTGGCCCACCATTTTCTGCTGAAGATTTCCATTCGAATGTCCCACAACTCAAAATATACACAACCAAGTCAAATCAAATCCAAATTTCTTGATATTTCCTGAGTTTATACTGGAAATGTCAGTTCCTGTGACTGCCAAGCTATAGCCAGAAATTAATCAAACTGTCCCCCACAGACAGCCCAGCAAAAGCCTACGTGGAACCCCTGATGCTGACACAACAAATTCAGATAGGTGGACAGGGGTGGGTCACTAATCCAAGGATAGCCCTTTCTCTGCCCAACCCCCTCCCCCAATCAAATAATCAACAACCAGTGATGCCTCTGGTGTGAAAAGGCATGCATGACTATCATCTCACTCAGGAATCTAGGTTGAGGAACCGAGAAAACATTAGAAGTTAAAAAGAAGCCCTGAGGTAAGGCACAGTGAGATGATGAGAAGCTGTAGAAAGCTTAACTATGCTTGAGGAGGCTAAAACTGTAAGCAAAAGCTAGAAAGAAAAGAAAAAGTAGAGAGAAAGCCTACATCAGAAAACAGAAGGAAAAGGGCAGATTCATATGGAATAGACAGTTTCCCCAGACGTTGAAAAACTGGGTCTCTGAAGTATGTTCATTAATATTTAAGATCTTTAGATGGATCCTTCTCTTGGTTGGTTGAAAGTCCCATTCTCAGTCTTGACCTATATCTTCTATGATGCCAAAGATAACATACAGTGTTGTTAGTTCTTTTAACTGATAATTAATCTTCAGAGAATAGGAGGCAAAGAAAAATAGCATTCAACAAAAGGAGGACAAATTAAATGTTATGTAACTTTCAAAAATTAAAAAAAAACATAATGCTTAGTGCATTAATCAGAATGTAGGTAAAGAATAGAAAGAATCCTCTGTGCTAATTATTAGATAGGACCTCGTATGTTGTAGCAATTTTGGAAGTCAAATTTTAAGAAGCACATTGACAATATGGAATAGGAGAAGAGGAACAATAAAGAAATAAATGAATAAGGTTAAAAATCAAGTAAATGAAATTATTGGCCCTAAGTCAAACTAATAATAATGTAAGTACCAGAATTTCAAACCAGGTTTTCTGATTCCACTTCTCAGTTTACTAGCTAATTCTCATTGAACACTGTTAGCATTTCAAACCTCTCTTTACCCCAAACTCCAAATCTTCAAGTAATACAATGGTAGATTATATGGTAAGATTTCCTCCCTTGACACTTCTCTGAAGTATTCATTTCCCTAATGAAAGCTGGAAAAAATGATCACTGTAAATACATGAAAAGAGCATTCTTCATCGATGCTTTGATTGGGTTGCTAACATACAGAGCTCAGCACACCACAGCTACAAGTCCTCAATTTGATAAATATGATATTTATATCATATATAAATAAATAAATAGAGTTACCTTAAAAGCATATAGGAGACATGATTAAGAATCTCTGACTTACATCATAAATAATGAGTGGGGATTCCTACAAAGATACTATAATCAAGGTTGTGTAGTATTTGGCATAGAGATCAATGGAGTAGAATTGAGAGCTCAGAAATAAACCTATATATTTATAGTCAATTGGTTTTTCAATAAAGGTGTCAAGGCAAACTAATGGGAAAGAAGAGAGTTTTTCCCACAAATGATCCTGAGATAAATGGGTCGCCATATGCAAAAGAATGAAAGTGGACCATATAGACCATACATAAAAATTAACTCAATAGACCATACATAAAAATTAACTCAAAATATATCAGAAATATAAGAGCTAAACTCTAAAAATCTTAGCAGAAAACATAGGGATAAACCTTTATAATTTTGGATTAGGCAATATTTCTTAAGATATGCTTCCCAAAGTCAAGCAAACAAACAAAAAAAATAGATAACTTGACATCATCAAAATCTACAACTGCTGTGCTTCAAAGGACACCATCATTAAAGTGAAAATACAACTGACAGGCAGAATGGGGGAAATATTTGTAAATTAGATATCTGATAAGGGTCTAGTATCCAGAAAATTAAAGGACATTTACACTCAATAAGAAAACAATCCAATTTAAAAATGGACAAAGGATTTAAATAGACATCTCAACAAAGAAGATCTATAAATAATCAATAATCATGAAAAGATATTCACTATCATTCATTAGTAATTAGAAAAATGAGATACTACTTGACTCCCACTAGGATGGTTATAATCAAGCAGACAGACATGGAGAGCATTTTGAACCCTCATGCATTGCTAGTGCAATGTAAAATGGTGCAATCTGGCAGCAAAAACAGTTTGGCAGTTTCTCAAAAAATTAAAGATAGAATTGCCACATGACCTAGAAATTCCATTTCTACAGCTATGACAAGAGAATTGAAAGCATATGTTCACACAAAAACCTGAATATGATGTTCACAGCAACCTTATTAGTAACAGCCCCCACGGGGGAAACAACCTAAATGTTTATCACCTAATGATAACAGACAAACAAAATATATCGATACAATGAAATATTATCCTGCTACAAAAAGGAATAAAGCACGGATATCTTCCACAACATGGGTGAACCTTGAAAATATCACACTTGAGTGAAAGAAACCAGTCACCAAAAGACCTCACGTTGTAGGATTTCATTTATATGAAATGCCCAAAACAGAAATCCAGAGAGACAAAAAATAAAGTAGTGATTGCCGGCGGTTTAGGAGAGGGAATGATGGGAGTGAATATGATGGGAAAGGGCTTCTTTTTGGAGTGATGAAAATGCTTTACGATTTGTCAGTGTTGATAGTTGCACAAAAAGTTGTACACTTTAAACAAAGAAATGTAGTTGGTGGTGTATAAATTGTATCTCAAAAAGAAGTAAAAAAATTAATGAGTAGGGAGGGGATTTTTAATCTCCATTTTAGGTAAATTTTTTTCTATTTCAAAGAGTGACTCTTCTACAAAAACTTTCCAAACAAAAACTAGCATTTGTTTTCAATGCAAATTAGTTGATTAGATCTAATTGTTCCTATTATTATGTTATTATTATGTCATAAATTTGAGGTAAATTAACAATATACCCACCATTTTTCATGGAGTTTTTGAAAAAATAAACTTCTGATAATGTGAGAATACTATATAAATACAGGATAAGTGTATAGCATCAGGGTGCATGAAGATCTAGATACAAGACTCAATGCTGCAATGCATTACTTTGTGGCCTTAATCTTCATAAACTTGTACCAGACAATGTTTTTTTTTACATATGACACCTAAAGCACAAATCACCAAAGAAAAAAAGAGCAAATTCAATCTCATCAAAGTGCAAAACTTCAGGACCTCAAAGGACTTCAAAGGACATTATAAAGAAAGTGAAAAGGGGGCCTCCCTGTGGTGCAAGGGTTAAGACACAACCTACGAAGCTGTCCACAGCCAGGGAGATACCCACACGGTGCAGCAGACCTCTCCTAACTGGCCTGCTGCTCCCCGCAGCAGTGTCTTTCAGTCAATCTGCCTGTTCTGTTCCCCACTCTGTTTCTGGTGAATTCTCTCACCCCCTGCACCTCTGGCCTGCACCCCAGCTCTTGCATACATAAATGAATAAATCTTTTTAAAAAAACAAAAGAAAGTGAAAAAGAAAACCCACAGATGGAAGAAAACATTTATATAGCATGTATCTGACCATTTGTTAAATAAAAGGATATAATTTATTAAGAGATTTAAAACTATTTTTCCTCCTCCATCAAATCTTAATAGCTTCTGCCTCATAACACTGTTATGATGATTAATAAGATAATGCATGCAAAGAGCTCAGCTTAGGGTCAGCCAGCTAGCAAGTAATCTGTACATATTAGGTGTTACTATTGTTTTAAAAATAGTATTGATAATTAAATAATAACTGAGATCTGGCAAGGATTTGTAAAAAATGCCCTCACGTATACAGTGAGAAATCTTTGGCTGGTAGCTTTTTGATCTTGTTGGTATACGTGTAAATGCCTTTGTGTCCTGAAAAACCATTAGATTCAGAGATTCTACTTTAAGGTATTAGCCTAAGAAACTAAAGATTACAAAAAGTATTACACACAAGTATGTTCATCAAAATATTGCTCATAACTGCATATTATAGAAACAATCCAAAATTTTTATAAGTGTTATGTCCATTAATTTAAAATGAGTTTGCAGCAGTTAAAACTGGGCTATGCAATAAGTGAAGATGAGACTGTAGTCTCAAACAGCAAGAGAAATAAAAGAGCATAAACAAATGGAACAATATCAAACTACAAAGCTTCTACACAGCAAAAGAAACCATTGTTAAAGCAAAAAGAGAGCATTATTGTCTGCAGATGATATTTGCAAGACATGTATCAGACAAGGGCTAATATCCAAAATATATAAGCAATTCATACAGCTAAGCAACAAAGAAACTTAACCTTTTTTTTTTTAAAGGGGGGTGGGGCGCATAGGTCCTTTACAAAACAAGACAAGCAGATGATGAACAGACACATGAAAAGATGTTCTATCAATACATTGCTTTTCATTAGGGAAATACAAATTAAAACCACAATGAGATTTCACCTCAAATGAGTAAGAATGGCTAAGATCAAGAAGTCAAGAAGTAGTAAGTGTTGGCGATGATGTGCTGGTTGGTAGGAATATAAATCGGTGCAGTCACTGATGAAAATAATATGAAGGTCCCTCCAATAATTAAAAATAGAACTATCAGATGATCCAGTAATTCTATTTCTAGGTATTTACCCAAAGAATATAAAAGCACTAATTTGAAAATACATATGCACTCCTTTAATCATTGCAGCACTAATCACAACATGTGGCAACAAACCAAATGTCACAATGAATGAATGGGTAAAGAAGATGTGGTATCTCTGCACAATGAAATACCACTCGGCCTTTAAAAAAGGTGAAATCTTGCCATGGTGACAATATGGATGGACTTTGAGGAGAATATGCGAAGTGAAATAAGTCAGAAGGAGAGAGACAAATGCTGTGTGATTTCAATCACTGATGGATTATAAAGGGAGAAAAAAGCAAACGAACAAACAAAACATGAAAACCCCAGTCTCTGACAACAAAATGGTGGTTACCAGAGGGGAAGAGGATGGAAGAGATGGGTACAGTGGGCTGATTGTTTGGTGGTAGATGGTGACTGGTAGATGGATACCGGTTAGAATGGCTAATATCAAGCAGTCAAAAAGTGTTGCCAAGGGTGTGCCTGCTGGTGGGAAAATAAATTGGTGACTGGACATTTGGTGGACATGGTGAGATACAGGCAGTGCTGAGGTGGAAAACATATTCCTGGAATCTCTACAGTTTTGTAAACAAATGTTAACTCAATTTTAAAAAGAAATTTAAGATTATAAAAATTACTTATTGGCATGAAAAAAGCATTCAAATTTAGTTACATGGGGAAAATTAATAAATGTATATTTTAATATCTTCTTACAATATAAAAATATGTCAGAGGGATACATACATTAAAAAGTTTGGAAACTAAAACTTTCACTCTCAGTGATTTTAATTTTCTTCAGCATTATACTGCTATATAATAGCAGTATAAAACATGTAACTTTGAAAAAAATATAACTTGAAAAAAATTTTGTTTCTAAAGTAATAACAGTATGCATGCATTAAAATAAGTGTTTTTCATTCTTACTCTCTACAGGACTATCACCAACCAGCCTTATCCATCTTATACTCACCACATTTATAAAAACTGTATGTAAAGAAGTGGACAGAACAGGTAGAAGGTCATCAAGTAAAGAGAGGACTAAAATAGCACTATAAACCAACAGGATCTAACAGACACACCACCACAAAACAGGAGAATATACATTCTTCTCAAATGTACATTGAAAATTCTCCAAGAAGAAGCAAATGTTAAGCAACAAAACAATTCTCGGTAAGTTTAATATTGTATAAAGCAGCTTCTGCAGTCACAATGGAATGAATGTAGAAACCAAAATAAAGGGGAAACATGAAAATTAATAAATTTGTAAAAAGTAAACAATACACACTTAAACCATCAATGGGCCAAAGAAAAATCACAAATTAAAGAAAAGCTTTGAGAAATAAAAACATAACATTAAAATTTATGGAAAGTGATGAAAGTAAGCATAGAGGGAAATTTACACCTGTAAATGCTAATACTAAAAAAGACCTCAAATTAATAACCTAACTCTATACCTTAAGGAACTACAAAAATAGCAAACTAACAACTGAAAAAAGAAGGAAATAATGAAAGACACAGGGAAACAAAGAATAGAAAAGCAATGGAGAAAAATCAATGAAGCTGACAGCTAGTTTTTTAAATAGCAACAAAATTGACAAAACTCCAGCTAGACTGACAGAGGGAAAAAATGCAAATAACTAGAACCAGAAATGAAATAGTGACATTAATACCAACCTTATACAAACAAAAAGGATTATAAGAAATACTATGAACACTGTATGCCAACAAACTAAACAGACCAGATAAAATGGACATGTTCCTAGAAACTCACAACTGACCAACAGTGGCCCTAGAAGAAATAGAAAATCTAAATAAAACTGTAACATATTAAAAATATTAAATCAGTAATCAAAAATCTCCCAACAAAGTCAAGGCCAGATGGCTTCATTGGTAAATTTCTAACCAAACATTCAAAGAATTAATGCCAATACTCTTCAAGCTCTTCCACTAAATACAAGAGAATGGAATACTTCCAAATTCCTAAGAGACCCACACACAAAAGCCAGAGAAAGAAAACAGCAGGCCAATCTCTCTCAAGCACATAAATGCAAAAATACTAGCAAACCAAATCCAGCAGCATAGTCAAAGGATTATACATCATGCCTAAGTGAGATTTATCCCAGCGATGAAAGATGATTAACATGAAAATCGATGTAATATACCATGTTAGGAGAATGAAGGGAAACAAAAGCATGATCACCTCAACAAGGTACAGAAAAACATATGATAAGACCCAACACCTTTTCATGATAAAAACATTGAACAAACTAGGAATGGAAGGGAATTCCTTCAATATGCAGTAAGTGCCTTTCTGGAAAATGAAAGTTAAAATCATTCTCAATGCCAAAAAGACTGAAAGCTTGCCAACTAAGTTGAGGAACAAAACAAAGATACCCATTGTCACCACTGCTATTTAACATCATACTGGATATTTCAGTTAGAGCAATAGGGAAGAAAATAATTTAAATGCATCTAAAATGGAAAGGAAGAGTAAAACTACCTTCAGTTGCAGATGATAGATATTATATAATGAAAATTCTAATAGCACTAATTTAGCAAACCTGCAGGATACAAGCCTAACATGCAAAATTCATTGGTGTAATAGCAATGAACAATCCAGAAAGGAAATTAAGAGAATTTCATTTATAATCACATGAAAAGAATAAAATACTTAGGAATAAATGCAACTAAGGAGATAAAAGACAAGTGCAATGAGAACTACAAAACACTGCTACAAGAAAAAGGATCTAAAGAAAAGGAAAGATATTCCATGTTCAAGTATTGGAAGAGTTAATATTGTTAAGAATATTAACAAATCTCCAAATCTTCGGATTCAGTGAAAGCCCTAGCAAAAGCCCATTGGCATTTTTTTTTTTTTTTTGTGGGTGGAAAACTGATTCTAAATTTGTATGAAGTTGCAAGGAATCCTAAGTAACAACTTTAAAAAATGTTTTTAAATGAAGAACTCATACTTCCCAACTTCAAACCTACTATACCATATTTGCTATAGTGATCAAAACAGTGCGGTAATCTCAGAAGGAGAATAGATTTATGTTAACAGCATTGAGAGTCCAGAAATAAACCCACATATCTATGGTCAACCGATTTCTGACAAGGATGCCAAGAGCATTTGTTGAAGACAGTCTCTTCAAGAAATGTGCTGGAAAAACTAAATAGTCACATGAAAAAAAAAAAGTTGGATTCCTACCACAGACCATCTAAACATATTTAACTCAAAATGGATCAAAGGCTTAAATCTAAGAATTCAAAGTCTTAGAAGAAAACATTAGGGTAGTTCTTCATGATCCAAGTTTTAGAAATGGACTCTTAGATATAACATCAAAAGAACAAGCAAGAAAAAATAAATTGGACTTTATAAAAATTTAGAACTTTTGTACATTAAGATAATTGAAAAAAGAGAAGGCAGTGTATGGAATGAGAAAAAATATTTGCAAATCATGTATCTGATAAGGATATATTATCCAGAATATACAAAGAACCCTTACACAACTCACTAACAAAAAGAGTTCATTTTTTAAGAAACTGAGCAAAGAACCTGAATAGACATTTCTCCAAAGAAAGTATACAAATGGCTAGTATGCATATGAAAAGATGCTCAATATCATTAGTCATTAGGGAAATACAACTCAAAACCACAAAAAGACAGCCCTCACTAGGATGGCTATAAAAAAAAGACAAAAAGTAACAAATGTTGGCTGTAAAAATATTGCTGATGGAGATGTGAAATGATGTTCTGCTTGGAAAACAGTTGGGCAGTTCCCCCTAAAAGTTAAATATTGAATTACCACATAACGCAGCAATTCTACTTCCAGATATATATCCAAAGGACTTGAAACTGGGTATTCAAACAAATACCTTCATGCAAATATTTCTGAGCTCTGAATCTATAAAGTCAAAAGGTGAAAAACATCCAAATGTCCATCAACGGATGAATGGATAAACAAAATATGATAGACACATACAATGGAATATTATTCAACCATAGATAGCAGTAAGGTGCCAATAAATGCTACAAATGCTCAAAAACGTTTTGCTAAATAAAAAAAGCCAGATACATTGTATGATTCCATATATATGAACTAGATAAAGACAGCAGATTAGTTGTTGCTAGAGAAAGAGGAGAGATGAAGGAATGGCAGCTTAATGAGTATAGGGACTCCTTTGGAAGTGATAAAAATGTTGGAGTGGTCAGAGCTGATAGCTGCACAATATTATGTGCTAAGTGCCAGTGAGTTGTACACTTTAAAATGGTTACTTTTAAGAAAGCAACAGAGGGCAAGAGGGAGGGAAAGAAGGTTCAAAGAGGTGCCTATAGCCCCAAGAATGAAGGGCAGACAAAGTCAATAATGCAGCTGAAAAGCCAAGTGCATGGGCTTAGTGAGGTCCCTGAAAAGATACTGTCAGGTACTCCTATCCATCTCCTACTTCACACCCCACTTTTTCTTTTTTTTATTATAAATTTTATTTTTATATTCCCCATACAATTGCAACCCCCTTATTTTGACCCCAATCCCTCCTCTCCCCGCCCCCCACCCCCCATAGAGTGTCTCTGGTTCATAGTTTGTTGATTTTGATTTTTACTTTCTTATAGTTATTCTTTTTCCTGGTCCCTTATTTAAGTTTTCTAGATTCCTGCTATGAGTAAGACCATCTGGTATTTTTATTTTTCTTTCTGGCTTATTTCGCTGAGCATGATCCCTTCCAGCGCCATCCATGTTGCTGCAAATTGCATGTGTTTATCTTTTTTGAATGCTGAGTAATATTCCATGGTGTATATGTACCACATCTTCTTGATCCAGTCATCTATTTTTGGGCATTTGGGTTGTTTCCAAAGCTTAGCTATTGTAAACAGTGCTGCTTTATAAACATAGGGGTGCAGGTGCTCTTTGGAATTGATGTTTTTGTGTCCTTTGGGTAAATCCCTAGGATCACACCCTACTTTTCATCTCGACTTTACATTTACCTTTCCTCATATAAGAACTGATGTGATGCTTTTTTACGTCCTCTCCCCTACTCAAGAACTCTAAGGAACACCGTTGCTTCCTCTCACCTGAATTGACTATTGTCACCATGTAGTTTAGAAACACAAACAATATGAGTGCAAAACTTGAAGTTCCATTAAAAAAAAAAAAAAAAAAAAAAAGCTACTTTACCTTTGCAAGTTCTCTTCTTAGATCTTCTTGCTCCTCCTCGGACAGGGTCTCTGAAGTACTGATGGTAGCAGCAACATCTTCTCCTTCCTCAGGTACTGGGCCTGTTCTGAGTAGACCTTATTGGGAATTAAAAAAAAAAAATCTGTAAATTAGGCAAGGTAAAGGTTCCTCCAATACCCCAGAATAAAGTCAATTAGAATGAAGTGACATGAAATGAAAGAAGAAAAAATGAACATGGACCCACCCTGAGCCTGGGTGACAATCAGAGCCAGGAGGCTGTACAGAGTCAGGGCCCAGGCATCCCAGTGTGCTGGGGCAGGTGCAGACCCTTCCACAGCTGAGAAGAAATGAAACCACACTGGCAAGGCACACACGGGGCTGAAATCTGGCCAATCACTGCTTGACAAACTTCCACCAATCAGAATTGCACTGACTGAAAATTTCCATTTGCATGAAGCTGACATAGCCCTCAGTCTCTTTTGCCTATAAAAGCATGCTCCCTGCTGAGTTCCTTGGATATTCATCTCAAGTACTCCTACAATCCACCTTTCTTTCTCTCTCTCTCTCTCTCTCTCTCTCTCTCCCACACACACACACACACACACACACACACACACCCCTCCACAGTGGTTGAAGCCATGAATAAACCTTTGTTGTAACACTACTGCTGAGACCCCAGAGCTGTGACACTTCTGCTCGATGGTGAAACTCACTACCCAAGTCCACAATGTGCATGTCACCTTTCTGCACCTTCAAATGATTTACTTCTCCCAATAAAGGACAAAAGTATGAGTGAATCACTAAAAGACACCAAATGATCAAAATATGAATTAGAAAACAATGCATTTGCTCAACTTCTGTTCATTAACTGTCACAATATAGTTATTACAAAGCCGAAGAGGTAAGAGGCCAAGAATGGGATCTTGCCAAGGCTTTAAGTACTAAACTAGGAAATTAGCAGGACTAATAATTTGCACTAGTCAAGGAGAGGTGTTAGCAAATATCTTCAGCTTCCTCGGGTAATCATATCCAATATTCAACAACATCAATGAACAAACTAAATGCCTAAGGACATTTTATTCTATTGCTTTCCATTAGTTAATGAAGGTAGGAAACAATTTTTAGTTTTAAAAAATTTATTAGGGCCTCCCTGGTGGCCCAAGGGGTTAAGCAACACACTATGAAGCAATTCGAAGCCTCTGCAGCACGAGTTTGATTCCCAGCCAGCCAGGGAGCAACCTACACGGTGCAGACCTCTCCTGCCCCACGAGCTGCTCCCTTCAGCAGTGTATTTCAGTCAGTCTGTCTGTTCTATTCCCCACTCTGTCTCTGGTGAATTTTCTTACCCCCTAAATCTCTGGCCTGTACCCCAGCTTTTGTATGCATAAACAAATAAATCTTTAAAAATATATATGTATTAAAAAAGTAATAATGATATAAAACACAACAAAGCAAAAACAGATTGCAGGGGAGGAAGAGGGAGAGGGATGGGAGGGAGGGAAGGAGGAGCACAGGGGACTGAGGTGATGTTGCACGGGTACATCGGTGAAGGGAATTCTATGGGGACTACACCTGAGGGGGTGAGGGGAAGCAAATATTGTTTAAAAATGAACAGTGATATAAAAAGTAAAAAATTTTAAACAAAACAAAAAACCCAAAACAAAAAAAAAAAATATATATATATATATATATATATATATATATATATATCTCATTCAGGTACCCTTTTAAAATTCTAATGTGTACAATCAGGGAAATCACCAACACCCATGCAGATTTCTCATGTTATTTAAGAGCAACCATGTCACATCCATTCCCCTGGAAAAGAGCCCATGACTACTGGCCCACCAGGAAGAACTCACCTTTTTTCAGAAAGGAAGCTGCCTCTCAGCATCTCTCCCTGTTTTTTTTTTTTGGCTAACCAACCATACACAAAGCTAGGGCTCCAAACATTGGGTGCAAAATTTAAAGGGGCACAGAAAAACACTCCATATGAAATTCCATTGCATAATATCTTATGCAATACTTTTTAAAAGTCAAACTTTATTCAAAGAATCCACAGTGAACAAAATACCAAAATTTAAAATAAGCTCATACTGGGCCTCCCTGGTGGCGCAGCGGTTGAGCGCTGGGTTGCGAAGCTGCCCGCAGCCTCTGCGGCGCCGGTTCGATCCCCAGCTGCTCCCCGGCCACCAGAGGAGGGTCCCACATGGCGCGCAGACCTCTCCTGCCACCCGCTGCTCCCCTCAGCAATGTACTTCGGTCCTTCTGCCTGCTCTGCTCCCCGCTCTGGCTCTGGTGAATTCTCTCACCCTCCCGCGCTTCTGACTGTACCCAGTGCATGTATAAACAAAACAAACAAACAAACAAATAAATAAATAAAACATGCCTCTATTAAAAAAAAATAAAATAAAATAAGCTCATACTGCTGATTTTTAATTTGCCTTAAGTCCCAATATGCTTGGTTGGCATAGCACTATTCGTGATTGTGTCTTTATTTAAAATTTTAATAATTTGCTCATCATAGATTTCCTGAATTTTTACTTTAACATACCACAGTATTATTGATCTTTATTACAGAGCTTTCTTTTCTTTTTTACACCCAAGATATGTACCTATGGACACACTCACCTGACCCTAGTCACTATTCTGCCCATCCACTCCCATGTCACAGATTAGGGTTTTCAATCTCCTCTTTCAATAGATTTTTTTTGACAAAGAAAACAAGATAAATGGCGCCTCCTCTTCCTGCTCTTCACCTCTTGCTGCCAGTGAGCATTAAAACCATAGCAGCTGTTCCCAGCCACCCCACATCCATTTCTGAGAAGTACTAGGTTCAGCCATAGCAGCGATGTGGCATCTTGCCCAAAGCAAGATGCCAGGCAGCAGATGAGGGACTTAATGGCCAGGCAGAGAGGAAGAAGAAAGAATAACCACACAGTTCAACAAGCAGCCAACACCATGGCAAACCTAAGAGAAGTATATAAATCAATCACATAATGTGTACAAATATATGTAAAAGGTAAAAAAAAAAACATTAGAATCTAGTGTATGTTAACTGCATAATGGTAGTTCATAATTATAACAATCATTACTAGCATAACAGTACCAAAGTAATGCCTACCTGTGAGGTGTTTATAGAATTGCTAAAGGCATTAAAGCAATATAAACAAAAACATTCAAAAACCACACACTGGAGTGGCAAATACATGACTTAAGCCCTTCAAAACAGAGACAATACATGATAGGAACAATCCATAGTGGGAAAGATCTATGAATAAATACCTCTGATGGTCCCCTCTAAAATATGTTCCAAAAAACTGCTTAAGTGCTATTTCTATGACAGAAATCTCATCACGTCACCACCCGCCCCCAGCTTAAAATTCTTTAGTATTCTGTTATTTTCAAGACAAAATTCAATCCCATAACTTAGTACACAGACCTTACTGAATCCATTCATTCCCTGTTATCTGGCACCTCTTACCTCAACTCTAGCCAAATCAAACTGTGAACGAGGTGCTGTAATATGTACTATCAGAAACCACTGAGGATTCATGATGCCTGCAAATTTATCCCTATACCAGATTATGTGATGCAGGAGTATGAGACTGAGTATAGAAGAGCATACAGGAAGCAATGATATAAGAAATTAGAGTAAGGACCGTACAATCATAAAGTTGTTATTTTAACATTTTGCTGCTCAGAACTCTAGAAGATCCCCAATTAGAACAAGAACCATCCCCCAGAGCCCCCCCACAAAAAAACCCACAGGTGCTAGAACATACCTTAACACTTTCTGCTTATTGACAACACTATTTTGCTAATCTACTTAGAGTAGAAAATGCAGTAACTGATAACTAACAATGCTTTTCTAAAATGCCCAATTCCAAAAAAAAACCTAATGGGATTGTGATACTATTCAACTATCCAGTTAGGATACCAGAGAAAACAAGTGCCACAGAAAAAGGAGTCATGAAATCTCGAAGTCTACAGTTGGCTTCGAGACCTCCAAAATGACCCTAAGATTGTATATTCAAAATCTAAGACAGAAAGTACTTGTTCTACTTTTTTCACATTATCCTGTAGGTGGCAGCAAATCATCAACATGAGAAGTGAAAGATGCATTATGGTTGGTTTCACGAAAATCAGTAAGAAAAAACTTGAGAATTTTGAACCCAGATGGTCTTATTTTAAAGAATTAGACTCCAAATCACTGATTTACAAAGTAAAAAAAGGAGGGTACAAAGGTCAGTCTCAAAAGATAGAATAAATAAGACTCTATACAAAGTCAAAAAGTTAGTTTCTTCCGCACTTTCAACAGCACCTTCCATAGTCCTGGGAAGTCAAATTTCACCAAAATTGTTACTCTAGACATTATCCTGTTTCCTAAATCTTCAGAAGAGTATAGTATTAATTGCCAAGGTAAGAGTCTGGCTGGAGAAAAGATACTAATTTCTCATTCATTACATGAATATTGGGGAACAGGAACATTTTAAACTACAGATTACTAAAAACTGTAAATAATCCAACCCAAATGCCCAAAAATAGATGACTGGATCAAGAAGATGTGGTACATATACACCATGGAATAGTACTCAGCAATCAAAAAAGATAAACACATGCAATTTGCAGTAACATGGATGGAGCTGGAAGGGATCATGCTCAGCGAAATAAGCCAGAAAGAAAATGAAAAATACTGGATGGTCTCACTCAGAGCAGGAATCTAGAAAACCTAAATAAGGGACCAGGAAAAAGAATAACTATAAGAAAGAAAAAATCAAAATCAACAAACAACTATAAACCAGAGACACACTATGGGGGGTAGGGTGGGGAAAAGAGGAAATGGGGTCAAAATAAGGGGGTTGCAATTTGTATGAGGAATATAAAAATAAATTTTAAAAAAAATTTAAAAAGATGAAATAAAAAACTGTAAATAATCCAAAAATTCTTATTTCATCATTCATTTTAATGCCCCCCCCCCCAGAATGTGATGGAAAGACAGAGAAGGGGGAAACTATGACTAATAATTATTGAGGTCTAATACACATAATCCAATGACGGGTATACAAATTTCCTTACAAAAAGAAGGAAATTTGGACATGAAAGCCAGAAAGGAGAACATCACCAAAAAACAGACCACACAGGGAATGCGGTGCCAGGACAGAGGCAGAAAGTGGAGTGATACAATGCTTTCCAAGGAACGGGAAGGCTCACCACCCAACCAACAGAAGCTAGAGGAGGCAAGGATGTCCCTACAGGTGTCAGAAAGAGCACGGCCTAGTTGAAACCCTAACGTTGGGCTTTGAGCTATTCAGTTTGTGACACTTGGCTATGACAGCCCGAGGAACCTGCGCTTCAAACTCGTTACTTATTAATAAAAAAAAAAAAAAAAAAAGCAATACCACCTAGCTCTCTATTAACAAAGTATGGTACATATTGATGTTAAACAAGGATATATGTTTTCCCCACTTTCCTGTGTCCTGCAACTCATGCCAACTTTCTCCTTCCCTCTTCCACAAATTGTCTCATTCCTTACTTACCATTCTTCAACCTCCTGTAATCCAGCATCTGCTCCTTCCCCTGCCCCTTCAGCTAAGGACAGTTTCTTATCATAATCTCCTTTGGCATCTCCAAGGCATCCAGCAGTGAACATCAGCCTGATTATCTCTGCTCCCCCAACAACTCCCATACCACTCCCTGTGTGTTGGCTATTTTTTCCTTAGCTCTCTGAGGCTTGGCTCCATCTGCCGCCCAGGCATTTGCTTCCCCCTCACCTCCAACCCCAATATTCCTGCCTCAGTTCAGGTTCCCACCAGTTCTTGTTTAGATTCTTGCCCTCAAAGCTACTTGAGCTCTGTCCACTTTAATCCAGTCACCACCCTGGCCCCAGATGAACTTTCGAAAGTAACTGACACCCCCACCCCACCCCCGCACTGCCTTGCCTTAAATCCTTCTATGACGTTCAACCTCCTAGGAAAGCTTATTACTCTGGACAATATGGAATCCACCTACTCCATCTCCTGATACCACCCTTCCCTGCCCAAGGCTCTCACTACATCAAAAAGTAAAATAAACTACGTCCCATACTTTTTTTCAACCTTTCAACTTTTTCTTGATAGAATATGTACGACTCATTCTATGAATACCCGCTGAGGCATAGATGTCAAACAGTATTGCAGGTGCTGGGGTAAAGCAATGAATAATAAAAAAAAAAAAAAAAAAAAAGACTAACATTTCCAGAAGCTTCTATGTCCAATTCTGAAATATATTCTAAATCAGTGTTTTTCAAACTATGGGCTGTGAAATCCCACAGCTTGGGATTTAGCAGTACCAAACGAACATTTTAGAGTATCAGAGTATATCACACATAGTGAGGGCTAGTTCTAGTTCACAAAACCACATAAGGGTTAATTCTGTTTCATAAATTCTGCTCCGTGTTTGATAATTCTGTTTATGAGGGTTATGGGTCAAAAAGTGTAAGGCATTTCTGAATGTGGACAGCTCATATCAAAAGAGTTTAAAAGTTCTTGATAACAGATCTGAGCCACTGGCCCTCATCCTGTCTTTCACTAAGATTACTTCTCAGGAACATTCTGCCCATAGATTATATCTCATAACTTTTTTATTTGCCCCATGATGGCACTTTGGATAAATATCAAAGAATATGTTTTCAGATCAGTGTTCCCAAACCTGAACAGGATTCCTTTGAACAGCAGTCCTTTTTGTGGACCAGTTGTCTGCTGATTAAGAAAATGCACAGTGGCCAAAAGCCACATGAACTTTTAAATGGATTTAAAATGTCTATGTTCTAAGAGCTCAGACACAGATGTGCAACCAAGTACATTGTATTCCCTCCATCTATCCTCACACTTGATGTTCAAACAGATTTGCAGGCTTCAATTGCCCTGAGAGCTCCCAGGCACAAAGATGTGATTACTGTTCCAGATCCCCAATGACATTTGGTTATTTTAGAATCACTGTGTCTTGCTAGATGTGTCTTATGGTGGTCTCTGTTTCAATGCTTTCCCACTTTTCAATTAAAGCAAACAACTACATCAGAGCTAGTGAGTATGAGTTTATTTTCAGTTGCTGTTGATTCACTTGCTTTTTGATAGCCTTTAATCCCATGAGCCCAGATTCCCACACCCTGCTACTAGGAAATGGGAAGGCAATTAGTAATTTGCCTAGACACACCTAACCCTATCACTGCTTTTGCTTTAACAGAAAACATGCAAAGGCAGTCATGATTGTATCTGAGAAAAATGAGACGAATGAATCAGAAGTAGAAGGGGAGTGGAAGAGACCTAAAACAAACAGCATTAATCCTCCTCTTGAATCCTTGCCCACAGGTCACCAAACTCTACCTGAAGTCATGTGACTGCAGCTCCAGCTTCCTTGTTACTTCAGTTTTATGTCATCAAGCTGCAACGTTTCCACTGTGTGTGTGTCTCCTGATGCATTTCCTACACACAGGACTTAGTAGTTAAGATGGATGCGGTCACGCTTTTAGGGACCTGGTACAGGCCAGGCCAGACCCACTATGTGATAGAAGTCCAAGGTGGGCCGCAGAGAAGGAAGGAGAGCAAAGAAGAGGGCTTCCTGCAACCTGATGTCCCCAAGAGACATCTGACAGAGCTCACCAGCCTCCAACTTCTGGACAGCAGCTCTAGCCTTTTTCTTTTCAACGTTTTTCCTTCCTGGAAGTCCAAACCAAGCCTGCAGAGGTGGCTGAGGACCGCAACAGAGAGGAATGTTGCTGAGCTAGCTCCCTACCGTCAGCAGAGAGACAACCTAAAATACTTAAAACTAGGTTTCATGCAATATGATTTAACTTAATATTTTAACTTAAAAGGATAAAATGTGCCTATTGTTCATTAATAAGGAAAAAATTAACTTCTAGGAAAACCTGCTTACATATCTGGCAAGTTATAGAGGAGGTCATTTAACAGTCTGAAAAATAAAGGAAATGGCCTGACAGTTAAGACTGCCTCCAGCTATGTGTTACCTGATGAACTACATCCTCCGTGATGTAGCTCTGGACAGCAGAATAGCCCCTCATAGCACGTGTAAAGGAATGACTGCTTCCAGAGGCAGAGCAACTTCAAATTTCTCTTAGGACCTTGAATTTAGCCAGTACTCCAGATGCTTTAGCCTTTATTTTGCAAATACAAAATCAGGAGGGTCTACAAAACTCACACAGATGACCAGAAACAAAGGCCTCAGATTTCCTCCTGTTTTCTTATATATCAGTTCAATGAACTCAAAATGATTCAGTTCATATGCTCATATAAATAGTACTCACTTTAAAAGTAAGTTCCCACACATATACATTCTAAGTATTTAATAAGCCATCTACTTGGAATCTAACAGCTCCTTTAATTAGGTTCAACAGAACAATATTCAATATTTTGGTACTTCTTTACATGAAATTTTTTTAATTTGAAAGCCAGGAAAAATCTCCAATTGTACCCAGGTTTTATGACAGTAAGCTTAACTTTAGAAAATTAGTAGTTACCAAATTTCTGAAGAGTAGGTGATCCAGGTGGAGACAAATTTCCACTAGGAGACAAGTAGAGATAGTTTTTGTTCACTCCTGTATCAAAGTCAAACGGGGACTGGTAGTCCTCATAAAAATCCATCTCTCTACAATCCATTCCAGACAAATGCTCAGCACATGGTTTTATGACCGCCTGATCGTCCTCAATTAAGTGTGGCTCTGAACAGCTTCATACACAGCAGCAGCGTGAAAATGGTTGAAGAAACCAGCCCTGGGTTTAAAGAGACACTGGCTTCCTGATCCAGGTATAGCACTTCCTTCTCAAAGCCTTCACACCCACCTGACAAGCAGGCCCGGAGAAGAAATGACTTATCCTCGACAACCTTATTCGCCACCTGCTCTCAGCTTTGGTTAACCAGGAACTAGCAGGCAGAGGAGCAGAACTTTCTTTCCTCAATCAACAAGAAGGGCCAGGTTCTGTGATATCATCCAGATGTACAAACAGTTCAAGCACAGTCAGACACTGGCAGAATTACAAGAAACTTTTTTTTTTTTTTTAACCAGTCAGCTGACCAAAACTATACTGGGGCGAACAATCTTCTAGGACACAGAAGGATTACCAATCAGTAATCCCCAGCAAATGCCATCTGGGGGATGCTTTTTCTACCCTAGATTACAGGCGAGTTCTGAGAGCCTAGCTTCCTGGTTTAGCCATCTGCTTTCTAATTATAACTTGGTATAGAAAGAAAGTTATATTTCCATTATTACTTTATCAAAAATAGTGTCTGGCTTAGTGTAACAGAAATTTCAATCTGACTTCAGAAATGTTGATCTGCCATCCCTTCTTTCTTTTCCTTTCTTTGAAAGATGATGTTTTAGTTATAAGTACTGCAAAGAGAAGAATCAGCTCTGAAGGTAATATCCCAGGTATCCCTGCACCTTTTTTGTTCAAATCCTGCCTCGGCAGGTGCTTGCAATAAAACTGTGTGTAAACACCCAGGACAAGTGTTTCCCTTTATACAGCACACCGTGCAGAGTGACCAAGCCCCAGGTAGATTATAAAACAAAATTTCTATGTTACCAAATTTGTCTCCTTTGATACCAATGTCTTTGCAGGCCCTTTTAATGCTATCTGTGGTGATTGCTCAGGGGACGGAACTGAAGTTCCGGCTCTCTTTACAGGTATGACTCATCTAATATGAAGGAGAAAAAAATAAAGGTGATCATTCCCTTAGGTGGACAATGGTCTGTCTGCATAACAAAACCAAAAAGGGGCATGTTCTAACTTTTCAAATCTGCCAATAAAAAGGGAACTAAATATACGCCCTCTGCATTAGAAATAAGAAACCTAAAATATTTTAAACATTAAAAAAACTGTCTAATATATAAAGTACACAGGCACCAAAATGGCCACTATTCATCTCAACTTATATATATTTTTTTCTGTTAGTCTCACACTGTACTCTGGCTTAAGTTTTTCAACAACATATTTTTATCAAGAAACTATGGGGCCTCCCCGGTGGCGCAGCGGTTGAGCGCTGGGTTGCGAAGCTGCCCGCAGCCTCTGCAGCGCCGGTTCAATCCCCGGCTGCTCCCCGGCCACCGGATGAGGGTCCCACATGGCGCGCAGACCTCTCCTGCCACCCGCTGCTCCCCTCAGCAGTGTACTTCGGTCCTTCTGCCTGCTCTGCTCCCCACTCTGGCTCTGGTGAATTCTCTCACCCTCCCGCGCTTCTGACTGTACCCAGTGCTTGTATAAATAAATAAATAAATCTTTAAAAAAAAAAAAAAAAAGAAACTATGGCTTAAGTTTTCCAACAACATTTTTATCAAGGAACAACAATCCGTATTTTTTTTCCTAGAAGGTATCAACATTGGGGCAAATATAACAGCTGTCATGTCTGATTTAAATACAGAATCAATGGTTTCTTTTTAATTACTATTTGTAAGAATGAATTGTCCACTTTCTTGAAATTCATGGTATCACTTATCTCGATTGGATAGGCATCATAGTTATGTCTCAGGACCTGAGTGTGGTTAATGGGGAGTGTATTGCAACACTCTGAATCTGGTCACTCCATAACTGGTAAGAAAAAATTTCTCCATACTCATTCTTCCTCCATACTCATTCTTCTTCCCAGAACAAGTATCAGAAGGTGTTATGCACTGCATGTTTGTGTGCCTTCAAAACTTGGATGTTGAGGGCCTCCCAGGTGGTGCAAGGGGTTAAGATGCAACCTATGAAGCAATCTGCAGCCACTGCACCATGAGTTTGATCCCCGGCCTGGGAGCCACCTACATGGCGCAGCAGACCTCTCCTGACTCAGCCACTGCTCCCCTCAGCAGTGTATTTCAGTCAATCTGCCTGTTCTGTTCCCCACTGTCTCCAGTGAATCCTCTCACCCCCCACGCCTCTGGCCTGTACTCTAGTTCTTGTACGCATAAATAAATAAATCTTAAAAAAAAAAAAAAACTTGTATGTTGAATTCCTAGTCCTTAATGTGATAGTATTAGAAGGTTGGGTCTTGGGTAGTAGTTAGGTTCAGATGAGGGCATGAGGGTGGGGGGCCCACGATGTCCATGTAAAAGGAAGAGAACTAACTCAAGTTCTCCCTCCATCTTGTGAGAACACACCATAATAGCAATCTTCCAACCAGGAGTAGGACTCTCATGAGGAATCAATTATCATCTTGACCTTGAACTTTCCAGTCTCCAGAACTATGAGAAATTAATGTCTGTTATTTATGCCAGGCAGTCTAAAGAAATCTATTACAGCAGCTAAGGGGACACTAATATTGACACTTAGAAATTGAGCCACCACCACCTCCACACATTTTACTGTCCATCAAAATCCATGCCCTTGACCTTCAGCATTATCATTCATGCTACACACTCTGCCTAAAATGCCATCTGATTTCTGTTTGCTAAAATCAAGCATGTTTCATGACTCAGGCAGCAAGCCACCTCTTCTGGGAAGTCCTCTCTTCTCTGAGAAAGTCTAGCTTCTCCAAGCTCACAAAGATTGTGTCAGGCCTGTCTGCCAGTCCTTCTGTGCCTCCACCTCCACCCAGCCAGGGCTAGCACTGTATTCTTTATTATCTACTCTGAAATTTTGGTTCTAATCAATGTGGAATGAAGATAGCAAATAAGGGCTCATGCAGACATTACATGCCTTGTTTATAAAGATTTAAATTTAAGTAAAATCTGAAATGATCATGCCACCCTGCCTCTGAGCCAACTGTAGTTTGCTCTTAAGTCAGACCCTAGCCAGACACTGGAGCATGTAGGAAAAGTGAAACCAGAAAACAAGAGGTATAATAAGCATGGGCTTTGCTCATGGAATAGCAAAAATTTAGTTGAATCAAAGTTTACATACCAAGTAGAAGGAAATTGTGAGATATGAAAAATGGAAATAAAGTTTGGGGGCAGGCCTTAAACACTTGAGTGACAAACTTTATACTTAATATAATGTGCCAAAAGCCCACAGAAGGTATTTGAACCAAGACAGGATAAAAAGTTTTATAATGATGACTCTGAAAATGGTGCACCAATTGAACACAGAAGGATAGAAGCTAAGAAAGAAGGGGCTTAGAGAGCCCTACTGAGCCAGTTCAGGCAGGAGGGAGGGAACCCCTGGTATCACTGGCATTTTCAAGAAAGGAAAACTCAAGAAAGATGTGGTCCCCTTGTGCTGGACAATTATTTCCGTATAGGTGTTCCAAAAGTAATTAAAAATCTGTATGCCTAAGACTGAATGCACCAATTTTCCTCAAGGTATTCCTTTCTCTAAATTCTCTATCCTTAGTCACAAAGACCTGACCTCAGAGGAAGCATTTCAAAGTATTTCTGTTCCTAAGAAGCTACCACCAAGATCTGTCCATCCAGCTCACTGGCCATACCCTGCTTTACACCTGCTTACCTGAGTGTTCTGGTACAGACCGGCCCAATGATAGCGTGGCAGACATCTGCTATTTTATTTACTTTTTTCCTTGAGGACTCCCACTTCACCTGCCCTGGGAAGCAAGGGTCCACTAAAGTTCCTCCCCATTCCTTGGATTTAGGCACAGACTTGTGCATCGGATTTGGCCCATGCAGACCCCCTCACCCCATCACTGTGTTTAGAGGTACTTGGCCTAAGGGTAGACATCTGACCCCAACAGCACAATATAGGCCTTCCTGATGCTTATTCCATGAGGAGTAGAAGGGACTCACCCTGTACTGAGTTTTTAGACGTCAGTTTGGAGGGGTGAGGGGGCCATTTTCCCCCATGTCAACAAACAAGAGAACCAAAGAAAGGATGGAACAGCAGCATGTGAGCCCCTTAATCCAGCTACCTTGGGCTTCCCAGTTATTAAACAAATACATTTCTTTTTTTTTTTTTTACTATGAACTTGAATCTGAGGTGTGCACCTCCTGGATCTTTTTTTTTTTTTTAAGATTTATTTTATTTATTTATACAAGCACTGGGTATAGTTAGAAGCACGGGAGGGTGAGAGAATTCACCAGAGCCAGAGCAGGGAACAGAACAGGCAGAATGACGAAGTACACTGCTGAGGGGAGCAGCGGGCGGCAGAAGAGGTCTGCACGCCATGTGGGACCCTCCTCCGGTGGCCGGGGAGCAGCCGGGGATCGAACCGGAGCTGCAGAGGCTGCGGGCAGCTTCGCAACCCAGCACTCAACCACTGCACCACCAAGGGAGGCCCTAAACAAATAAATTTCTGTTCTGCTTCATCTATGTTTGGAATTGGAGTCTATCATTTCAATAAAACAAATCCCCCAGCATCTACTTTCCAACCATTTCCCAAAACGACTCCACCATGTGTCGTTTATACTTGATTTTCCTGTTTCTTAAACATGTCTTTAAACCTGGCCTGGATAATTCTGCTGAATTAAAATCTCTTTACCCTATAGATGTACCTGTCAAATTTGTACCAACTTATCAAGCTCTATTTAACAAGTCACATATGAATGTTATACACAGGGATAAGAGAAAATTATATAATTATTAACATGCCATAGAGATATATTTTATATATAATTCTATTCTTGATGCATTCATTAAACAAAGCAGGTTCTAAAAATAAGTTGTACGATCCATGATTGTATAATTGAAGTGGGCAGAAAGAAATCCATGTTATATCCCAGAACAATGTGCAAGCACTGCAATGTCAGCAGAGGGAGACCATGAGCAGATCAGAAGCTAACTTAGTCCTGACAGTAAAGTACATATTAGAGTAATAAACCAATAGATGATACATTTTATAGCAAATGGAGATACAGATAAATGACCATAAAGAATATTAAGTTCCCACCTGCCTACTAACATATCACTCAAATATATATGGATAAATTGTTACCTAATTTTAGAAGGCACTAAGGGATGTACAAGCTCTATAACACAAAAATTTATTTGTAGGGTTCTGAATTCACAGATAATGTGAATTCCCAACAGGAGAGGCAGGCCACTGAAATCAGCCACTATAAACATGTCACAACAATACTTCAGTCAACTTTAAAGGTCAGGAGGCTCAAGCTGGCCAAATAAAGGACAGTTTCACCACCAAAATGATTAAGAAAAGCAGTGAATTATAAAACATTGAAAATAGAAACCCAAGAGTCCATATGTGATGGTTAATTTTAGAAGCCCACCCGACTGGGTCACAGGTGTCTACATATCTGGTTAAACAATATTCTAGTTGTGTGAGGGTGTTTTTGATGAGACTAACATCGGAGTCCGTAGACTGAGTTAAGCAGTTTGCCCTTTCCAATGCGGTTGGGCCTCATGCGCATTGTTGTAGGCAGAAAGGGGAATTCACTTTCTCTGCTTACTGTATTGAAGCTGAGATTATCAGTCTTTTACCATTGGATTCGAATTTGGACTCAGCCTAGAATTTACATCACCAGCTTTCCTGGGTCTCAGGTCTTTGGAATTGACTAGAACTATACGATCTCTAGTTATGTGTCTCTAGCCTGCTGACAGCTCTTAGGTCTTATTAGCCTCCATATAATTATGTGAGCCAATTCCTTAAGATACTACATATATACATAAATATATATATCGATACATATGCATATGTAAGTACGTGTGTGCATACACTAGCCAGAAGCATTTTTTTTTCTTTAAGGAATTTTTTTCTGAAATGTTAAACAGCAAGAGTTATAATTTAATAAGACTTCATTTCCCTCCTCAACTTATGTCCAAACATATTTTCTGGTTGAGCCTTTAACTGGAAAAGTCAGAATGCCTGAAATTCTTTATCACAAGAGAGAAATCTCAAGAATGCCTGAATTCTTTATCACAAGAGAGAATGGATTCTAAAATGTACACAAAGGTCTCACTATTTCAATAGGGTCTTCTCTTATCCAGGATGTGATCCCAACATACGTTCTGAGACAGAATAGGTTCATTAGCAAACCAGAAATAATAGAAAGATAGTTTGATATTTGTCATTCCCTAGATAATTAACTAAAATGTACAGAGATTTCACTTAGTAACAGTTTGAGTTAAAGTTACATGGTCCTTCCTCAATAAAATTAGTGGTTTTCATGATTACAGGCTCAGGTATAAGTTCTCCAACCAGTGCTTCTCAAACTCTAGTATGTTCACAGACCACCTGGGAGCTATTGTTCAACTACAGACTTTGACTTAGTAGGTGTGAGGTGGGCCAAAGAGTCTGCCTTTTAGACAGACAACCCCAGATTCTTGCTTTAGATAACAGTTGCTAAGTTTGCCTTAGGATAAAAGATTGAGCAAACTCTAAATACTTGTCATTCTAGATGGCCTTAGCACTTTCTGAATATGTATTTTTGACAATAAGAAGCAGATTTTGTAGCCAAAGGGATTTTGCATTTTTGGTGCTTGTTTCTGTTTCCTTGCTTCTCAGAAAGTACACCTAGCAAGCGAGTTCAGACAAGAGACAAAAACTAGTTTTATCATGACATGGCATACACCTGCCTTGCCTTTTCAATAGGATAATTACTTATATAAACAGAGTCTGGAACCGTGGCTCCAGCAAGGGTAAATGAAAGCAAGTCATTCTGTCTACGAGAATTAACAATGAATTTAAGAGCACAGTGGTCTTTGTTGGCAAGATTATTGGAAGACAAAGAGCTTTCATCCAAGAGCTTTCATCCAATGTTTCCAATTTGCTGACTGAGTTTAAATAGAGTTCTGTGGGCATGCATAAACACAATTAACTAGTGGAACCTCAGAACCCTAAAAGGAATAAATGAATTGGTGGCCTCAATTTTAATTTGGAAAAATTTCTACAATGCTTCCGCAGTTATTTCAGCTACTAGACTCATATGAAACACTTTTCCTTAAAGAAAGAGACTTTCTAGTGAACATCAGGTACATAATACTCTGCCACCAAATCACCACTCAGGCAAATGAGCTTGCTTTTAAATGATCATATATTAATTTAGTGTATCCACTGCACTGACCATGAGAAAAAATACATAGGATGAAACTGCCCATTTTTTCCTAAACATTAAGAAATAGTCTCAAGCCAACATGCATAACATTTCTATCTGAACCTGCTACTCTATTATTTCCCATTACAAATTTCACATAATTTCCTTTTTAAAGATAATCGAACATTGCTGCTACAAGTAAACTCAAGAGGATCCCATTATCTTGAAACCAAATTGATGGCTGGAAGCCTTCAAGAAAGTCTTTCTGTCTTCTAGAACAAGACTAGCATTTTAAAAGTGTGACTATAATAACAACTTATCACTGTTAAGGATCCTTATTGACCTTTCTCAGTTTTATAAAACATCATGATCAAACAGATTATTTAACAAACCACAAAAATTTTTACCTATTCGGGTAATTTCTTTCAGTGGTAAAAGAATAGGATAATTCACGCTGCAATGGGAAGGGGGCATGGAGTAGAAAAATGTGCTCCTGACAAGTATGCAGAACTATAAAATCATACAGTTACTGTGATGCTGTCTTTAAAAGATTAAGATAAAAACTATGTATATGATTTAATGATTTTACTTAATGTGGCCAAGACTGCCAAGTAATCACCAAACCACTTTCCTCTTAGACCTACACACACAGTTAAATGACATTTCCCAGCCCCCACTTGCAGTTAGGGGTAGCCATGTGACTCAACTTTAGCCAAATGAAAATTATATCCAATAAACATGAGGGACATAGAGATTTTTGTTGACATTCACTGAGATTCTAGGGTCTTTAGGATCTACTTTAGCAGAATTTAGAGTAAGCTGACTGATAAAAATATTTTGTCAAATAGAGTTTCAGATGACTTTTTAAAATCCCTTTCTAAAAGCAATCATATCACTATATGGAAAATTTTTTTGAAACAGTGGTGATAGTTGTACAAAGATGTGAATGTAACTACGTATTACTGTGATGTATGTCTGTAATGCCAATGAATTTACACTTAAAATAGTTTAAATCACAAGTTTTGTGTTATAAATTTATTTTACCACAATAAAAAAAAATCTAAAAGGATCAAAAAATTATAAAAACTCAGATAGTCATTCACACTTCAAAGTAAATTAGCAACAAACTAAAACAGGGAGTTAAAATGGAGCAACAAAGACAGGAGCACAGCAGCCATGATTATGGAATATTTGTTCTTAAACATAGTAAATGTTCTCAAGACATTTGTGTCCAGATTTTTCAGAAAAAAATTTCCAATAAAAACCCCAGGGGAGGTTGCTGGTTTGGCTGTCTGAATAGCAAAGCCACTGTAAGCAAAGGGATAGCCACTGGAGAACAGTGCATCACCGAGTCAGTGACCTATTTCCTACAATCACACACTGAGGTGTTTACGCAAATGGGTTGAAGGCTTACATTCACACAAACCTGCATGTGGGTGTTTACCACAGTTTTATTCGTAAAAGATGCCAAAGATGTCAATCAACAGTGAGTAACTATACTAGTACATGGATTATTCAGCACTAAAATCAGTTAAGTCATGAATGACATGGAAGAACCTTAAATGCATACTAAGTAAAAGCAACCAGTCTGAAAGGCTATATAGTGTATGTTTCCAAGTATATTCTGTAAAAAGTCAAATCTATGGAGACAGAAAAATGACTCATGGTTGTCAGGGGTTCAGGGACAAAAAGGGATAAATACGCAGAGCACAGAAGATTCTTAAGGCAGTTAAACTATCTTGAATGATACTGTAATGTAAGATACATGACACCGCACTTATCAAAATCCCTTAAAATGTATATACAACAAAGCATGAACCCTAATGAAATCTATGTACTTTAGTTAATAATAATGTGTCAATTATAACAAATGGACCACAAAAATACAAAATGCTGATAATGAGGGAAACTGGAAGAGGGGGATATATGGGAACTCTGTACTACTTGGTCAATCTCTATAAATCTTTAACTGCTTTTTAAAAATAATGCATTGATTTTATTTACAAGAACACTTCACCTCCTCTGTCACTCTGCTAGGGAAAATACTCAGGACACTAAAATTCATCTGCTTGGGCTATTATTGAGGCTTAAGTAACTGAAGATCCACCAGAGAAAGCAGTCCCATAGGCAGGTCTGAGCTCATAAAAAAGGAAACTGTGATTTAATTATCAATTTCTATTATTAATGCAAAGCAGGTAATCAACTTAGCAGCTATAGTTAAATATAAATCACAGTGGTTGGAGTGTCTGCTTCCCACCTACAGATGCTGGAGAGTATTATTTTGAAAGAATCTTCCGCTGCAGGTGAGGATGGCTCACAAAACTAGCTAGTGTTCTGATACCTTTCTCAAACTAAACAGAAACAAGTATGTCTTTAATACAAGAAGGAGAACACCAAGTTAAAGGCCTGCACTAGGTCCTTAAAGTTTTTTTTTTTTCTTGGCAAAATCTGGGGAAAACAGACCAGCCAGAAAGCACACCATCACTGCCCGATGACACAATCAATATTGGTAGCTCCCTGTCCTTTGTAGGGATTTCTCAAGCAGCAGGTGTGGCCTCATTATCCCATTAAATTGTGTAAACAATAAATGATAAGTTAATGTCCATTCTCCAGGGGAGGGTATGATTGAGAATGATAATCCTCTGGAGAACTGGACATCAAGGGCAACAATGACAGGGGACAGAAGGACAACAGACAGAGCTGGGAGAGACCAGAACCAAGGTAGGAAGATGATTGCTTCAGTAAGCTGGTCCAAGTCCTGACAATTTTTCTCTTCCTTTTCTGACATTTATTTATTTATTTGTTTGTTTGTTTATTTATTTATTTATTTAGTGTAGAACAACTGGGGTGTAGGCCATAGGTGCAGGAGATGAGAGGATTCACCAGAGACAGTAGGGAGCAGAACAGGCAGATCTACTGAGGGGAGCAGATCTACACTGCTGAGGGGAGCAGCAGGCGAGACAGGAAAGGTCTGCTGCACCATGTTAGCCCTGAGATTTAACCCCTAGGCCACCAGGGAGACACTACTCAAACTGAGCTCCCTACATAGAGTTTATGCCTAAAAACAAGCAAAGGAGGGAGGGAAGCAGGAATACATGGGATGTCCCCAGCACTTCCACTAAAAACAAGAGAGTGTTGCCACAGAAAGAGAAATCGGACTCGCTAAGGAACTCTGAGTGGACATTATTTGGGCTGGCTGAAAGGCTGGCTCTCACCTCATGGCATTTGAGAAATCAAAGTCGGTGACTTCCAGTTGCCTAGCCAGCCAATGGTCCTTGAGTGCTGTACTGTACTACAGTAATATATTTACTATTAAATGTCTTTGCAGGGACCCCATCAGTGACATATTTAGAGGGGGAGAAAGGGTGGAACTGAAATGATGTAGATAACAAATAATTATAATAAAAGAATCATTCCGACAACCAACTGAAATATGTGTGTGTGTGACCGCTGAAGAGCTCCAGGATGTTAGGAATGAGGGATACAGTAACTCAGATGTTCACAGTAAAAACTGCAGTGTGTATTAGTTATCTAAGGATGCTTAACAAATAATCCCAAAGTGGTTCTAACTTTCTCATGAAATTGCAGGCTAGTCACTGACCAGGGCTGCAACTCTGAAGACTTGATTGGGGCTGGAGGAAACATTGTGACGCTCTCTCATGCAGCTGTTAGCAGGAGTCTTCCAGGGAAGTTGGCTTGCCCCAGCATGACTAATCAAGTGAGAAAGAGAGACAAGGAGGAGGAGACACCAAGATAAAAGGCAGAGTCTTTTATAACCTAGTCTGATAAGTGACATCACATATTTCTGCCATATGCCACACACTAGGGAAGACAATGAATACCAGGATCACTGGAGGCTGGCTGGCAAATAGGGTGTGCCAGTTCTACAGCAGCGCAGAAAAAAACCTCAGTAATGAGTTGTAAGGCTGGAAACTTGTGAACAGAAAAGACTTTTTCTAGCCTATCTTTTAAAGGCAAATATTTAGTAAGTTCTCAATGATACAGTATGAAGTTCATTGAGAACATACTCTGAATAAAGTATGCCCAAAGAGGCTTCTCTCCAGAATTGCTGGGGAATTTGCACCAATGCATCTAACTGTAAAGTACACTTTTGCAAGATTAAAAAGCTGAGCAGACATCCTAGAAGGAAGTAGAAGGAGCAAGTTCTCTGGAGTGAGGTAGAGCTGCATATCAGAGACAGTTCCACAGTTCCTGGCTGGCTCATCTCCAGCAAGTTTCTTCATCAGCAGACTTTTCAGTCTTCTGTAACACTGGGTGAATATCTACCTATGGCTCCTCAAGGTTGTTGCAAACAGCCTTAAACACACTTAGCACACACACCCAGTAAACAATAAGTTGTTGTTAAAAACAAAATTCTGTCTGGGAAATTAAAATATGAACTGGTCTACGCCCTAACAAAATCACCACGTATTATTATCATAGCTTTGGAAGTATTAACAATGCATCCTACAACACATGGACAAATCAACCACCCAGGGTGACTTAATGGCGCAGCGGTAGAGCGCTGGGTTGCGAAGCTGCCCTTGGCCTCTGCGGTGCCGGTTCGATCCCCGGCTGCTCCCCGGCCACCGGAGGAGGGTCCCGCATGGCGCGCAGACCTCTCCTGCCGCCCGCTGCTCCCCTCAGCAGTGTACTTCGGTCCTTCTGCCTGCTCTGCTCCCTGCTCTGGCTCTGATGAATTCTCTCACCCTCCCGTGCTCTGACTGTACCCAGTGCTTGTATAAACAAAAAAACAAACAAACAAATAAATAAATAAAAACATAAAAAAAAAAGTGAAGATTACTAGCATCACTAGTAGCTATTATGATTCAGTAAAAACAAGTGTATCTAACACTAAATGCTTATAATGTAACAAGCATCACTCTAACACATTAATTAGCTAATCACATTAATTAACTAATCATCACAACTCTATGAAATATTATCATTCCTATCTTACAAATGAGGAAATGAGGCACAGAACGGTTACATATCTTGCCCAAACCTACACAGCCAACTAAAAGGCAGAGTCAGGATTTGAACCTGAACAGACCAGCTCAAGCCTGTGTTCTTGACCATTATCTGGCTTTACCTCCAAGTTCAGGTCTAGGGCAGCATCCTGGTATCTACATTTTTAACTTGTATACCAAACTATTCTGAAATGAGTAGTTCAAGGATACATTTAAAGAAACACTGCAGTTCTGGCAATAACAATACTTGAAATGTTTTATCTCCTATATCTAAAAAATAGAGGTTATCAGGCTAATTAACTGCTAGATTTCTTTCTTTGCTGAAGTCCAACGACTTCAACCAAGTGGGAAAGAAATTCCACTTCCAAAACTAAAACATCAAATCAGTTCACACAAGTAATTCTTGCCCCCACTCTCCACTCCCTCCACGCCATTCAACACCACAGAACATGGCTTCCTGTACTGTTCCCCCAAATGAACTGCTAGATCTTGACCACCTATTTTAAATCACAGTGTGCTTTATTAACCCCCCCCCATACTCACCTAAGCAGATGCCACTCTTTGCTTTATTTTTCAATAGCATATATTACCTGTCATACTGTATAAGTCACTAACTGCATATCGGCTATTGACTGCTGTCCCCCACTAGAATATAAATTATACAGAAATAGAAATTTATACAGGTGCAGAAATCTTTTTCTTTCCTTTTTTTTGTTTGTTCACTGATAAATCCCAAATTGCCTAGAACAGTCTAAATAAATATTTGCTGCATGAATGTCAAGCTGAGCTCTTATCTTTCAATAGCTCCCCATTGATGATCAAATGAAGTCCAAGCACTCCTGTGAATACTAACCGACCTTTTCCAAATCTTTGGAAAAGTGACTGTGAATACTAACTGACCTTTTCCAAATCTTTCATCCTGCAAATCAGACTCATAAATCCAGGAAGCCAGTATTCCCTTTCACATCCTGTTATCTTGTCCTTGTTCACATATGCCTTCTTCAGGGAATGCCTTGCCCTATGCCACACACAACACCATCTATTAATATCACAGTGACTGTGCCAGAGACTCCATTCTCCAAGGACTCTAAAATGCTGTCTTTTCTCAAATACTTTCCTTAATTTAGAAGAATAACACGGTCCACTCCAAAGTTTTTATCTCTGCCATCTACAGGACTTGCCATACTGCCCTGAATGATTAATCATGTCTGAATCATGAGTTAATGGAAGCCACCAATGGCATCTGGGATTTGTGGGTATGTCTGTTTCCTACAGAACAATTGCAAAGTGTATTGCACTTTTGCAAATCAGGCCAAATAAAGCACATGTTATTTACAATGCCCCTTCTGGTTTTTCAAAACTCCTATCACATGTACCCATTCAAGCTTTTAACATTTTTTAAACACAGAGGGTGCCCTAGTTTCTACCACTTGTTCCCACTTTTGAGCCACATCCAATTGATCAAGGAGCTTAACCCAAATCAAAAAAGCAGCCAATCTGTAGACTGAAAAGAGACAGGAAATCCTAACCCATCTGAGTAGACTACAATGAACAGTAACCAGACCAACCAATCTGATCTTTCTCTGAATAGGAGCTGAAACAGAGATAGCAAAAGTCAGTACTCAGTAATGGGAGTACTGAGGGTACTCAGCAGAAGGAACAATGGCATAAAGATGACAACATGCTGAGTCATGAGAGAGCATAACTCTCAAGGTTCCAGTAAGCAAAGAAAAAGATCAAGTTGTTTTTGCAGCAAAGAAGATAGAAGGACCAGATGGTAAGATGTCATAGCAGAGAGCAAGGAAGAAATTCCATCTCTAAGTAGACAGTTTCTGGATTGTCTATCAATCTACCTGTGGAAAATAGACCAATAAACTAATTCAGGGACTGTACTGCTATGTTTCAATAGCATAACCTGATTAGGAGGCTGATCCTATTTTTCTCTAATTTTTAATGAATAAGAAATCCATCATTTAAGGTAAACCAAGTATATCTGTTTCTTCAAGACTAATAGATGGGAAGCAACAGTGGATAATGGTTAAGAACAGAACTTCACACCAAGTCAGAATCAGAAAGGAAATGTAGATGAATTTGAACGTTGAAAATTTTAACAAATTCACTGCTATGAATTTACCCTCAGAAACATTTATCACCAAAAACATATCAATATATAAAAGAGCACTCTATGATTTATAAATGTTAATGGTCCTATGTGGGTAAATTATCAAATACTGTGTGGTCCTTAAAATTTAGTTAGATCTTTGGGCAAAAATTTCTAAAATATAAATCTTTAAAATTCAAGGAGAAATAAAATGAGGAATAAATTATAGCAACCATACAGAATAAAAAGGAATATTATGAACAACTATACATCAACAAAGTGGACAACTTAGGTGAAATGGACAAACACCTAGAAAGATACAACATCCTGAAATTGACTCACAAATAAGGAGAAAATTTGAAATGACCTCAAACAAGTTCATTTCAAAAATACATATAAACAAGATGTGACTAATTCTATGAAACCCATGTTATGCTGATGCTAAAATCAGACAAAAATATCACAAGACAAGACAACTACAGACCAGTATCTCTAATGAATATACATACAGAAATCCTCAACAAAATACTAGCAAGCCATATTCAGCAATATACAAAAGGGATTAATATAGGGCCTCCCTGGTGGCGCAGGTGGTTGAGCGCAGCTTGTGAAGCTGTCAGCAGCCTCTGCAGCGTCGGTTCGATCCTGGCCGGCCGGAGAGATACCCACATAGCCTGGCAGACCTCTCCTGTCCTGCTCACTGCTCCCCTCAGCAGTGTATTTCAGTCAGTCTGCCTCTTCTGTTCCCTGCTCTATCTCTGGTGAATCCTCTCACCATCCTGCATATCTGGTCTGTACCCCAGTTCTTGTATGCATGAATAAATAAATCTTTATATATATATATATATATATATATATATATATATATATATATATATTACATGAGCACATAGGATTTATCCTGGGAATGCATGATTGGTTTATCATCCAAACAGCAAGCAATGCAATATATCACATCAATAGCATAAAGGACTAAAAATATGATCATTACAATAGACACAAGAGATGCAGAAAAGGTATTTGACAAGATTTATTACCTCGCATTGATAAAAACACTCAACAAACTAGGGCTGTAAAGAAACTTAACCTGATAAAGGACATCTATGTCAAATGACAGCCAACATTTTACTTAATGACCAAAGACTGAATAATTTCCTCGTAGGTCAGGAATAAGACAGAATATCTGTTCTCACCATACCTACTCGACATTGTACTGGAAGTTCCAGCAGGGACACTCAGGCAAGAAAATGAAATAAAAAATTCATTTTGGAAATATTGTAAAACAATCTATGTGCAGATTATATGATCTCATATACAAAACAACTAAGAAATCTACTTAAAAAACATTAAAAATCAAAAGTAGTACATTTGCAGGAAATAAAATCAATATACAAAAATTACATATCTATGTAATTGAAACGAATAATCTGAAATCAAATTAAGAAAAAAATCCATTTATAAGAGCATTAGAAAGAATAAATTTAACAAGTGAAGTGTTAAATTTCAATATATATAGAAAGAAATTAAAGATTGTCAAAATGAGAAAATACCTCATGTTGGAATTAAATTAGTATTTTTAAAAATAATGGATGAACTGAATTACAGGTTGATTCTGCAGAAGTTATTGACAGGACCTAAATACACTATATGCATAGATGTGAACAAATTTAATCTTATGCCTTGCACTTTTATCATTTGACCCTCATCAGTAAACAGTGTAAAACAATGTTTATTATATGCATTTCAAGTAAAAAATCTAAAACAAATACTTCTCAGTAAGCAGGTCTTCTTCAATTACCATACATCCTACAATACAGAGATAGTATTTTTGGGGTATTTAAAGCAGAAGATCTACATTTCAAACATTCCAATTTATTTACATTGATTTTCTCTTCCTCTACCCATACAAATGTGTGAAGGTATCAGCCAGGTACAAGATCATTACCAAGATGTCTAAAACCAACACTTCACGATCTCTCACTAAGACCAAATAATCACTTTAATACTAAGAATTAGCTAAGGCGAGCAGAGCAAAGTCACCACCATTTTACAACAGATGGGAAAGAGGCAAGATGTGATGGGAGGCCCAGTGCAGGACCCTCCTCTCCATGGGCAATAAGAAGCCACACAATTCAATTCAAAGATCATGGTCACACAGACTGGGGATTCAGAATGATTGTTTTTATAACAAGCTTTCAGGAAGTCTTTAATTTACTCTTAGTACATACAGCCATTAATCCCCAGGAACACCATATTACAAAACTAACAAACACACTGTATAAAAAAGTAGCCAGCTCCAAACAGACCAAATTAATCCTCTGAAACCTTAGGAGCCATGTGAAAAATGTAATATATTTATCTCCTCCTAAATGCTACATTTGTTGCATGGATAGAGTTCCTACTGGGATTTACTCTCAGCACAAATGCCAGAACTTAATTCCAAAACAAACCAAGCCCAGATCTAGCCAGGTTGCCTTGAAGACTAAACCTGCATTGGTTGATCACCTTTTGTCTCCTTTTCACACAGGCAGCCTGGTTGACAGAGCTCCAGTTTGGCTTTATCCTTTTCTTTATTCATTCAGAAAATTTTCATAAATTTCTAAATGATTTCCTAAAGCTATGGGTAGTAAGACAGTGAAAGGTTTTTTCAGTTATTAATATTACTATTAATACTAAAGGTATATTTATCATATTAGTTCTACTTTACGTATTTTCCCAATGCTTTCAATACACTATCTCACACAGGCTTCAGGAAAAAAAATTCACTGGGTACTGATGTTTTATCATCATTACCATTTTATAAATGAGAAAACAAAAAAAGAAGCAAATTATTTGACTGAAATTCAAAGGAATTTCGGGAATTCAGGTCTCATAACATAACTTCCTTTTCAATCCACTGCATCTTAAAACAAAGCAGAAAATGAGATTTAACCAAGCTGTGAGGCACAGGAGAAGTAAGGGAGTGAAACAGAAGCAGCACTGGCTGACTGAATGGTGATATACAAGGACAGGACAGCTCTAAAGACTAAGAGAATGAGCTAGATTAGAACACAAGGTTTGGGGAAACTTCACTAACAGACTGAGATTTCAGACGTTTCCATACAGGCCAGTGAAGAGCAGGCCAGGAGCAGATTAGCACAGAATTAGAATGAAGGCAAACATAGCAAGCACAGGGCGGTCATAACACTGTAAAGGCCCCCTGGGCAGGGGGTACCATTTGTCAAGGTAACCAGCTATCTCTTTGCCATAGTGCTACTGAGTGTTGGTGAGTGTTTACAAGCTGAATTCTCTCATACCCACATATATCCTCCCTTTAGTTTTATTCATTGTCACTCTCCATGATTCAAGAAAAGGACAAAGGGAATGGGAGAACAGGAGATAAAGGTAGAGAGATGACAGTTCAGAACAACAATTTAGATGAGTCCCTCTGGAGTCTGTGGAGGAACAGCTTCAGAGGAAAAGGGAGAACAGTTACTGGGAAACCCACTGCAATATCCTAGTGAGGATGAGCCCCTGAGCCAGGGAGGGCCCTGGGAATAGAGAAGAAGATAGATCCTGAGAAATAATTAAGACATCAAATTTACTGATTGTATTAGATGACTGTATACAGAGGTAGAAAAAAGGGAGAAAGATAACTCTCATATGTCTAGCAGAGAAAAATGGGTAGGTAATGGCATCACCATTTCAGAAAGAGAATACAGGAGATTAAACAGGTTTAGAAAAAAGTTTAATCCATTTGGTCATGTTCCTGAGCTATCCAAGTTAGATATGCTGTGTTGGAGAATGGAAATAAGATTCTGATACTGATGGGCAGTCAAGGAAGCAGGTTTATTAATGTTTGCATAGAGAAGTGGCTAGAAGCTTGAGAACAAACAAGCCCTCTGAAGGGGACTATGCAGATCAGCAGGGATGCTACTGTCTTTAAGTATCAGATCAAGGAGTTATGAGCATCACAGGGAAAATTCAACAACTGAAATGAATGGGAAATAGTTTCAAGAAAAGGAATGGGCAGGGGCCTCCCTGGGGGTGCAAGGGGTTAAGAAGCAGCACTATGAAGCTCAATCCAGCCAGGGAGGTGAATACATGGCACAGCTGCTCCTGACTCACATGCTGCTCCCCTCAGCAGTACATTTCAGTCAGTCCACCTGTTGTGTTTCCCACTCTGTCTCTGGTGAATCTTCTCACCACCGCCCCCCCACCCCGACACCTCTGGCCTGTACCCCAGTTCTTGTATGCAAAAATAAATCCTTCAAAAAAAGGAATGGGCAACAGTGTCCATTACAACAGAAATATCCAGTAAAATAAGGAAAAAATCAGAGGCAAGTAGGTGGTAACTGGTAATGTCATCAGGCAAGTGGTGAAAGAACAAAGCTAATCATATGAGCCAAAGAAGGAGAAGAGGGAGGAAGTGAAGACCATGAGGGCTGCCTTTTCTTCGGAGAATTTGCAAGAGAAAGGGTATGGGCATGTTTCATAGACTAAGGCACTGGTTTGCAACCTGACCAGACATCAGTCATTTTTTAAAAGTTCCTCTAGTGATTCAAGTGCAACTGAGTTAAGAACTTCTGGACTCAGAAGTGATCATTTATCAACAAGTAAATAAATAGTAAAGATTCAAGAAAGAGGCAGACTGAGGAACAAGAATCTGAAGAGGAGGTACCGATCTCAAGCAGAGATGAAGGTACACACCTAGAATAACTGGAAGAAAGATTTTTTTTTCCAAGTGGTGATAAAAAAATTTCAAAGCTTTTTGGAAACAACCATGCCCAAAATAGATGACTGGATCAAGAAGATGTGGTACATATACACCATGGAATATTACTCAGCATTCAAAAAAGATAAACACATGCAATTTGCAGCAACATGGATGGCGCTGGAAGGGATCATGCTCAGCAAAATAAGCCAGAAAGAAAAAGAAAAATACTGGATGGTCTCACTCATAGCAGAAATCTAGAAAACTTAAATAAGGGACCAGGAAAAAGAATAACTATAAGAAAGTGAAAATCAAAATCAACAAACAACTATGAACCAGAGACACTCTATGGGGAGTGGGGGGCGGGGAGGGGAGGGATTGGGGTCAAAAATAAGGGGGTTGCAATTGCATGGGGAATATAAAAATAAAATTTATTTTAAAAAAATTTCAAAGCTTTTGACTTATTAAGCTAAAAAAAATTACATTTCATCTAATCTTAGATACCACTAAAATCAGATAGAGTATCTTGATTTTAGAATCAATAAGAATCAGTATTTTTATAATTGTTCACCTCCATTATCATCCCAATATTACAATTTTCAACCACATCCAATTTTAGTTTAAGGTCATAAAGACTGCCAAATTGGTTAAAATTTAAATATGCAATATGACAATGCAGCAATCAAAGTACAAATTTTTAAAGATAAGCTATCAAATGTCATTAGGTTATAAGGTAATATAGCAAAGTTCTATAAAAACCACTAATGGCCATAAGCTCTATCAATTTAATTATTAAGTCCTATCCCAGAATCACCATCCACATTCCATGCCAGCATGTCTGAAGGAAATGAGAATTCTCCATTGTATGGATTCATTCTGGGCAGTATGTGGTATATATTCAATACAGTAACACAATCACAGATAAGCTGAATTCTGCACATTTGATAAAATCAAATGTCCACACTCTTATTTATGGAGTCTGTAAAAATTCTTTTAATTGCACTCATGTTTGCATCATTAAACATTTGAGTTTCAAGTAATTTGTTCCATTTTGCTCTAATTTCTAAAAACCTAAATACAAATTTATAGTCAAGCATGAGACAATCAATTTTAGACTATTTTGAGAATGGGGAAATGGTCTATATTAAATGCCACATTTATTATTTCAGGTCTTATTCTCTTCCAAAGGGAAAGGATTTTTTTCTTTGATTTTATTTTGAAAGTTTTTTTTTACAAACATCCTCTTTTCATCCCAAATTTTAGTCATTATTTCTCTGACTATAACAATGAAATAATGTTTCTGCTTTTGAAAATAAAAGTTTCTAATTTAGCTTTCAAATTCTTTAAAACATTTTCATTTAAGATAGCACATCAAATTTTAATCACAAGAAAACTGAATTTAGGAACGATTTTCAACTTAATTGCTAACCGTACATTTAAGGAATCGTCTGATAAACCTGAAACAGCTCATTACACCAGTTCTCATTCCCAGCTTGATGATTTCATTGTTTCTGAAATCTCATTCTTCTTGCTTATTGCACTTTGACTTAGTTTTCATTTATTTTGATAATGTGACAATCATTTTATAAATGCATGAATTGGGAAATGAAATTTTTGACAAAAATTGACAAACTTCACATCATCACAAAATGCAATTACTTATAAACTCAGAAGATATGCATTATAGTATAGAGCATAGAACTCTAATTGTTTTGCTCTAATTCTGAAGGTAGAACCAGGGCAGTCCTGGGCACACAATGCATTCAAATCAATTGCACTTTGCTGAAAATACATTCCTATAATCCTATATACATTCATTAAAGGACTATCATCAATAATTTAAGATAAATTATTGGGCTATATAGAGATAGCCAGCTGCAGGAGCAAAGAAATAACAGTTGATTCACAACTGTTGCTGGGAAGTTTCTATTAGGAAAACATATATCATAAATCCCTACCTCACAATAAGTCCTTACACTCAAAATTATTCCAGATGGAAAACATGTTTGATTGCACAATTCTTCCATTTTCAAAACAAATTACAGGTGGATTTCTTCATCTTTTAAAATTAATCTTGGAATGAAAAGGATTTTTTAAGTGACAGAGAACTCACTAGCCATGAAAGAAAAGACCTAGAAATCGGGCCTCCCCGGTGGCGCAGCAGTTGAGCACTGGGTTGCGAAGCTGCTCGCGGCCTCTGCGGCGCCGGTTCGATCCCCGGCTGCTCCCCGGCCACCGGAGGAGGGTCCCACATGGCGCGCAGACCTCTCCTGCCGCCCGCTGCTCCCCTCAGCAGTGTACCTCGGTCCTTCTGCCTGCTCTGCTCCCTGCTCTAGCTCTGGTGAATTCTCTCACCCTCCCGCGCTTCTGACTGTACCCAGTGCATGTATAAATAAAACAAACAAACAAATAAATAAATAAAACATGCCTCTATTTAAAAAAAAAAAAAAAGAAAAGACCTAGAAATCCAAATAGTTTTAAAACTTCTATTTGTAAACACCTACCATAACAAAGCCAACAGTCCAGTAACAAACTGAGGCAGTATTTGTATCATGTTACAGGCAAAGGGCTAATTTCCTGAATATAAAAAGAAGCCACTTAAACCAGCAAGAAAAGAGAAACTCTAAGAGCAAAGTTTGCAAACATTGGGACAATAGGCACTCGCATTTACTACTGAAGATTTAATTGAAGTAAACCAAACTTTTTGCTGTTACTTGATGATATCTACAAAAATGTGAACAGACTTTTTATAATGCAGCATTCTATGAGTCTATCCTATTACACTATTTATGTCATATGTGAGAATATTCTTTATAGCCGTTTATTATAATGAAGGAACTAAAGTGTCCATTAGGACGGTGCTATAGAATGGAACAGTCTGATTCCATTTTTAAAACAAGATTTCTATAAATATCAGTAAGAAACATGTCCCATTACACTGTTAAAAAGGAAAAAGCAAAGTGCTATGGGAGGGAGCTCTATTCATTGATCAAATCACATGTTTCTTCCCTCCAGGGCACATAGACAGACATTTCCCAGCCTTCCCTACAGTTATATGGAGCACATGACAAAGGTCAGTCAATAGAACATGTGCAAAATCGATGCTTGTCACTTTCAGGCCAGGCTCATAAAAACCTCCGTTGTGATCACTGATGTTCTCTCTCTCACACCCATATGGGGGGAGTAAAGATACCAGATGGAAGTGAGTCTGAGTCCCTGAGTTTCCACTTAATGCAAATCTGCCGAGGAGCAACACCCAACCAAGGGTACCAAACACCAGACCCTTATGTGAGTGAGAATTAAAATTTTATTATGAAAGCCCACTGAAATGTTGAGGTTGTCACAGGAGTCATCCTGTAATCTGACAAATACAGATCCTATTTGTGATTTCTAAATAACCAAATGTACACAATGATAGGTCATATAAAAATACAGATCAAAACAGTAAGGGCTGTTATCACTCAGAAACGGGATTAGGATATCAAGTAAGTAGGGATGTTTTTGTTTTCCACTTTGACGCCTCTACTGTTTGATTTTTTTGTTGTTGATGATGTTTTTACTATTACAAACAGGAGTTCATGAAAATCAGATAGATGTTGAAAATGCCAAAGGTTATCTTCAGTTGCCAGCTGTCCATTGTTCTATAGTCTTATTTCGGCATAAACAAAAGAAGCAATTATCTCATTAATGAAGTCCTACAATATTCCAGTCTTTATTCTTTGATTTGGAACTTGTTCACTTTTACACATTAGCTTAAGGATTCATAAAATGAAGTTTTTCTAAATTTAGCTTTTATTCTGACATTTACTTATTAAGCACAGAAGAAACAAGTCATGCCTTATAATGGTAAATTCTGTTCTTAATAAGTAAAATATCTGACTCTGAATTTCAGGTACATTCCATTTCTTCAATCTATCTTACATGAAAATATAATAATTTAGTATTCAATGTTTTACCTTTTCCATAAAAATTTGCAGTAATTTTAAAAACACTGACTTCTCAACATGTTCCAGGTTTTCTAAATTTCTCCAGATCACTGTTCCATCTGGTTATTGAGGATAAGGGAAAGTCAAACACTATCGGAACAACCTCATCTCTTCTAATGCTATATTTCAACTACACCAAATATGAATTATAGAATTGTTAAACCTTTGAAATTTCTTTGAGTGTCTTGAAACCAGCAGGTAGATTTTGGTTGATATGTTGCATCACTTATTTTCAAGTATTTAAATGCAAGAGTTCAGGGCCTCCCCTGGTGGCGCAGCGGTTGAGCGTGCTGGGCTGCATAACTGCCCGCAGCCTCTGCAGTGCCGGTTCGATCCCCGGCCACCTGCGAGGGTCCCACATGGCGTGCAGACTTCTCCTGCCGCCCGCTGCTCCCCTCAGCAGTGTACTTCATCGGCCTGCGTGTTCTGCTCCCCGCTCTGGCTCTGGTGAATTCTCTCACCTTCCAGCACTTCTGACTGTACCCAGTGCTTATAAATAAATAAATCTTTAAAAAATAAAAAATAAATGCAAGAGTTCAGGGGCCTCCCGGGTGGCGCAGGGGTTAAAGTCTCAGCACTAACAAGCTATCACCAGCCACTGCAACATGAGTTCAATCCCCAGCCAGGGAGCTATCCACATGGCACAGCAGACCTCTCCTGTCTCGCCCGCTGCTCCCCTCAGTAGCGTACTTCAGTAGATCTGCCTGTTCTGCTCCCCACTCTGTCTCTGGTGAATTTTCTCACCCCCTACCTCTGGCCTACATCCCAGTTCCTGAATGCATAAATAAATAAATCTTTAAATAAATAAATAAATGTAAGAGCTCAGCTTGACATTAGCTCATTCCCCTCTTCTTATTTATATTAAATATACATGAGTTTATTAGTAAGGAAAGTTCTCAGTTGTTCTTACCACTCATTTATGCTTGCCTCATAACATGAACTCTTAGAAAAAGAACAATTTTTAAATTCTAATTGCTAAAGTTTTAAAAATCACAACCACACAATGAACAAATGTTTAACCATTAAGCATATGATTTATATTAAAATTATGTTAAACTACATTATAACAAAAACTATATATCCACTAAATTTATATTGAAAATCACATATAAGCATTAAAAATCTGTTCTGGCTCTGGTATGAACAAATCCATGTGCACTGGAAACAGAGATGTCCACACAAACTTGTTTGTTGGGTTAGAGTTAAGTGATCACAACTTACCTTTGCTCTTGTAATCTATCTTTATGTTTTTAGTATTGTTTCATTTTTCCCTAAGTTAAAGAAACATCATTTGTATTCCAGTTTATACAGCTGCTTTCACCTGCTTTAGCAACTGAGAGGGATGGAGGGGGCAGCAGTTTCCCCAAACCCCTCAAATCCCAATGCCCTTGCTGTATTTCTAAATGTTAACCTTGGATAAAGAGGATCACTGGCCACCCCACACACCTCATACTCTGAAGAGAAAAAGCAATTAGACTTTAAAAGTAAGAAGCTGAGGCTTTCATATCTGATTGGCTCAGATTGGTGGGGAAGGAGGCCAGGGCATCTGCTGAGGGGAAGATGACACAGATGCTCAACATAGGCTTGGAAAAGGTGTACAGTTTGACATGGGTGGGAAGGAGCAGAAAGGGAAGTGAGACAAAGAAAAGCACAGAAAAATCAGTATTAAAAACTTCTAACTCATTCTAAAATGCCTGGTTGCCAAGGTCAAATGATGTCACTACAAAAGTGTAAAACTTTACAAAGGATCTTTGCTGCTCTTAGGATCAAGTTTACTATTCAGTTCCCCTTGGTTTCTACCAACAAATTCCATCTTATTCCACATTCCTACCATCCCAGCTGGTGAGCAGGTATTTTTTAAAATTTGTTGTTTTTTTTTTTTTTAAGATTTATTTATTTATACATACAATAGCTAGGGCACAGGCCAGAGATGGGGGCGGGGCGGGGTGTGAGAGGATCCACCAGGGACAGAGTGGGGAACAGGACAGGCAGATTGACTGAAATACACTGCTGAGGGGAACAGGGGGCAAGACAGGAGAGGTCTGCCTCACCATGTGGGTTTCTCCCTGGTTGTCCATGGATCGAATTCATGCTGCAGAGGCTATAGATGGCATCATAGTGTGGTGCTTAACCCCTTGTGCCACCAGGGAGGCCCCTAAAATTTGTTTTTAATTATTTCTGTTGTTTACATATCTATGTAAGTATGGGTTTACATTTTTATTCCTTCATATTTGCACGTGCTTTACTCACCCTTCACCAAACCTCCCTCACCATTATCAAAAAGAATGGAAACAAATATTGGTGAGGATGTGGACAAAAAGGTGAAAAGCATTCTAAAGAGCTACTTAACCTCCAGGAGTTACAAGTGCTGTTCCCTCCAGGGTGCATTTCTCACCCACAGTAGGAATCAGTTACCCTCTTAAACCAAAAAGGACTATAGATAAAGTCACAAGATACTAAAGGTGGAAAAGTTACAAGTTTATAAATTGAAGTAACGTTCTGTGGTATCAACTAACAGTAAGATTCAGAGCTCTCCAGCCTCAACATCCTTAACACAAATTACCAAGAATATAAATCCTGACATCTACCCCTTCCTTACAAGATTCATCAGTTAATTATAATATCAACTAAAGGATGAAAATAAATTTCATTTCATGATTCTGTTAATGAAAAAAGGAACCATTTGATGACATTTAAACTGTTTTCGCCATTCAAAAGAAATGATCATTCAATCTAAAGGCTAAAAAAATTTTTCAAAGAAAAATCTAGGACAAATGTAGGTTATCCCAAATTTCCCTACACTTTTCCCAAGTCCTCAGTATAATTTTTTTCTTCCACAGAATTCAATTTTCCTTCCCACACACAAATAAAATTTCTAAAAATCATTCAAGATGGTGGTGGGAATGGAGTTACAGTTTTAGGAATCAAAGAGTGAATGATCCTAAAAGCCATGGTCCTGGGTAGATCATTTCAAGAGAATGTAGACAGAAAAGAGAGGGGGGCTGAAGAAGAAAGCTTCATGGAGGGATAATGAAAAAGAACCAATACAGAAGACCCAATGACAAATCCAAAATGGCTCACTGATGAGAAATGAGATGGCCATTTGAATCAATGATCCAATCCTGTTTGTTATAGTTCTCCTAGGTTTTAACAAGCCATTATTCTGATGAATCAACTTTACTAACCATAAAATACTTATTTCACAGCAAGATACCTAGCACAATGTATGCCCTGAAATACTAATTGGTACACTTAGGAATACATCTCCCTGTTAAGTGCTAATCTGACATTACCTAATATCCAGGTGGAATTGTAACAAGGTAATCCCCTGAGAAGGGGGAAGTTCCAGGTTCCCTGACCCCCCCCCACCCCACCCCAGGGTAAACCTAAGCAGCAAGAAGCTGGAGAAGATGGAGGGAGAAGTAAGGCAGAAGATCAAAAAGGAGAGCTGGAGGAGGCACATGGGAGCAGAGAGACATGTGAATAAGCCTCACTTGCTTCTCAGTCTTGGACTTGTGCCAGGGACTTGGGAAACATGGAAGGAAACACTTGAAAGAGACATGGGTGAGAGACCTGTGGGTGGTTAACAATGGCAGCCTTTATCTTGTGTTTTGATTTTGCTCTTTTCCTTCCAGACTTGCCTGGCCCCTTCTGCCACTTTCCTATGGGTCCCCACCAGAAGATACCTTAAATGTGTGGCAAGCTTTTGGACCTCAGGGGTCCCACTTTGAGCCTATCCTGTTTGGCTGGGGATCTGCCCATGAGGGAATGGCTAACTTTGGGTGCTTCATTTGGAAACTATTTTAACATATTCTTTCTCTTCTCTTTATTGCACACTAATTATAATTAAAGTTCTTTTCCATTGACGGTCTTACCCACTAGAGTATGTTTTGTCTTGAGAGCTGGCAGGCTTGGGGGTCCCACGGTATCACTCAGCTGGCCTTGTAACAGAATCTTCTTCCTCTGTCTTCAAAAGACCAATATGTCTCCTAATCCCTCAATGTCTGCCATTCCTAGGGCAAACTTCTGAGTTTTCCAGAGTTCCAGCTCCTTGCACTGACTTTTGTAGCAAGAGTCACTAAGTCACTGCTAAAGAGTTTATATCCTCACCCCCACAGAAGGGGACACTTTTCTCTAAGAATAAAGCTACCCAATGTACCTAGAACAGTGCTACAAAACAGCAAATATTTACGTTCTCCATGCCAGAGAAACAAAGAACTCTAGCTGGGAGGCAGCCCAGGCACAGATGGAAGACAGAAGGTTGACCGCAGGGGACAGAGCTGGTAGTGAGACCTACAGTAGTCATCTAATTTTAGAGGTTATCAGAATCACCTGGAAGTCACCTTTTAAAAGAGATTGCTGGGGGACCTCCCCTGTTGGTGCAGGCTGTTGAGCGCAGCGCTGTGAAGCTGTCCGCAGCCTCTACAGCTCCAGTTCGATCTCGGCCAGCCAGTGAGGATCCCACATGGTGCAGCAGACCTCTCCTGTCACGCCCACTACTCCCCTCAGCAGTGTATTTTGTCAGTCTGCCTGCTCTGTTCCCCACTCTGTCTCTGGTGAATCCTCTCACCCTCCCGTGCATCTGGACTGTACCCTGGTTCTTGTATAAATAAATAAATAAATCTTTAAAATAAAAAAATAAAACAGATTGCTGGGCTCAAGAAATTTAGAGCCAGCATGTTTGAAGTGAGGCCTGAGAATATGCATTTCCAATAAGCCCCCAGATGATGCTGATGCTGCAGGTGTGCTGAAAAACCTTTGAGAAACAGTGCCTCCAGGATGATGGCTATTTCTCTTCTAACCAGGGCCAACATGCTAAAGGATCCCTTTCTTTACTTCAATCACAGAATAATTTTTCCACCCATTGCTTAATAAGAAGAAAGCCTAAGAGTATGACACACTTAATCCACCATGTGCATCAAAATCCTAAGAGAATTTCAGTAAGTAGCAAAGCTACTTTTTGGTGCAATGTTTCTATCTCCTTTGAGTACTATACCTTTCCCCCCTTATTACGGATGAGTTAGTATCTGGCCCTGGCATTACATTTTCTTTTCTTTTCTTTTCTTTTTTAAGATTTATTTATTTATACAAGAACCAAGGTACAGGCCAGATCTGCGGGAGTGTGAGAGGATTCACCAGAGACAGAGCGGGAACAGAACAGGCAGACCAACTGAAACACACTGCTGAGGGGAGCAGCGGGCAAGACAGGAGAGGTCTGTCGCACCATCTGGGACCCTCACCGGCCAGCCAGGATTGAACAGGCGCTGCAGAGGCTGCAGACAGCTTCACAGCACTGCACTCAACTGCCTGCACCACCAGGGGAGGCCCTGGCATCACATTTTCAACTAGTGTACTTTAGTGAGTAACTTGGGGACAGCTATGTCAACAAATTCAAATTTGTTCTAAAGTATATTAAACCAAACACAAACAAACAAACCCAACTCATCATCTTCAGTCAAGGGCACTTATGCTCTTCTACTTAGATCCCTCAGAAAGGTGCAACCATTATCCACTCAGTCATGATGGTAACAGCCTCCACAATGGCCCCAAGGGCTCCACCTCCTAGTATTCAGACTAGAGCAGACCCTCCCACATTGTATCAAAGTTGGTCTATGTGACCATTAAAATACAGACATGATGACATATGACTTCCAAGGTTAAGTCATAAAAGACATTCAGGCATCTGCTTTCCCCCCCCTCTCTTAATTCAAGAGGGAGTCTTTGTCAGAAAGACACTCAAGTATGGAGAGGTCCACATGAGGCACTGAGCCCATCTGCCAACAGCTGTGTGAATAAGCCATCTGCAAATAGGATCCTTTGATCTACTCAGCCTTCAGATACCTACAGCCCCAAGTATCAACTTGATTGCAAATTTATGAGAAACTCTGAACCAGACCATCCAGATAAGCTGCTTCAAAATTCCTGACATAATTGTTTTAAGCTGATAAACTTTAAGGAAATTTGTTATGCAGCTATTGATAAGACAGATACCCAATCCAGAAACCTGACATATTGGAAATCATGTTAAGTCCTCAACATGAGGGAGCTAAAGAACTGGAAAATCTGGAGAGTTAGTGATCCCCTTTAGTAGACAGATACAAATTTAGGATATAGAACTATCCAACAGAGATATTACAGAAAGGTGCACATGCATAGTAACTTTAAGTTACTTCCAACCACAAGATACAGTGGTTTTAATTGTCCTAAAGTCTTCCTTAATCTACATGTATACATGTTGCCATCCAAAAAAAAAAGGAAAAAGCCAGCATAAAATAATTGATAAACAGGCTCAAATCCATCCAGAATTTCCTCTTTATAAGTTTGGAAATAACTAATTATTTTGACACAGAAAAGACGTCACACAGAAAGTTGCTGTGAAGATTTTCATTTGCTTCTTCCACTCTCCCAGACAAGCTGGCTCACTTTCACAGACAATAATAGTCAACACGTTTTTATCTCAAAGAACTGCCTTGCCATAGATGTACACACTACCCTGTCCTAGGAAGAGTTCTTAGAGATGAAGCGGAGCCTGAATATCATCTGTTTGTTCTCCAGACTGAAACTGAGATATTCAAACTCCTCACTGTCTTTTCACATTTCTGTTGTTTTTGCATCGTAACCACACATACACATTTATAATTAAAACTGGATTTTCAGAAAACAGTGCTCACCATTGCAACATTGTAGGGGCAGGAAGGACCAGAGCAGGATCTCTATGACCCAAGCAGACTGGGTAAGGAGTCATCCTGGAGCCCTCAGAGGCTTTTGCAGGTTTTTATTGGGCTTACCAGGTACACGACAGGCAGGGGTACAGGGGCAGGCCTCCCAGCCCCCGGCTCTTTCTGGGCTCCCCAACTTTCTCTCGTGGCCTTGGTTTCTCTGCTCCTTTCACTCTATTTTGCTCTCCTGGTATCCCCGTGACATGGCCCTTATAAGCCCAGTCTCAGGCCAGGTGTACCCACCTACTATGCCCATACCCTACTCCAAGTGTCCGCCATCAGGCATGCATTCAGGACCACAGGGATCCATCATCAATCCTAATGATGGGAGGGCAGAAGAGCCTGATACTTTACTTACCCTAAAAACATGCAAGGCATTTTAGTATGATTCAGCTCATTAAAAAAAAAAAAACAGAATCCACAACCCACTAACAAATCCTGTCACACAGTTTGAAATATATTTCCTAATATATTGTAAAAAAGTGTAAAAAAGCTGAAGGAGGAAAACCCAAAATAACAAATTCTTCTCAGCTCCAATCACATGTAAATACTTAGTTCCACTTCCCACATGCACAAAATACACATTATTGACTGGGCATCCCCTAATCAAGGACAACCTCAGGCAGCTTCTATTAAAATGCAAATTTAATTACTCAGGCCCTCAAATTATTCTTCTAGTCCTATAGCTAGCAACTGGAAAATCCATAAGCAACCTTTACTAAAATTTCCTTATACTTTTACCAAATCTGGTAAAAGGCAAATTTTCAGTTTTGTCAAATTGTTTAAAAGGAAGTAGGAAGACTGTAATACAAAACATCAGCAAAAAAACTAAATTTGCTTACAGGCCAGCTGAACACATTTTATACTTCCACAAAATGGATCGCTGGTTGCTGTTAAAAAGGGTAAAATCAGTCCACAAAGACAAAGTAGATTAGTGGTTGCCTGCGGGTGAAAATTCAGTGACTGGTGTGATGGAAATGTTCTAAAATTGGATTGTGGTGATAGCTGCACAATTCTCTAAGTTTACTAAAAATCACTGTGGTAGAGACTTAAAACAAGTAAATTTTATGATAAATTTATGTGGTAACCATGGCAAATTATAGTGTTTCAATAATGCTTTTTTAAAAATATCTATCCAGAAAACAAATGTTATTTAAAACAATCAAGGTAGAGAATACTGTGAGTAATGTATCAGACATGTTCCCATTTGTACTTTTTTAATAGTTATACCTATCAGTTTGCATGAACATTTCTGGAAAGGACCTTGAGCAGGACAGTTGTCTCGGGGAAATGGATCAAGGGTGACAGAGTTTCATATTCATGCTATGCCCCTTTTTAGTTTAAATTCCTTTGCCTTGAGCACAAATTATTTTTCACAGGTATGCAAATAAACTGCTCAGAAGTTCTTAGATGCTGGACTCTCATAGAAACCCAATTTAAATAAGGTGCTAGTTAATATCCTTTGAAGGAGTGAGCAGCTCAGTCCTTCAGAAATTAAATATTTTTCAGTAGAAGACTATGTTAAAAAGATGTCTGTCTTTGACAATAAGAGACCAAAAGTAACAGATTCATGATTACCCTTGAAACCCAAAAGGAAGAGAACCTGAACACACTACTTTGAGGAGGAAAATGTGGTTTCGTAAAGCTTCTGCAGATGTTGGGACAAATATCAGCGATTCATGCTTTGCAGTTATAAATCTAAGACATTAATCGATATACTGCACACCAGTACAAGACGACATGCATCTAGGCAACTGAAAATATATTCATCAAGATTTGTCAAAAATAAAAATAAACGAGTGAAAACTAACCCCCAAAAGGCTACTGAAACCACAACACCTAAACTTGTAAGGAGATCTTTGGTAGGTTCCCAGATCTAGGTCTGGGTTCAGTCTTCTCGCCTCACCTGTTTCTTGTCTGGGTATCTGATTGGACTCCACCTGGCTACCCAAGCACAAAGACACTCTGAAAATTAAGAACTTATAACTCACCATATCCCCCTCCTCCTCGACTTCCCCAAAAGGCAGCTATCTTCTGGTCTAAACCTATTCTTTCATCAGAGTTTCCTAACTTAGAAGGCCAGGATGAGCAGAATTGGGATAATAAAATGCAGAAATTGGGGCCTCCCCTGGTGGTGCAGGTGGTTGAGCGCCACACTGTGAAGCTGTCCGCAGCCTCTGCAGCACCGGTTCGATCCCAACCGGCCGGCAAGGGTCCCACATGGCGCTGCAGACCTCTCCTGTCTTGCCCCCCTGCTCCCCCCGCAGTGTATTTCATTAGTCTGCCTGTTCTGTTTCCTGCTTTGTCTCTGGTGAATCCTCTCATCCTCCTGCACATCTGGCCTGTACCCTGGTTCTTGTATAAATAAGTAAATCTTTAAAAAATAAAAGGACCTCCCCTGGTGGCTCAGCAGTTGAGCACTGGGTTGTGAGGCTGCCCGCAGCCTCTGCAGCGCAAGTTCAACCCCTGGCCACCGGCAAGGGTCCCACAAAAAAAATAAAAAATTAAAATAAAATGCAGAAATTCCCAACTTTAAAATAGAAGACTCATGGGGCCTCCCTGGTGGTGCAAGGGGTTAACCTTCAGCACTGAGAAGCTGTCCGTAACTACCGCAGCAGGGAGGTGACCCACCTGGCACAGCAGACCTCACCTGCTCACCCGCTGCTCCCTTCAGCAATATATTTCAGTAAGTCTGCCTGTTCTGTTCCCCACTCTGTCTCTGGTGAATCCTCGCACCACCCCAGCCCCACAGTTCTGGCTTGTACTGCAGCTCTTGTAAGCATAAATAAATAAATCTTTGAAAAATAAAAATAGAAGACTCATGTTTAACCTGCACCCAGGACCCAGATGAGGGTCCTCCCACCCCATCTTCACCTACTAGTGGCACATCTTCTTCCTCCCGAGCCACCCCTGGCATATATCACCAGCACTTTCACTTCCTGCCCCGAGAGTCCCTTCCTGCAAGACCTGCCTCTGCACCAGCACCAGCCCGCTCGGAGGAGCCCACCCAGTTGCTGCACAGTCCCCTGGAGTTTTAGCTCCAACGCCACCCTCATTTATCCTTTCTGTGAATTATTTCTACTGTATTACACAACATTGAGTCACCCGTATGTACTGAATGTTCTGTCCAAGACCCTAGTGGAGAGGGAGATAACGATAGAATTTTAGTAGATAATATTTATGATGACAGTGTTGTGAGTTTTTAATAGCAGCTTTAGTAGATATAATTTACATATGATAAAAACCACCCTTTAAGTTTCTTTTAACTATAGTCACAGTTGTGAAACCATCACATCACATCAATCTAATTTTATCATCTCAAACAGAAATCCCATGCCCATTAGCATCCAGGGGACTGTTTTTATGGGGGGAAAAAAACGGGGGTGGGGGGCTTCAAACTTGCTTGCAAACTTTTCGAACATTTTAAATTCTAATATATTCATGTTATCCAAAGACTGTGCAGACCTAGAAAACAAAAGTTTACAAACATACATAAAAGAAGTATTTGCAGGTGTATTTAGATGCAAGGCATTTTAGTATTCCCAAAGCCAAAAAACATCCTTTCACCTTTGGAAATTTTAGGAAAGACTGAAAATCAGTCTCCTCTTGGAGATTTATATGTACGTTAGTGTATAAATTATCTGTAAGGTATTGTATAATAAATACAACTTTTCTTAAGCCTTTATTACCCCATCAAAAAACAAGATGACTGTGCAGTAGATAATGTAGATTTTTTTTAGGTTTCCATAGCATTTTGGGGTTTTGGTTTTTTTACATTTTTTAAATTTATTTTTTAATGAATGGCCATTATTTTACATCCTTGTTAATTTTTTGACAGTGCAGAATTTATGGGCCATCTGGATTAGTACAGTAACTACCCACCATTGGGCATATGCACCTTATTTTTTTTAAAGATTTATTTATTTATGCATACAAGAGTTTGGGGTGTAGGCCAAAGATGCAGGGGGTGGGATGTGAGAGGTTTCACCATAGACAGAGAGAGGAGCAGAACAGCAGATGTACTTAAATACACTGCTGAGGGGAACAGCAGGTGAGACAGGAGAGTCTGCTGTGCCAAGTGGGTCACCTCTCTGGCCAAGGATCGAACTCATGCTGCAGTGGCTGCAGATAGCTTCAGAGTGCTGCATCTTAACCCCTTGCACCACCAGGGAGGCCCAGGACATATGCACCTTAAAGGACAGAGGCAAATCTTCTTTCATGAGAAAGACACAGCTATTGTTAGTAAAATAACAAGCAATGATGAACATTTTGTATCTAGATAGGGCCTCACAGCTTATAAAGTACACTCAAACACAATAGCTTTTTCCTATCCTCCCAAGCATCTGGACAGGTGTTCGGAGCATTTACATGTGAGGAACAGGAAGCTCAGGGGTACACACCTGACTCACACAGTCACTGAGGTGGCTTCCCCAGTCTAGCTCTTCCCACTCAGTCTTTTTCCTGCCCCTACACTTTCTCCACTCTTCTGCCACAAGAGAAGTGTGTGAACAGCTCAACGAGCAGGCTCTGTGTTACCATTAAACAAGTCCAATTTCATATCTGACTGGAAAAGAGAAGCCTATTCATGTTCTCATCACAACAGAACACGCCTTTGTTTTATTCTAAAGCCCCAGAGCTTTTTCAACACTCCTCCAGCTGTGGCACACAAACCCTGGCCTCTGTAAATGCTTTTCCTTTGTTTAGTGCAGGGAATGTGAGGCCTTGCTAAAGCCCAAGTCTTGGTTCTCCTCAGTTCACCCTCAGAATAGGAGTGGATGGAGGCTGACCCACAAGAAAAAGTACCTGTGCCTTGCCAGATGGTTGGGAAGCTAGATTATAGTTAGAAGCTTGTAATTAAAATGAGGTAACATTCTAATTACTTTACAACTGTCTCCAGAATAACATCATTCCTTACTCATTGGGTGCTTATTATAACCTGAACCACTGGGAACACCCGACTCCACCTTACTAACTAGAGAAAACAGCTTGCTTTCTCCAGGAACATTAACTCTTTTCAGACATAAGGTAGTATTTAGTGGGTTTGCTCATTAGTCACTAAGCTTTTAATGGCCTGAAAGAGATTAAGGAATTTCTGAAAAGTAATCCACTGGAAGTAACAATGGTTAAGGCTTGCTTGCAGCTACTGAAAACACCCACAGTGCTGGCCACTCAAACAGGCAGCCCACTTGGATAAACAACACACAGATACAATTCCCGCAGGGGCATTATTTTTATGAACTGGCTGCATGTGGTAACAAACCCTAAACAATACAAGGCAAAGAAAATGGTTAGCTGCATTATACTCTGGGAAACTTACATTTCTATCATCCTCCATGCATGCACCACTCAAAAACACAAAAAGTGTGAGGGATCAATACAAACAAAGCAACTAGAGAGGTCACCTCAAATTTAACCTTCATTTCCAGTATTTGTTGCAAAGTCTGCCATCTGGCAGGAAGAATAAACCAGCAGAGGCATCTGAAAAGACAACCGGGGTGTGTATGTGTGTGCGCGCACACGTGCATATGTGTATGGTGTTTTCCAGTACCTTCCACAGCATCTATGGCATGGATGTGAACCAACCCACCTCAACATGAGCAACACTTGGGACCATTTCCTTCAAACACCAACCACCCCAACTCCCCTGCACAACCAACTCTGCGCTCTGCCAGTGAGCAGGTCATCTCTGAACTTGCAAACTTATTTGTAGCTCTGTATGCACATTGCTTTCCGCCTTATGTACAAATATTAAGTCACCTTCTAGACTAAGCTGCTAAAAGCTTAATTTCACATCACATTCATAGCCCATGGAACGCACATCATATCAACATCAATTTTACCTTCCAACCATCATTCCTTGTCCCCTAATTTCTATACCTCTTCCACACACACATTACACACTGGGTATCTCTATGGTGACCCACAAGATGGTCTCAAGCTGGTCCCAGTGATTGCTGGCTGTCTCACCCCATATAGCCCCAAAGACAGCAGGAATGGTCCATGTGACTTACAGAATACTCTGGATTCCCCTTTTTTCTTTAAGATTTATTTTTATTTATACAAGAACTGGGGTACAGGCCAGAGTGTGGGAAGGTGAGAGGATTCACCAGAGACAGAGGGGAGCAGAACATGCAGATGAACCAAAGACACTGATGAGGGCAGCAGCAGGTGAGGCAGGAGAGGTCTGCCACGCCATGTGGGTATCTCCCTGGCTCGCCGGGAATCGGATGCACACTGCAGAGGCTGCAGACAGCTCCACAGTGCTGCGCTTAACCCGCTGCACCACCGGGGAGGCCCTGGATTATCCTTTTCTAGGATCACTTGTTCTGAGGGAAGCCATGCTGTGGGCAGCCTTGTGGAGGCCCTATGGAAAAAGAAACTTATCCCTCTGGCCGAAGATTACCCAAGTCAAGCTTTGACATCAGTAAAGCCCCAGCCAACAGCTTTACTGCAACCTCATGGGAGACCCTGAGCCAGAACTGGGTTGGTAACCAGTGTCAGACTCCTAACCTACAGGAACTGTAAGATGGTAAATGTTTGCATGCTTTTTTTTAAATTACTAGGTTTTAGGATAATACATTATGCAGTAATTGATACTAAGCCAATTTTCATTTTATAATGTTTTTCTCTAGGTCCACCTATCAAAACCCACAAAGTTGAGATCCAAAGAATATGGCTTATCTTTATGAAAATGCTTTGGACTTTCCCTCACCAAAACTACTTACTCCTTTCTCTTAATTCAAATTGCCTGGGCTACTTGAATAGTGGGGCTATCCTGTCTTAGTGGTAGTGAAAAAACTCACGGGTCTATATCCACATGAGCCATAAGCTCCCCTAAGACATCAGGTCTCTCTCTCTCACTGATATCAGTTTGGCATAAACAATGGAAGGAGTCTCACTCACCCCACACCTGTGTACAGAAAGAAGCTAGGAAATAATGCTGCTGGATATTAATTAGGGCTGGGCTGGACCCAGTAATAAAGACTTGATTAATCACAGAGAAGCCTGCTTCTCAGGGACCACATTTGGAAAATAGGGAGACTGAAAGGAAGAAAAAAGAAAGCAAACACACACTTGTCCTCAGCAGAACTCAACCTTCCCTAACCTTTCCTGCTTCTGATAACCAGTTACAAGAGAGTGGGACAGGAGGAATAACTGATAGAAACAGCATCTGGATGACACCTCTACTATCTGTTGTTCCCAGCATCCAGCAAGAGCAAAGCCCTTGCATGCATGCTGGCTTACATACTTGTGTGCAGAGAAGTGCACAAATTCCTAGGGAAGCAAGTAGCTTAGGAGTCAACAGAACACCACCCTCCAGGTCAGCAGCAATGTCCTCCTCCAGCTGATGAGCTGATGGTCACAGAGCATGAACTTGGGAATCAGACTGATCTGGCGTGGCATAGTGACTCCAACATTCACAAATCATAAGACAAGGGGGAATGGAATCACTTCTTGGACCTTCAGATTGCCCATCTCTAAATTACTACAACTTCATGAAGGCAACAGTGGATAAGAGTGAAAAAGAGATCAATGCACAAGTTTATGTGAAATACTCAGAAGTCATCTCAACCACGTCCCTTCTCAAATGGAGCCCGCCTTCAAGCAGAAGTTTGACTCACACATAGAGGTCTAAGCCCTAAGCTGTGGATAAAAAGACAAGTCACCTCTACTTACATCTGTTGCTACAAATTCCAAGAGGCTCCAAGGTTAGGAAGACAATCCTCAAATTCACTTACATACTCACATACATTCCCAACTTAAAAATTTGGTTCCTTGGTAACATACATTTTCATACATTTCTATTACCAGAACTCATGAAAATTTAGCAGGAAATCACTCTGAAGTATTGCACACTCGAATTACATAGAGTATCATTCTCATGTAATTTATTGTAGCTAGTTCATATCCTAGCTTCCTTCACTTGTCTGTACCTTCCTTAAGTGCCAGAACCATGTATTCATTCCTTTGTCTTTGAAAGCTGCATGGCTGGCACATGCCCACCACTTTAAAGGCAATCAACTGATCAATCAACTGAAAATTATTATTTCCAGAATTTACAAAGTATCATATAACCCTAGTCTGAAGACAAGAAAGTATAAATATTAAAAAAAAAAATGCTAAGGATTGGATTGTTTTATTTACAACATGAAAGCACTTTTGTTAAACATTTAAGATTCTAGTATATTCCACTGAATTAGGCACCAAAGCAAATAAAAAAGCAAAACATTTTTTGAAAAAATACTATATGTATGTAACATTCCTGAAATTTAGAGATTACATTTTTAAACAATTGCAAAAGCCACATTACTTCATTTCCTGATTAAACTGCAAGGTGAAATCCAAGCAAAAGATTGCAAAATTTAAACCATATATGACAAATTCTGCAATCAGCTTTAAAAAAAAAACCAATAAAGTATTCATTCTTCTTCAAATAAAAGCAACCCATGTCAGGCAAAAGCATATAATCATATTTTGTTCTTCTGTCTGAAACAAAAAAATTCATGATAATATTACACTTAATGAATAAATTACATCTTACTTTTACCAACATAGAAGATTAGGATATTATAAGCCAAATTCTGACTGAAATAATGCAGCAACTTAAAAAAAAAAACCCTAACAGTTAAAAATAGCAGACATTACTTACCATATGGGAAACCATAAAGAAAGAGGTCAATACTTATCAGATCCAACAGGGCTTTTCAAGCTGACTGAGGTTAAATGACCTTTTTCTCTCCTGCTCCCCTTCTGAAGGGCCCTGTGTGTTTCTCATGGAGCTGAGAACAGCACTCACCTCTCCATAGCAACTGCAGCAGGCCCTCAGCTCCCTGTACATTAAATATTTAGTAGGTTTCTGAACAATGGTCTTCTTGGAGAAGTTCATGGGATGCATACAAAACTCAGAGCCCACCGCCCTTCCTTCCTTCAAAGAAACCTTTTATCAGATTCCCTGAAATAAAACCAGAAAGGAAGTGCCCGCCACTGGGCAGGCAGGTGTTGGAATTTCCCTTTCACATGGCACTCATTGTCCACTTTTTACAGGGCACTCAATGCCCATTTCAAGCAAACCTAAGGGTTTTCCAATTTTTTAGGTCATCTCATTCCCCTCAGCAGCAACAGATAAATTAGAACTGAAAAAAAAAAATCTAATGAGTACTGTATCTATTTAAAACCTAAGACACCCCTTTTTTTTAAGATTTATTTATTTTTGCGTAGAAGAACTGGGGTACAGGCCAGAGGTGTGGGGGTGAGAGGATTCACAGAGACAGAGCAGGGAACAGAACAGGCAGATCAACAGAAATACACTGCTGAGGGGGAGCAGCTAGCGAGCCAGGAGAGGTCTGCTGTGCCATGTGAGTTGCTCCCTGGCTGGAGATTGGTTGCGTCTTAACCCCTGCACCACCAGGGAGGCCCTAATATGCACTTTATATGTTGATTGCTTAGAAAGAATTAAAATTGTAATGAGTAACTCTGTGGGTTATTTTTTAATTTGTTTCCACACCACATGAGGTTCAAACTGCACAACTGTCACAGGCTTAGCGAAAATACTCCTGAAGCTTCGCTCTCTATTTGGGAAGCCCTGGCATTAAAATTAGCTCTTATTTTGCTGTCTAAATGTGTAAAGATACTTTCACATCCCAAAGCAGAAATACAAAAGTAGCTAACAGATATTCGGATTTCATTTCAATAGAAAGGGTTTCTTTGCTCAAAAGGAGATTCTCTGGGGCCTCTTGGGTGTCTTCAGACTCAGCGCCCTCACCCCTAAGGCCTGAGTAGGATCCCTGGCCAGGGAGCTACCCACATATGGTGCAGCAGACATCTCCCTTCTCACCTGCTGCTTCCCTCAGCAGTGTATTTCAGTAGATCTGCCTATTCTGCTCCCCACTCTGTCTCTGGTGAATCATTTCATCCCCCCGGCCCCCTCACTCTTGCCTACACCCCAATTCTTCTGCACAAAAATTAAAAAAGGAAATTCTCCCGAGAAGCTCAGATACAATGGTGATCTTCTTTAAGCCCGCCGGTGGCCCAAAGTGACCAATATGTGTAAAGATGTTGATGGCAAGTGATCTGTGAGCAGGCATGGACCATCATGAACCCCTGCACACATTTTCACAGGAAAGCATTTGTGTTACAAAAGAAGTCAGACCATCAAGGAGCTGCTGAAATGCAAGAACCCCTTTGCCTATTTTTTTATTCATGACCTAGCTCAGTGAAAATACAGATGCTAAAAGAGTGGGAAGAAATGACTACAAAAATCCCAAGAATTGGGCCTCCCCGGTGGCGCAGCGGTTGAGCGCTGGGTTGCGAAGCTGCCTGCAGCCTCTCCAGTGCCGGTTCAATGGTGCGCAGACCTCTCCTGCCGCCCGCTGCTCCCCTCAGCAGTGTACTTTGGTCCTTCTGCCTGCTCTGGTCCCGGCTCTGCTCCCCGCTCTGGCTCGGTGAATTCTCTCACCCTCCCGCGCTTCTGACTGTACCCAGTACTTGTATAAATAAATAAATCTTTAAAAAAAAAAATCCCAAGAATTTTTGCCTTTGGGGAAAGCTGCACATTACAGGACCACCCCTCCCTACAACAGTCGCTATCAGACAGCACCACTAACCTTGTGACAAACTCAGGGAGACTAATGAGACATCAAACCTTTTATTCAAAAAATGACTTGTTCTTCTACATACTGGGATAACTCCACGTTATGTAATTTTCACTTGTCTGAAGCAAAAGGAGGGGGAATAAAATAAATATTTTCTGACACTGAAAGTAACACCTTTTATTCTAAGATAATGCTTTTCTGATTTTAGGGTGGATAGAGGTGTCATATTTATAAAAAGATGGTGGCTGGTTAGTTAGCAGGCAGACCAAGGGGTCCCCAGCACCACTAAACCTGCATGCTTTAAAGGGGTCCAGCCATCCAAGTGCATAGAGACCAAGCATACTCAGTGTGGAAGAACTTTATTGGTGTACACAGAGAGACAAGAAAGAAAAGATAATAATTTCCCAATAAAACACCCAGTTACCCGTGCCCTTGTGGGTAAATGTCCAGCCCAACAGGGTTGGCCTGAAGAGGGGCTGCTAAGGTCCAAGTCTAGGGCACTGTAGGGGCAGGAACTGGACACAGAGCAGGTTTTCTGATCCCATGCAGACCGGGTAAAGGAGGAGTCAGTGTCCTCGTGGCTTTTTGCAGGCTTTTATTGGGATTTACCAGGTACACAGCAGGCATTGGTGCTGGGGGGCCGGGAGGCTGGCAGGCCTCCCAGCCCCCAGCAAGTCTTCACTGTATCTGGGCTCTCCGGGGATCTCTGCTTCTCTCTCAGCTTCTGCTACTTCTTTCTCGGCTTCTCTTTCGGCTTCTGCTGGCGTCCCCGTGACACCGCCCTTAAAAGCCCAGGTGAATCCCATCTACCTATGCCACACCCTACTCCAGGTGCCCGCCATCAGGCATGCATTCAGGACCGCAAGGATCCATCATCTCTCCTGATGGCGGGAGGGCAGAAAAGCCTGACATTTTTCCTTACCCTACAGGCACCTTCTAGCAGGGAACCAGGAAGGGGGTAGAAGGGGTCAGGCAAGTCTGGGACAAAAGGAGAAAAATCAAAGTACAAATGCCATTGTCAGTCTTCCCACTGTCTCTCACCCACGTTCTCTCTTCCAAGTGTGTCCACAGGTCTCAACGCCACACGTCTCCTTTCATGTTCCCCAAGTCCGTGGTGCAAGTCCCAAGCAGAGAAGCAAGCAGGCCCCTCCATGCATCTCCCTCTGTGTGTCTCCCCCTGAGCGGACCTGGCCTCCCTGGTTTGTAGCTTCACCTGGGCACTCAGCCCCTCCCCTCATTAAGTGGAGTGGGGAACTTGATACCTCCCCTGCCTTTTGTGGCGCTACCTCTATTAAACCTTTTTTTTTTTTTTTTTTTTTGGACTGGTTTTAATGACTCTGCAAAACAAGGAATTGAAAACCCATCAAGAACTCCTCACCCCTAATTTTAATTTTACCAATCCCAAACATCATGAACGTAGCTCCAGGATATAACACTCACTTGCCCTGCTTCAATTCTCCTAGAGTGCAGTCATACCTAAGACCTGTCCCACTCACCTACCACATTATCACTGCCCAGGACACAACAGAACAGGAGGAATTATGGGTATAGAAAGTTACAGGTGCAATTAATGCTGTGTTCAGTTATAAACACACTGAGTCAGAGCTCAGATCTGAGAAGTATACCCATAGAGAAATACATTGGGTCTACATCATCTATAAACTTTACCTAAGTGAGCCATGGATACTGAGGACAATTCTTATCCACCAAGTGTGGAAGTGTGTATCACCAAAAAAAGAAAGATACATATGAATATCATCATATTTAGGAAGTCTCAAAAAAAATGGAAAAAAAAAAAAACAACTGGCCAGCAACCCAAACCCATTTCAGGTTGAATTTGTATAGGACCAAATCAGCACATGTTTATAATTTTTCTTGCAACTCTGGTTTAGCCCCAGATCAGGATGAAAATAAAAAGAAATTGCCTCCCCCCCCCCGGTGGCACAGCGGTTGAGCGCTGGGCTGCAAAGCTGCCCGCAGTCTCTGCCGCGATGGTTCGATCCCTGGCCGGCCAGCGAGGGTCCCACATGGTGCGCAGACCTCTTCTGCTGTGCCCACTGCTCCCCTCAGCAGTGTATTTCGTCAGTCTGCCTGCTCTGCTCCCCGCTCTGGCTCTGGTGAATTCTCTCACCCTCCCGCGCTTCTGACTGTACCCAGTGCTTGTATAAAAAAAATAAATAAATCTTAAAAAAAAGAAAGAAAAAAAAAAAGAAATTACCCAGGGTTGGGCATGAATGTGGTGAGTCAGTGTGTCATTATCTATTAGGACAAAACAAAACTAAAAATATACTTTACATGCTTACTACATTTCACTTCTCCACATTACCCTTGATAAAAAAGATTGTACAGAGGACTAACGTACAAAAATGTTCAGTGAAGTAATTGTTTACAAATTTTCTTAAAATACTATAAAACAAAAAGGCCCTTAATAGACGTTCAGTCAAGCACAGCCATCCTCTGCAATACTGTGCTGCAGCTAGACAAATGAAATGATTGATACTAGCACAGAAAGCACTCCTTGACATTGAGATGATGGAAAACACAGAATATAGTATGACAGCATTTGCTTTTTATTAAAAGGCACACACGAAAAAATCAGTTCTATGAGCATTCCCAAAGTGTGGTTCCTAATCCAGCAGGAGCATCATTAGCAGAGTTTGCTAAAAATGCAAATTCTCAGGCCTCGCCTCAGACTTGTAGGATTTTGGACAGCAGTCTGTGGTTGAAGGAGCCCACTGAGGCACACAAAAGCTTCAGAACTGTTGGTTTACAGAGGTCTGTAGCAATACACACATTGCTAAAAAAAAGATCTGACTGAACTGACTTACACTAACTGAGATTTCTGAGCAACTATCTCTATGTATATTTTTTCACTACCTCCTCCCTTTCTCTTTTTAACGAGAAGAGCGTGTTCATATTTTGCTCCTGTAAGTTAAAAGCAACTTTTTTTTCCTACTCCAGACACTAGAAGAGACTAGGATAAATATTAACCATGTAGTCACATGGAGGAAAAGGCAAGGGTAGAATGAAGATACCTATATGAGCTGTTAAAAAGTTGAAGGTCACAAAAATCATTAAAAAATAAGTCCTATAGGTCCTCCCTGGTGGCACAAGGGGTTCAGCAACGCACTATGAAGCAATCTGCAACCTCTGCAGCATGAGTTCAATCCCTGGCCAGCCAGAGAGCAACCCACATGGCGCAGCAGACCTCTCCTGACCCACCAGCTGCTCCCCTCAGCAGTGTACTTTGGTCAATCTGCCTGTTCTGTTCCCCACTGTCTCTGGTGAATCCTCTCACCGCCCCCACTCCGACATCTCTGGCCTGTACTCCAGCTCTTGTATGCATAAATAAATAAATAAATCTTTAAAAAAAAATAAAAATAAGTCCTGTAGGAATTTTACTCTAGACCTCTCAACAAAGGTCAGTTGGCCTTACTGGTGTCCCCTGTGGAGAGAGTACATCACCATTAAGTCTAAAAGAAAGGACAGCTAGTTACCAAAGGATGAAAAAGATATAGAGTAATCCAGATATTGTTTTTGGCAAAGCTAAACTGTTGTAAAGTCTTTGTTATCCTGTTTTGTTGATTATTTAGCACTACAACACTGCCATGGTCGAGGCTGCCCCAGGCCCCCTACCATTCTTACATTTGCTAGGACTGTTTCTTAGACCAACCTGGAAAAGGCAAAAAGAAAGAGAGCTCTGCAGTCAAAGTAGCAAATCTTAGTGAACATATGTAGCCATTCTCCCTCTAACCCTTTCCTTTGAAGATAACAGGGACACACCAGACACACCTGTACTCGATTTCCTACTACATAATCAGAAGTAAAATTGACCATTACTGCCAATATTTATAAAGATAAAATGAATACTCAAGTGTAATCAAGAATCCACTTTAAAATAAAGCTTACAGAAATCTATATATCTAAAATTAGGATTAGCCATGTTTAATTTTCAGTCGAAAGATGGCAATTAAGAAGTAGACAATTAGGGCCTCCCCTGGTGGCGCAGCGGTTGAGCGCTGGGCTGCGAAGCTGCCCGCAGCCTCTGCAGCGCCTGTTCGATCCCCGGCCACCCGCGAGGGTCCCACATGGCACGCAGACCTCTCCTGCCATGCCCACTGCTCCCCTCAGCAGTGTACATCGTTCCTTCTGCCTGTTCTGCTCCCCGCTCTGGCTCTGGTGAATTCTCTCACCCTCCCGCACTTCTGACTGTTCCCAGTGCTTGTATAAATAAATAAATCTTCAAAAAAAAATTAACAAAGAATTACAAACTTTCCTCATAATTTTTTTAAAAGGGAGAGCTTATTTGATTTAATGCCAAAAGCACATGGTATCACCCTTGACATATATGCAACAATTTTAAAAGCTAACATCTCAAATAGGCTGGATAGTCTTAACTTTTCGATAAAAGATCAAGAAAAAGTTTTACTCTTTATAGCAAGTTCTCTTCAAATTTCACTGAACAGAAAAGGCTGATTACAGGTATATTCTCAATCCTGGGTTTTGGGAACACCAGCTACACTGGTTTCAAGTTTAATTCTCTTGGATAGTGTGAGGTCATCACAACCTACTTGTACTTTGATACAACCAAAACCGCATACTCCAAGGGACTGCAGAGCTACAAAGAAACAGCTGTATGCCATTCAGTTTTCTGGGTCATGTTTCTCCATGGTACAGAGAAAAATAATTTCTTTTTTTAACCTGAAAGCAAGTACAATTCTCCTTCTCATCTCTCATCATTAAGCCGTTTTTTTCTGCCTGTAACAAGGCAAAATTTTTAGCTGTATCCATTTTAAAGGTTTGGATTCTTAACCCAGATAAGACGAAACAAAAAGTGTTGTTATGGCCTCACATAATAGAAATATCCAACTAAAAAAAAGTTTGCCATTAATGGGAAAGAACAAGGTAGTAAAGAGAAACACACTTTACCTCTAAAGAGAACACTTTACCTCCAAGAGATTTAAAACTTAAGAAAAAGAGCTAAATGTGTAAGCTATATTATAAGATCATTTTGTAATGTAGCCATTGTAATATATCTATTCCTAAATGAGTTGGGAAGCAAGTTAAAGTAAAAGCAAGGCACATGATATAACTGCCTTCGTGTAATATTTGTAAGAGAAGGTCTAAGCATTCACGAAGAAGCAGTTTTAAAATAAACAGAAGCCCAGCACCACTCAGTTCCTCCGACAATAGAGTGCTGCGACTATGGCAAGTAGTTGCCTTCTTGGGTTATGGGTTTCAGATTCACCTTCTAGAACAGACATTTCTGAATACTCATTAACAGTTGGAGAAAAGACACGGAGATCTGCTCACCCTGCGCCACGCCCCCATCCCAGGAGTAGGTCAATCCGGTCTTTTTCTTTCCCTCCTCCCAACCACCCAGAGGCAGAGAGCAACTCCGGAGAGGCGGGGCCTGCGTGTCCTGGGGGAGGAGCCTAACCAGGCAGCCAGGTAAGAGACAGAATCACGTGGGCAGAAGCAACTCCACTTGGACTCGGGCCGGGTAACCTAAGGCACTGAAGTATCAAGATAAAATATGAATTGCTGCAGTGAAAACGCCCTTCCTTCTCAGCACCTATACCCTTTAAAACTGCGTTTACTATCCAAAACTGCGTTTTCTATCCAAAACTGTCACCGACAAATTCGGCTTTAAAGATGATCTCTTACGTGAAAGAAATCCCACACCAGCAGGTCTTGGCTTCCCTTTGAACAGAGGAAACCTGATATCCTGAAGGCCTGCCAAGGGAAGCAGCCTGTTCCAAGTAAATGCTTGTGATTAAGAACCTGAATATTGACTTGACCGGGTGTGGGCAGGGGGGGGAGCGGCCAGAGGGCGGACAAATATAATGAAAATTTAATCAGCACCTGAATTTTTTTTCTTTCCTTCCTATGTATTTGTTTGTTCCTTTGTTCCTTAATTAACATGTATATTCAAAGAATGCTGTAGATACTAACAAATAAGTGTGGGAGGAGAATGCTTACTGAAATATGATATATTTTTTTTAATTGCAGTCATAGTGGTTTTAACATTATATAGGTTTCAGGTGTACAGATTTATATTGCAACATCTGTAGAAACTACAGTATTCTCCTCTTGAAAGTCCAGTTTTCATCCATCACCATACCAGTGATCCCTGTACTCATTTACTCACTCCACTCCCCCCTTCCCTTAGTTCTAAAAACCACTTTTTTTTCTGGTAGTCTGAGTTTGTTTTTGATTTGGGTTGTTAGTTCACTTGTTTCTGTACATAGTGAAATTAGATGGTGTTTGTCTTTCTACTTATTTCTCTGGCATACTATCCTTTTAGATCCATCCGTGTTGTTGCAAATGGCAGATTTTCACCTATTTTTTAATAGCTAAGTGGTATTCCATTGTGTACATGTAACACATCTTCTCTATCCACTCATCCATCAATGGGCACTTAGGTTGTTTCACTAGGGTTATTAAAAGAAATGTTTTATTGCTTGCCTTTTATATGTTTCTCAAAATTGTTTAACTTGTGCAAAACAAAAAAGATACTAGATTACTGCAAAACATTGAAAAACACTTAACACATTAAGTGTAGCTGCTTTAACTATGCAATACATAATAACTGGTAGAAGTTTATGACAGTCATAGTTGCTCCCCACAAAACAGAAAAACAGAGGAATCAGTTCTTCCTACAGAGGCAGTCCACCTCTGTTTATTCCAGTAAAAGACAATGAAAAGGCCTATTTAATTGAGAAAAAAATCTGAGGTTTCCTCTTCAGCTTCTATCAAGTTTTAAAAACTATGATACCTTAAATCAAGAAAAGGAAAACGTGCTGTAGAAGCTTCACTGTTTCTACTTTAACCAGAATTCATACAAAGAGACCTAAACAGTTAAGGTTGTAAAGTATGATTTTTGAAAATTCCCAATTAATAATTTGAAAGGCTTTTCCTAATCTTTGAATTATATATCCCTCTCCCCTCCCCATACACAAAGGCAACTTAAATTAACTTTGCAGTAGCAACGACATTAATAATAAATGAACAAACTCAAAAATCCATTTTCAGGATGCTTTTATTCCTACAGAAAAAAAAAGATTATCACTTATAGGAAGCATAAAAATATATTGAATAAATCCATGAAATCCTTTAAGAAAAATCAACACAAAAAAAGGAACAATATAATTCTTGAGTTTCCATTTTATATGGGGAAAGATTAAAAGAAAGCAGAAATGCAAATTAGGTGAATGAAAAAATAGGAAAACAGAAGGAGAAAGGAAAAGTGAAGATGGACAACAGAAACCCAGAGAAACATGCACAAAGAAACCACAGGTAGTGGACAACTGATGTGTCATTTTAAGTTTATGCATCATTTTGGATATTAAGGTATTATCAAAGTTACCTGTTGCACTTTGAAAACTGGTTGCTTCATCAGATCTCACAATTTTTAAAATATAACAGCTACAGCCTCCATTATGATTAGAATAATCAAACTAAGAAAATGTCACCCAACTTCCTCTGCAGTGACCACAGCCCCAGACAGACTGATACAGCAAGGAGGGTGCCAGGACTGGAGTCTCTCCTGGGGCTAAGAAGTAAGACTGTGAAGGGACTGTAATGCTGTGAAAAAAACAACAGCTCCCCACCCTTTTTTAAAGATTTATTTATTTATACAAGAACCAGGGTACAGGCCAGATGTGTGGAAGGGTGAGAGGATTCACCAGAGATAGAGTGGGGAACAGAACAGGCAGACTGACTGAAATACACTGAGGGGAGCAGCGGGCAAGACAGGAGAGGTCTGCTGCGCCATGTGGGTATCTCCGTGGCCAGACGTGATCAAACCTGCACTGCAGAGGCTGTGGACAGCTTCATAGCACTGCACTCAACCACCTGCACCACCAGGGAGGCAGCCCCATTTTTTATATTGATTTGTTATGACTTTAAATCCATTGGTGGGCCTCCCCTGGTGGCGCAGCTGTTGAGCACTGGGCTGCGAAGCTGCCTTCAGCCTCTGCAGCGCCAGTTCAATCCCTGGGCCACTTGCGAGGGTCCCACATGGCGCGCAAACCTCTCCTGCCGCCCCGCTGCTCCCCTCAGCAGTATACTTCGGTCCTTCTGCCTGTTCTGCTCCCCGCTCTGGCTCTGGTGAATTCTCTCACCCTCCCACACTTCTGACTGTTTCCAATGCTTCTATAAATAAATAAATAAATCTTTTAAAAAAATAAAAATAAAAAAATAAATCCACTGGTGATTTAAATGTTATTTTGATCCATGGGTGAATGTGTTTACATTGGGGAGGTGATGTCAGGGTGATATCATCATAATTATTGTGCTTCTGAGTGCTTATCAATATGAGTATATAGAGGAGCAACTATGATGTCATAGGCATTTAAATGTCAAATACCAAGAGTTTACTGAATCTTTACCACGAGTGTCCAGTTTGGGTGAGACTACTCTTTGCTGATCCAAACAGTTCTCCAAAGACCTTGCTGCCTTAGTTCTTGTATGAGCAAAACTATTAGCCAGCAGTGGTAAAAACCATGCAGTGACCCCATAGAAGATTATCTTGCCCACCAACACTAGCACTTTCATTCTGCTAGCACTGCGATCAAGCAGCAAGGGACTTGCAATTTACACCGGTAGCTGCACATTAGCTCTGGGTTAGTTAAGTCGACTCTGAGAATTCACTTATAGAAAGGCACACCTCAATGAAATCTGAACTTTATTTCTTTCATTTCCCCTTTGTCTGGAACAATTAATCTATTACTGGTTTGGAGTGTGTTATTACTTTACTGGCTTATTAGAAGACTATCCTGTTTGCCACTGGCTTGTGAAATTTTATTATTATAAACTATAATTCCCAAGGTGAACCTATGTTAATTAAATAAAAACAAAATTGCAAAAATAATCTCCATCTCTGAGCATAATTTGCAAAGAACAAAATGCCCCTAAACCAAGAGATACCCATCAGGCTATCTTTACTACTAGTCAAAATGTTCACCTAACCTCTAAAGCAATAAGCAGTAACAATCCACTTATTAATCACCAGAAGAAGTGACTGGAAGGTATATTTCTCTTTCAATAATGACCAGAGGAAAGCAGCTGATAGACTCTCCAGTTAGAGGACTGCCACTCTGCAATAAAAAACATATCTCAAGAAAACCTGAATGAGAATATACAATAATTCAGACACTGCACAAATCAATCCCATAACAGAGACACTCCAAGACAAAGCTGACGACTCCAACTTTACATGTGCTCTAAGAACCTACTGGCTAAAAAAAAATCTGTTACTCTAACTTGGTTCAAATGTCACCTCTAGGCTAACTTGCTTCTCTAGCTCCCATATCATCCTGGAAAAGTATAATACTTTCATTCCACAAATATTTAATAAGCACTTATTCTTTGCAAGGCTTATTCTTTAATTCACACTTATTCTTTGCAAGCACTTATTCTTTAATTCACATTAAAGTGAATTACTGCTTATAGACTTGAGCTCCTTGAAGGTCAAACTCTAAGAGATGACTATTAAAATTCATTTAGCATTAAAAGCATTTCAACTGAAACCAGTGGCATATATAGGAATAGCAAATCCAGTTACTCTGATTCTGGTTTCTTCTCTCATTTAACAAGCACACAAATGTCAAACTACTCATCCTTTTCCATGTTAAAAAACAAAAAATCCTCAACATAGGCATGCAAATCACCACCATTTAATCAAATTTCCCTCCAAAACACCACTTAGCTTCTTCTCAAAAGAGCAGACGCCCCTTTTGTATTGCTCCGCTTTAACCATCCCACAGTCCCCTATCCACTCTGGAATCCCACTGGATCTGCCAACATCCTCCTCCTTGACTCCATCCCATCCACAAAATATGACTCTCTCAGCATTATCTCTGATTAGTCCCTTCATCGAAACCAGTAACTACATTTTCCCCTCAATCTATTTGGCTGGTCCACAGCCTTTGATGTTAAACTCCCTATTTCTTTTTTTTTTTTTAAGATGTATTTTTATTTATTTATGCATACAAGAGCTGGGGTGTAGGCCAGAGGTGCGGGGGTATGGGGTGGTAAGAGGATTCACCAGAGACAGAGTGGGGAGCAGAACAGGCAGATTGACTGAAATACACTGCTGAGGGGAGCTGCAGGAGTCAGGAAAGGTCTGCTGCGTTATGTAGGTAGCTCCCTGGCAGGGGATAGATCTCATGCTGCAGTAGCTGTTAGTGCTGAGACTTAATCCCTTGCACCACCAGGGAGGCCGCAAACTCCCTATTTCTTTTTCTTTTCTTTTTTTTTTTTTATTTTAAGATTTATTTATTTATTTATACAAGCACTGGGTACAGTCAGAAGCGCGGGAGGGTGAGAGAATTCACCAGAGCCAGAGGGGAGAGCAGAGCAGGCAGACTGACGAAGTACACTGCTCAGGGGAGCTGAAGGGAGCAGTGGGCGGCAGGAGAGGTCTATGCACCATGTGGGACCCTTGCCTGGTGGCCGGGGATCGAAGAACAGGCACTGCAGAGGCTGTGGGCAGCCTCGCAGCCCAGTGCTCAACCGCTGCACCACGAGGGGAGGCCCAAACTCCCTATTTCTTAACTCACACCTTTCTCTCCTGTTCTAAAACATTCACTTTGTATGTTCTTTATACTCTAATTTTTTTTTTTTTTTTTTTTTGTGGGACCCTCGCCGGCGGCAGGGGAATGAACCGCGCTGCAGAGGCTGCGGGCAGCCTCGCAGCCCAGCGCTCAACCGCTGCGCCACCAGGGAGGCCCTATATGCTAATTTTTTAAAAAGATTTGTTTTTTTTTTCTTTTTTTAAAGCTTAATTGATTGATTGTGTATAAAAACAAGAGTGTATACCAGAGGTGCAGGGGTGAGAGGATTCCAGAGACAGAGTGGGGAGCAGAGAAGACAGATTTACTGAAATACACTGCTAAGGGGAGCAGAAGGCAAGACAGGAGAGCTCTCTGGCCAGGGATCAAACTCAGGCCTTAGTGGTGATAGGGTGATTGAGCTGAGACTTAACCCCTAGGCCACCAGGGAAGCCCTTTGCTTTTTTACCTGGCTCTTCTCAGCAAATTAAGAGCTTCAAATATCACATGTGCTGAAATCTCAAAAACTGTGTATCCTTCCCAGATTTTTCTCTTAGAGATCGCATTTCACTCCTGAACCCAACCATGTGTACCACACAAGACATGGTGATGGCTTTGAAGTATGTTTGCAGGAAGTGGCTGGTGAGGCAGTAGTGGCAAGGCTCTGGAGTCTGTAGTTCTGGTCCTGGCTTGGGCCACAGCCCCACCTTGGCAACACTCGCTGGTGCGGTGGGCAGCTTTCCTGGCTATGAACTTGGGCTATTAGGTCAGCAACCACATGAATGCCAAGAGTGAGCTTCTTCCAGTGGGTCACACCTCAGGCACAAGATGGGTCTCATCTGCAAAGCGCCTGACGGTGGCTCCCTGAACACCGATGTGGAGATTACTGTTCCTGATAAAAAAGGAATGTGTAAAGGAGACCAGGAGTCACAAGTGAAATACACATCTGCTGCTCACATGGAGGGAACACAAAAATTTTGTTTTAGCAGTAGGATGTCCACCATGACTCCAAAGACAGTAATGTTCACCACTGATACTGGAAGACCCCAAAAGGACAAGACATGGAAGCAGAAGCTCATCAGAACAAGCTAGGAGAAATAATCTTTGAGCTAGCTGTGGCAATGACAGCTGTAAAGCATGAACAGGAGAACCTGGCAGTACAAGAGAGAATACACAGCGCAATCACCAGCAAGACACACTGCTGAGTGGCCCTCTGGTCCTTCTCTGAAGTTTTAGTTGTCATTGTCATGACATTGGGACAGACCTACTACCTGAAGAGATTTTTTGAAGTGCAGATGATTGTTTAAAAATCCTTTTCCTGATGATTCACTATCTCCAAAACATTTCGGTCATAATAATGTCATTAGAGATTCTATATTTTAATTTTCTGAACAGTACGTTCACAGCTTATGTTTCTTTGCTATTAAAAGATATATGGAGGGGAGACCTCTTTTGGAAAGTTATGGTGAAAAATTGACATTTGATTGATATAATGTCTTATTTGAATTCTGCCTCCCTTATATAGGTCCTTCCAGAATGCCAAAACTGTAGATGAAATACAAGCACATAGTCCTTATTACATCATCTTTTCCTTTTGTTTTCATAAAATACAGTTTGTCCAGAATAGTACTTTATTGATAGTATTTTGCTAAGATGACTGCATTCTTTGGATCCCTTATCCTGTAGTTCATGTTACTGAAGAACTACCAATTCACTGAGACTTCCAGAGAAATGGCTGAACGAGATTTCTTACAGGGTTAGGCAGGATTGAGTCCTTATGAGAAGCAACAGTCTAAATCTTGACATTTTCTATCCAGCCTAATGGCACCACTCTCTGACTTTGGAGTATGCTAACAGATTGGTATTTTTTATATTTTATCCATCTTATTTTTGCTTTAAAGACAAGAATTAAAACAACACCATTTTCCCCCTAAATTTTTACTTTGAACTTTAGGACTCAATCATCTCCAGTTGAACCAATAACACACCATTGTTTGGTTTCTACCAAAGCCTGTAAGAAGTCTCCATTACAGTCAGTTCTCTGGGAGTCTAAGTAAATTGGTAGTTCTTTTTATGCTGGCACATTCACTTTTTCTACTCTTGCACATGAGGTATGCATTCATGTAAATGGAAAAATCTGCTTTTCTGATGCCAAAGGGTCAACGCATCTTGGAGATAACTGCTGTAATTCACAACCACTATTTTATTTTTCATCAGTGGCATTTTGGCCAATGTCGAATTAGGGTACTGAACAGCAGCCAGTACTAGGGATTTATTATTATTATTATTATTATTATTATTGTCTTTCTCTTTTTGGTACATGTGAGTTTTGTTTTATTAGAAGATGAAATGGCTTTCTCTTGGTCTCTGATAACAGATTTAAAATTAAAGGTATAGGACCTCCCTGGTGGCGCAGGCAGTTGAGCACAGTGATGTGCAGCTGTCTGCAGCCTCTGTAGTGCGGGTTTGATCCCTGTGGGCCTTGGAAATACCCACATGGCACACGGCAGACCTCTCCTGTCTCACTTGCTGCTCCCCTCAGCAGAGTATTTCAGTCAGTCTGCCTGTTCTGTTCCCCACTCTGTCTCTGGTGAATCCTCTCACCCCACACATTTGGCCTGTACCCGGTTCATGTATGCATGAATAAATAAATCTTTAAAATTAAATTAAATTAAATTAAAAGCACATCTGGTTTTGGTGTGAGGGTGATCCAGGATTATGGTGTGACTAATATATATTAACTTGTACATTTTCTTGTATCTGTGCAAGGGGAAAACTGTAAGTAATGAGTTTCATATATTTAATTTATATTTATTTCACATTTTCATGTTCAGAATAAACAATTTTCAACCTTGAGTAAAAATACTTGTTACCTTAGGACAAGTGTTGTATGCCAGCGTGGGGGGGCAAACACTTCAAAATTGAAATTTTTAAATGTAAATTTAAAATTGGTTGTGTATCTAATCTGCCCCAGTTCAGGAAATCAACAAATATTTTTTTAAAAATTAAAAATAAAAAATAAATACGTGTGTGCCCGTTCATTAACATTTTCCACCCAAAGTGGAGTCTGATTCCCCGTGAATATGGGTTGGCCTCTGTAACACACTTCTAACTAATTTAAGAGGAGGAAATGACATCACATGACTTCAAAATTAGGTCACAAAAGGTCAAACAGTTCCCTCCTTTTTCTCTCACATATTGAAAGTCTTGAAGTGACATGTAAGCAGCCCCGGCATCCCAAGGCCTCGTGCTGTGGCATCAACAGCATGGTCTCCACAAAAACAACCCTGGGCAGTCAAGCAAACATCATCAAACTGGCTGTTTATGCTACAGAAAACATGCAAATAGACAGGAGCCCGAAGAGCCCCACCTATCTGAGTCTTTCCAGTACAAATACCCCTCACATGAGTAAGCCTTGGGATGATTCGGCCTTGTTCAAGTCAACCAGCTGAGGCTGAGTGGAGCAGAAATAAGCTGTCTCCTCCAAGTCCTGCCCAAATTGCAGATCTATGACCAGCTAGATTCTGTTGTTTAAAACCACTAAGTTTTGGGGTGGTTTGTTACACAGCTTTGTATAACCAGAACAGACTTTAAATGTGACAGATCCATACCTAAATTCATAATTTCCCTCCTCACATCTGTTCTTCTTTCTATATTTTCTATGCCAGTTCCTCTTCCATTCAATCTGAAAGTTGTTTTCGACTCTTCCCAACCCCCATCTGACACATGACCAACTCTTACCCAGCAGTATCTCAAGAAGCCAGTACCCCAAATTCCATAACCTCCTTACCTCATCTGGCATGGAGGGACAAACCCCCAGTTGGTCATCTACTATGTTCTACTCAACTGCTAAAATAATATTTTAAAACTAAACTCCCATACGCCCACCTGTTTATCACCTACAGAATTCAGTGCCAATTCCTGATCCTAGCACACAAGACCACTCACTCCCCCAGGGATGACCCTAGTCACTCTAGTATTCTTTCATGTGCAGCTGTGCACATCTTGAAACTTTGTCATATATTCCCCTCCTCAACCTTCTTCCTTTCAACACTCACAAAGATTCCTACTTAGCCTTCAAGTTCAAGTTGAGAGGTTATCTACTGTGAGAATCCTTTTCTGATGACTGAGTCAGAGTGGCTCACTTTCTCCTGAGTCAGTTCTGCAGCTCTTACAACATCCACTTCACTACAGTGGTCCAGTTGTGTGCTTGTTTCTCCAGCCTGGCTGGTGAGCCTGAGAACAGACATCATGTCATATTTGTCTCTAAATGAATCGTTTAATTCGAATTGGGAACCACTGAGTTAGCATTTCTTTTTTAAAGATTTATTTCATTTATGCATCCAAGAACTGGGATACAGGCCAGAGGTACTGGGTGGGGGGCAGTGAGAGGATTCACCAAAGACAGAGCAGGGAACAAAACAGGCAGACTGACTGAAATTCACTGTTGAGAGGAGCAGCATGTGAGACAGAAGAGGTCTGATGCGCATGTGGATCACCTCCCTGGCAGGGGATCTAACTAGTGCTGCAGTTGCTGTCGACAGCGTCACAATGCTGAGACTTAAACCCTTTCTTGCACCACCAGGGAGGCCCCTGAGTTAGCATTTTAAAGAAACAGCTAATATTCAGTTTCAGATTTAGTATCTATCGAGCATCAGTGGGAGTCTCAGACTTTTACTTATTATTTATAAATATTTGAGGCATTATAGGTATGAAAGAGGGTCTTAGTCAATGTCTTATAACCAAATTTTGAACCCAAGGTCAACTTTCTCTATGCTGAATATGTGCAGTCAATTCTGATGCACAAAAATGGATGCACTTCTACCCCATCTAACAATTTTGAACACCAACTTTGGAAGTAACAGGGAGACTGTATGTAATTACTAGATAGTAGAACATGTCACATAAGGATATATACTCTATAGCCAGAAGTTGAAGATTTAAAGCCCATGGTTTGTCTGTGTCAAGGTATGTGTGCCCCAAGGGAAAAAAATTAGTAACTCCATCCCTTCACACTTATTTCTTCACTGGTAAAGCAGGGAAATTGTGAACAACTGCTCACAGGGTTTGTGGAGAAGATTTTCAAAAATGAAACATGAAAAACATTTAGAACAGAAACTGGTATGGAAAACACTCAGGAAATGTTACTAGTACTATTAGCAGTAGCAGTAGCAGCAGCAGGAGTACTGAGCACTAAAACCCCACCTTGAAAACTTAAGTAATCATAATGCAGGGCTGAAGTTGGGTCTTTACCTATTCTAATTTTGTTTTAACTCGCTAGAAGGAAACATCTCTTAAAAAGTATGAATGTTCTACCCATTTAAACTGGTGAGAAAATGTAGTTTAAATTTGCTTGGACTTCAGATTAGACTTCAGGCTCTGAGAGACAACTGTTAGAAAACAAAGTTTTGAGGGCGCTGTCCATACCCAGTGCAGTATGTACAGAGAAGTGATCATTCAGCTTCTTTTTGCATATACACAAAGTGAAAATATCACAGTTGATCATCACACAGCACTGCATGTTGAGGTGAGACAGTCTGTAGACGAGTCAGTGAGAGCTCTGCAAAGCCAGGGAATCCTCACCAGCCCTGTCACTCTGAGTTCTAGTAAAGTGATGCAGCAAAGCTGACACCAAAATGGAATATTGTTCTTCCTTTTGGTAAATGCTGCAGTCAAAACGACTGCATTGTTCCCTCTTGGCAGAGTTTCCATTCTGGCTAACTAGTAGCAAACACTCTCCACCACTATCAATATACCCCTGGCCATTCTCAATTGCACCGGAAAAAAACAACTTCTAAATCTATCAAGGCCATTCATGCCCCCTAAGGTCAAGACACACTAAAAGCAAGTAATGTTGACAGAAGAGCATAGAAAACTTATTTTTTACCCCTATATATAACTGCCTTTGGAGAATAAAACTTGAGAAATACTGTCACTTCTTCTATCTGTGTATATATATCCACACTCATTCTTACAAATACACTTCAGAAGTACCAATCTGGCTTCTAATTACAGACTAGATTTTCAGTGATGATATATAAAACCATAAGCACATTTAGAACATATATTCTTATCTTCCTGCCAAACCATTATCTTTTCTTAATTCTTATCTTTTTCTATTTTTTCAAGATTTGTTTATTTGTGCACAGAATTGGAGTTGAGGCCAGAGGAGGGTGAGAGGATTCACCAGAGACAGAGTTGGGAGCAGAACAGGCAGATCTACTGAAATACACTGCTGAGGGGGCATAGCCCGCAAGACAGGAGAAGTCTGCTGTGCCATACGTGGGTTAGCTCCCTGGCAGGAAATCAAACTGAGGCCACACTGGTGACAGCGCTGAGACTTAACCCCTAGGCCACCAGGGAGGCCCAATTCTTAGCTTTGTACTACCTAATTCAATTTGACTCAACCCATGCTAGATATCATTCCAATTAAGGTATATGCAACCAGACAAATATTTATGGAGTGCTTCCTACATACACACTACACTAGTGCTAGGAATGCCAATGTTCTACAAACATAAGAACAGACTCCTCTTCTAGTGACACTTTCTCTCTACTCAAGTACAGATCTTATAGGTTGGAAAAAAATGCTATCTTTATCCCTATAGCCATACTGCTGGACCCATAAGCTCCTTTTCTACACCACAATGCCTCCAGCAAAGCTCAGAGTACAATGGGTAAAGTTTGATCCTACTAAGCAGATTTCCAAAGCAAAACTTTATCAAGGTCATATTTTATTTAATTTTAAAATTGACATTTAATTTGCATAACCATAACATGAAACATATCACATGCCCACAAGCCAAAGCATGTGAATTAATAGTCCTTCCTGAAACCACTATTTTTAGTCCTCATAACAAAAGTGCCTAGAGAAAGAAGAAACAAAGACAGAGGGAAGGAAGTATTGAAAGCTGCTCAGCACCATACAAGTGACTCTCAAAACCGTCACCAAGAAATATTTGCTTTTAGTGCTACATTTTGTTAGGTAAAAATAGCATAAAAAGATCTATCATACCCAAAATGGAAATAAAAAATTTTAAACTAAATACCTGCAACAAAGCACAAAGTGTTAATGAGGCAGACAGAGCCAAAACACACTCAGATCCCAAATGGCAAAAATGGGTGAATAACAAACAATCTCAAGGGGAAAGACAAATGGCTAATAACATCTATCACATCTCTAATAAATGAATATATTTTAAATAAAAAGAGTAATTTTTCAGCAATAAATTTTGTGATTCTGTTGTTTTGGGGGGGTTTTTTGTTTTTTGGTTTTTTTTTGAGGCAATGACATCTGCTCAGCAATCAATCAACAGTGAAAAGGGAACCTACAAAATGGGAGAAAATGTTTGCAAACCATATATCCAGGCTTACTAACTAGAAAATATAATAAAGGCCCAACTTGCCAACCAGAGCAAATAATCTATCTAGAATGGACAAAGGGCTTGAACAGACATTTCTCCAATGAAAACACACAAAGGGCAAAAAACATATGGAAAGATATCCAACATCACTAATCATCTGGGAAATACAAGTCAAAACCACAATGAGAAAGCACCTCATTCATACCTGTCAGGATGGCCACTATCAAAAACAAACAAACAAACAAGAATACCAGAAAATAACAAATGTCCCTACAGATGTGGAGATATTAAAACATTTGTACACTGCTGGTGGGAACTGTGTACCCTATCCACCACTATGAAAAACACTACAAAAATGTCTCAAAAAATTAAAAACAGAACTACCATAAGAACCAGCAATCCCACTCTGGTATAGGTATATCACCAAAAGAACTGAAAACAGAATATTAAAGAGATATTTGGACACCCATGCTCACAACAAACGAGAGGTGGTAGCAACATAACTGTCTGAAGAAAGATGAGTACATAAAGAAAATGTGGTATAGACATATAATAGAAATTATAAAATCTTTAAAAAGAAAAAAAAGAAACTCCTGTAGTACTGAGATATGGATGAACCTTAGGGTATTATGCAAAGTGAAATAAGCCAGTTAAAAAAGATAGGGACTACCTGATTTTATTTATTAAAGTTATTGGATTGAGGCAACTAAAGGAGCCAGACTCAGAGAAACACAAAGTAAAATGATGTTTATAAGAGACTGGGGGAGAGGAAACGCAGAGTAGGTCTCAATGTGTACTAAGTTTCAGTCATGCAAGAAGACAATGACAATTATGTTTTCCAGAAAACAATTCAACAATAAGTAACACAAGTCTAAACATATTTCCATCCATTAACTTGTTTCAGTAAATTTACCTTGAAGCAATTTCTCTTAAAGTAATATGGAAGCAGAGAAAGTCCTGCAGAGAAAGAGTTAAATAAATATCAAATGGTGAATAGATGCAGTTATCAAAAACTATAGTTCAGAGATACTTCATAATGATGTGCTGAAAGTCCTATACCTAACATTATCCAAAACAAAACTTAAAACTATATCCATATTAGACTATGATGGATAGATATTGTAGCTTTTCATAAAGAAACATAAATAAAATAGCTCTCAAACAGAAATAATAATAATAAAAGACTGAGAAAGCAGTGCAGGTGGAAGTTAGCAAAAGGGAATCAGGAGGAAGCCAAACCAACAGGATTTATGTTGAATTTTCATATAAGCATGTTGATTCTAATGTTCATTTTTAAGACGTAATTGGGCAAGAATAACTAAAAAAAATCTTAATATAAAAGATAGAGTAATTAGAAGAGATTAGCCCTTCCAGACATTTTTATATATTATGAAGCTATAATAACATAAACAGTTTAGTTGCTTGGAATGAACATATAGATGATTGGGAAAAAAATTCGAGGAATTTAGTTTATGACAACAGTAGTTGTAATGGCAGGAAGGCCACTGAGCAGGGTTATCTATATGATCCAAGCCAACCGGGAAAAGGAGAGTCCTGGAGCCCTCGGCGGTTTTCTCTGGCTTTTAATTAGCTTTTACATGTAGTGCAGCAACCAGGTACATGGCAGGCAGAGGCATGGGGGGGGGGGTCGGGGGCAGAAGGCCGGCAGGCCTCCAAGCCAGTGGCAAGTCTTCACTCTGGGCTTCTCTGGCTTTCTCTCTCCCCTCCTGCCTCCAGCCTCTCTCCTGCTTCTGTTTCTCTTGGGGAATACCTCAATACTGCACCCATGGCCTATAGAAGTAAACAATACAACTTATAACAATGTAACAAAATCAGGTGCCCCATCAGGCAGGGCAATCCTAATGGCAAGAAGGCAGAGAAGCCTGAAAACCATTTACCCTGCAGTAGTATATTACATAAGGAAAGATTCACTATTGAGTGAGTGGTGGTGAGCAATAATGTAGCCAATTGTGGGGCTGAGGGTGGCAAGATTCATAACTCACACTTTTTATCAAAATAAACTCCAGGTGAGAGAAAAATGTAAACATAAAAAAATAAAGTCATTAACTCAAGGTGAGGATGGCATTTCTAGGAATGACTCAAAAGCTAGAAGCCATAAATGAAAGCAATCATCGATTAGTATTTCTGCTTGGAAAGAAGTCACTATGAAGACAAAAATGGAACAACCAACCAGGAAAAGCATATATGTAAGCAATTCACAGCATGGACAGAGAGCAATAGTTTATAAATCAAGAAGGAAAAAATATGACAGAAAACTTGGCAAAGTACAGTATCAGATATTTCACATAAAATAAAATACAGATCTTAAACATATCCAAAGAAGCACAACCACTTCATATTAAGAAAAATATGTAAGAAATCTAGCTGAGAACCCCCTTTACCAACAAATAAGCAAAGATGAAAATATATGACAACATCCTGGCTGCATGATGCAGGAAAGCAGATGCACTCGCTGATGGTGGAGGCTTACTGGCGCCACTTCAACAGAGCAGGATTTAGCACTATCAAAACTGAACAGTCACATTCTTCTAAGAATTCTTCCTACAGACACACCAGCACACTTATGAAATGACTTGCATGCAATTCATCTGCTACAGCTTTATTTTAACAGCAAAATATAACTGGAAACCTAAAATGTCCATCATAGGTAGCAGCTAAATCTCACATGTGATGATACTGAGCAGAGGACATCAACAGCCATTAAAATGAAGCAGCTCTATAGAATGTTATGTTGGATGATCTCTAGCACACACAGTTTGTGCTAAACAATTTATATGCTACAGTTTATAAAATATATCCATACATACATATATTTAAGTATATGTCTATGTATACATACATAGAATCTGGGTGGACGGTGAGCAGTGATTGCATTTCCAGCCAAAGGAAACTGCTACCCAAGAGACAGGTATGAAATGGAAATTTACATTTTACAACCATTTAGTCATTTGAATTTTATAACATAAGCATTGATTATCTGGTAACCTAGACAAAATAATATTGGAGAAGTGTATTTTTTATGTATAATGAATTGTTTGAAAAAGAGCACATTATAAAATGAAATTCAATAACAGATTATTTTGTCATTTGAAAGGACAGATGGGTATAAATCAACAGTGATTTTTTTCTGATTAATTTTAATAGTGATTTTTCGAAGTAGGATTATAAGTGATTCTATTTTCTTTCTCATCTACATTTTTTAACTTTTCTTAAATGAATAATTATTCTGTTATCAAAAGTATCTTTTATTAAAACATTCTTTCTTTTAACTTCCACTAAATATTTAAATCCCTGATCCTTCAGACATTTTTCTCAATGAAAATACATTGCTAAAATTATGGTTTTTGTACAGCTGGTACCCACCCAATTACAATGAAATTTGTGAGAGGCACAAAAGAGAGATTTTACAACAGTCAACAACTGAAACATAAATAATTAACCTCAGAAGGAAAACAAAATAATCTTTGTAAAGAATAAGTAGCACAGAAACACAGGATTTTTGTGTCCTTTTGATTCTGAACCATGTGTGTTTATGTGTGTGTGTTTGTTCTTATTGTATGCACAGATTATTCTGTTTTGAGATCTTGCTAAAAGATCATAAGCCCTCCTACCACTCAGCTTTTCCCTTAGGGACTAGGCAGGCTGCTGCTGCATAAAAATAAATGCAGGAAGTGATTTGCAGCTAACAAAGACATTAGCACCATATGGAAAGCAAAACTTGAGCAAAGACACCAAAGACCTGCATGGATCACACTCCATGATTTGATTTGTGGGTAGACCCTCAAAATTGTTACCCATTTGTTTTACTCTTAACTGACACCTCACATTTTTGTTATTGCTAAGACATAATTACAATGCTGAAATTATAGTGACATTATTGTGTCACTGTTTTCTTATCACCCTCTCCTTTTCCCACTTTTGGCCCCAGCAGCTTTTCTTCTCCCCCTTATATTGACAAAGTTTTGGTGTTTGCTTTTTTATTTTAAATTCAAACATAGATAAAATAGCTAGTGACTAGGGGACTATCACTTCAATACAACAATGCCAACCTACAGATTACTGTTAACCTAAGAGAGTACTTGAGTATAAATATTTATTCAGCCCATAGAAGATAGCCAGAAAGTTTTTTATAAAAAATATGCACTATTTAGCAAGCCACTACACTTTGAAGTAGGAAATACCACACACATTAAAGGTGCTGGCTGGGCTTAAAGGGCAAAAACTCTTGAGAGATACTATGCAGTTGAAGGTATATTTTAAGTAATTTGCTATTCACTGAGCTCTCAATATAAGCAGAGTACTGTATACAAAATATGGCTACAGAAGAAGGTGGGGAAAATAGTAGAAAACAGTAGAATAGAAATAGAAAATAGTAGAATCTGCGTCTGATGCTGAAGAGCAGAATATGTAGTTGAAAACAAGGGAATCTGTTAATTTTAAAACTTTATAACTTAATAAATTTGGTAGCCCAAGATAGATTTTGACAACTTTATAGAAGAAAGAGGTTCAATGTAAAGATGTAAAATTAGGCCCTTATTTTGTTGTTTTTCTTTTCCTAAGGGACAGACAAATGCAACAAACCACATATATTTAAAAGGAAACAAATCTTGAAATGTTCTGATTTGATTTTAAATACTTTACAGAAAATCACAATTCAAAAGACAATCACAGAGTTTTACAGCCTTATTTCAGTCAACAGTTTGCTAGTGAACATCCAGGTTTACAATTCAAGTTTCTGTTAAGCCAGGGATCTCACCATGGACTCACTGAGGATTCAGCTGTAAACTTATCCGCCAAGCAGACAGCCACAAAGAAGATAGCCAGAAAGCTTTTTTACAAAATATATGCACTATTTAGCAGGACACTACACTTCTGAAGTAGGAAATGCAACACACATTAAAGAAACTTACCTGTAAACTTACCCGCCAAGCCCAAGGCACCTTATCAGAAACTTTCTCCACCTAACCACCGATTTCTGCTTCTTCAAAATACACAGGAAAAACGAACAGGCCAAAGAGGGAAGCAAGAGAGCAACATGAAGGGACATCAGAGGTGCCGGCAGCCGGAAGGGGCTCTTCACCACTTAAGCAGTTGACTTACGCAGTCAACAAACATTTCTGAGTACTGACTATGTGCTGAGAGTACACACATGAAAAGGCATCTGGAAGTAGAAGTGTAAGTAAAGGCCATATGGTTGTAACACAGCAAAACTGCAGATCCAGGCAGCTGACCTTCCAAGGCAGGTGACTGAGCTTTCATTCTGAGCAGTCTCCAGATACTCCACATAAAAAGGATGGATTTCCCTGGCCCTCGAGGAAATACAAACAAAAAAACAAGGACTAACATGACCAACAAACACCTTGACCAAAGAAAACATCTGAATATTAAAGACAGAAAAAGACTCTTTACAAGCCAAAGAATTTATAAAATGTGTCTGAGATTTAGACACACACTCTCCCCCACCAAAAAAAAAAAAAAAAAAAAAAAAAACTAGTCCCACAAAGGACACACAAAGAGCATGAGCAAACTGCAAGACCACAGAGGCACTAATGATTATGAGTCTTACCAACCAAGCTAGAATATAAAATCTAGTAAAATTAATCATTCCATTCAACTCAGTCAAACAGGGATTTGACGAGTACCAAGCATCATTTTTATAATTCTGAAACATCATTATGTTAAATATGACATTGTAAGACCTATACAGATATGCATTTTCACAAATTTAACAGCCCCATGGCCATTAACCAGACAGAATAATGTTGTCTTACATGCTAATACATATAAGACCTGAGATGTATTTTCTCACTCAAGACACTTGAATATCTACTATGCGCAAATCACCAAGTCATCTGTTTAAAATCTAGACAATATATGCGCATGTGTGTATAATGTAGTATGAGTGTGTAAAACAGATACTACAAATTGTATATACCGTTTACAATATAAACCACACGTGTTAGAACCTGTGAGGTTAATTTGAGGGATGAGGAGAAAGGAAATACTGGAAGAGTCTAAAGAATAAGCTTACAATTTATCAAAAGTAAATTGTAAAATAGTATAAATGAAATATGAACATTTACATAAAAATTCATATGAAGACAAACATTGGAAGGTTATAAAAATAAAAATAGTTGTGTTAGAATCAAAACAGGAGTAATGCCTATCCCCACTTTTTAAATTTACTTAACATTGTTGAGATTTTTGTTTGGTTAGTTGGTTTGCTGGGTTTTTAAAAAAGATTTATTTTATTTTTATTTATGCATACAAGAATACAAGAGCTGGGGAGTAGGCTAGAGGTGACAGGGCATGGGAGGATTCATCAGAGACAGAGTGGGGAGCAGAACAGGCGGACTGAATGAAATACACTGCTGAAGGGAACAGCAGGCAAGACAAGGGAGGTCTGCTGCAGCCTTGTGAGCTAGCTCCCCCGCTAATAGCTTCAAGTGCTGAGACACAACCCCTCTCGCCACCAGGGAGTCCCAGCATCTATGCATCTTTTTAAAAAGCCTGCCATGTAATCTGTGTTACGTTACTAGGTTATTATCAGCAAAAATCTACAGTTCAGCAATATTGAAATCAGAAAACCCTGCCCTACTATTACCACATCTCAAACCATTATCCTACTGGAGGTAATTTCACTTAAATTACTATTTTCAGAAACGAGGGTATCCAAAGCCTAAGTAATTAGACTAAGAGTTTTGTGCTGTGGGGTTTACCGTGATGGGCAAAAGAAGACCCTTTACTAAAAAAAAGCTCCCTTCCCCACCAAAACCATACATGCCAGTTCACAACGCGGTGACACCTGGCATGTCAATTACCTGCCATAAGTAACCATCGCCATAAGATCAAACGCTGTCAGAAATCCTAACGACGTTAACTGGAAGAGGGCAAAAAGTCTTAATACATTGTAGCGGGTGTGTATGGGGTTGGGGGTAAGTTCACATTCCCATCTTGAGGGGCTAAACTAGCCAAGGTCCTCACTCCCCATCAGTTACAATACAGCTCTCCAGAACCCCTTCTTGCAATTCACCCAGAGTATAGAACCCTGGTTCTAGTCACATGTCTGTCTGCTCGCTCTCGCTTTCTCTCTCTCTCTCTCTCTCTCTCTCTCTCTCTCTCTCTCTCTCTCACGTGCGCGCGCGCGGGTACACACACACACACACACACACACACACACACACACGCGCGCGCGCGCGGCCCTGTGAGCCACCAGAGCTGTTCCCTCCAGCTGGGGAGCCACAGGATGCCAGATCGGATTGTGGAAATGCAACTTGCCGGCGCGGGCACGAAGGCTCGGCACCTACTCGGGTGGCGACCAGTGTGACTCGCTGCACCTGCGAGGACGCCGGGGCGCGCGCAGCCCGCGCCCGAGCCAGCGCCCAGCCCAGCCCAGCCCAGCCTGCACCCGCGCGCCCGCGGTCCCCGCGCCCTCACCTTGCTCGCCGCGGTCCATGTCTCCCGCCCGCCGCCTGCGTCCTCCGCGTCCGCACCGCCTGCCGCCCGTGCCTGCTCGGGCCGCCCGCCCACCGCGCCGCGCCGCGCCGCGCCGCGCTCCTCCTCGCCTCCGCCCGCGAATCCCGCGAAGTCCCCTCCCCCGGAGGCGTCGGGCGCCACGACGCCGCCCGCCCTCCGCGGGGAGCGCTTTCCCGGGGCGTCACCCAACCACCTGACCCGGCCGACCTGTGCGCTCGGCCACGTCTGCGCGGGCGGGCGGTGCCCGGCGAGGAGGGCGGGGTGGGCCGCTCCGCACAGACCCGAGCTTGGACGGGAGGAGGGAGGAGGAGGACGGCGAAGAGACTGGAATCGATCCCTGAGGCCTTGAAGGCTTCTTGGGAACAGGGATGGCCTTTGCGTTCCACCCTCAAGTTATTTATAATATCAAAAGTTTTCTCTGAGGCATTCAAGAGGCCTTTTCTCTGCCTGCGTGCGCACATGCTCTTCTGTACTTAAGTAGAAAACACAGGAAGGGTATCTAGAAATGCCAATGGCTCTTTTCCCTTTTATAGTCTTCATATTCTTCAGAAATAAACCTCTATGATGTCTTCCATAACTAGGTGCAAAAATAAGCCATGGGCCTCCTTGGTGGCGCAAGGGGTTGAGCACAGCACTGAAGCACGAGTTCGATCCGCAGCCTCTGCAGCTGGAGATCGATCCCCAGCGGGCCAGGGAGCTGGCACACATCCACTACTCCCCTCAGCAGTGTATTTTCAGTGATTCTGCCTGTTCTGTTCCCCACTCTGTCTCTGGTGAATCTTCTCACTTCCCCCACACCCCCTCCCGCCCCACCTCAGGCCTGTACCCAGTTCTTGTATGCATAAATATATATATATATATATTTTTTTTTTTTTGGTGGGACCCTCGCCGGTGGCCGGTGTTCGAACTGGCGCTGCAGAGGCTGCGGGCAGCCTCGCAACCCAGCGCTCACCCGCTGCGCCACCAGGGGAGGCCCATAAATAAATAAATCTTTTTAAAAACTACAAAGAATCTCTTGGAAAATTATGTACTGTGTGGATTTTTTCAGTGACAAATTAGGAAGGGTTTCGTGTAAAAAGAATGCGACTGTTTTAAGTGCAGGATGGAGAACACTCAGCTGAATTGAGTGAGATATTTGAAATGAACTACATTAAATTAACCAAAGAATTATAAGAATCTGGGCCTCCCTGGTGACGCAAGGGATTAAGACGCAGTCTATGTAGCTGTCGGCAGCAGCCTCTGCAGGATGAGTTCTATCCCCCAGCCAGTCAGGGACCAACCCACATGAAGCAGCAGACCTCTCCTGGCTCGCCTGCTGCTCCCCTCAGCGGCGTATTTAGTCAGTCTGCCTGTTCTATTCCCCACTCTGTCTCTAGTGAATCCTCTCACCCTCCACACCTCTGGCCTGTACCCCTGCTCTTGTATGCATGAATGGACAAATCTTAAAAAAAAAAAAGAATTATAAGGATCTTCAGGAGGTACATTTTGAAGTTTCATCTCCATTGTTCAACTGACATTTTTAAATTCCTGTCATTACACTTTGAATTGTTAGCATTAATGCTATTTGCAAAGCATTTTTTGTATTTGTCTTCCATGAAGTTACTTTGGTTATATTCTAAGGCTGTACCTTAATTGCATGAAGTCAAGTAAGACAAGTTTCTCTTTGTATTATGTGGAGATGCTCTTGACCCTCAGCTTGCAGCATTGTATGTATTATTTAACACTCACTAGACTTTTATCAATATAGTTTTAAATTATCTGTACTTATCTCCAGTGACTCCATGTTTTCTACCTGTGTCATTGTACTTTATGTAATATGTAGCTCCTTCCTATTCTCATCCACAACATCTTCTTCCTATCAGTGGGATTTGTTCTGTTTGCCCCAGCCAGATGAGATCTCTCCTCTCTGGTTTCTGCTATTTACACTGCACTTGGCTCCTCTCTTGAGGCGCTCAATCTGGGCTCTCATCTCTCTGGCTCACCTGCTACAACTATAGATTTATCTGTTTCACCAGCTCTATTAGGTTACAACCTAGTAGCTTATAAGCTCCAGGAGGGCAAGTATCTTTTGGACATCTTTTCATTCCTTAATTATACCATCATTTATTAAGTATTATAAGTTTAAAAATAAAAAAATATGTATTGTAAAAGGTTAATGTACAATAAAATTTTGAAAAAAGTAAGTATTATAAATTTACTTTTCAGGTTAAAATTTTAAAATAAGGTATATTGTGGTGGGGGGGTACCTGGTGGTGCAGGGTCATAGCTCTCAAGAAGCTATCACCAGTCACTGCAGTATGAGTTGCATGCTATCCCCTGGCTAGGGAGCTAACCCACATGGGCAGCAAACCTCTTCTGTCTTGCCTACTGCTCCCCTCAGCAGTGTATTTCAGTAGATCTGCCTGTTTTACTCCCCACTCTCTGGTGAATCTTCTCAACCCCTGCACCTCTGGCCTACACCCCAGTTCTATGCATAAATAAATAAAATAAATCTTAAAAAATAATAATAAAATAAAATAAGGCATATTGTATCCACTCACAATCAAATGTTTGTAACAAAGGTAACAATGATATACTTTTTTAAATGATTTTTTTAAAGTAAAGTAAATTTTAGCATGGACAGGACATTTTACAATGTGGTAAAGTAATGTTGACTAACTACTGTTCAAATGGGTTGTATAAAGGTAAACAGGTGGAGAGACATCTTTCAACCTACTTTGCAGGAAAAGTAAATACCGCTTGAAAACAACAGCCAGTTAAAAATATTATTTACTCTGTTCATATCTGTTTAACTTTTTCTGAAATGATAAAGTTGATATGTTCGTTGGAAGGGAAAAAGTCATGTTTTTTGAGAAACTGATAATGTGTCTTCATATCTTTGGGCAGAGCAGGTTAATAGACACTCAGTATTCGGCTTTCTTATTTTCCCTTCTAAGAGAGCCCAAGTGCTCTGTGGGTAGCAATGATCAGCTGAAAGGCTAGACTCACTTGCAGCTGGTGGTGGCTACTTGACACATTAATAACCAGTATGATCTGAGCAAAGCATGCTAATTGGAACCTCCAATAAATCATTGTAAAAGAAGACAGACTTGGCAATATTGTTTTGCCTTGACCCTACCCTTTCAGGCCTAAAGAAGCAGCAGCCACCTTGCAAGCACTAGGAAGAAGCCACAAATCAATAATGACAAAACAGGGTGTCCCTGGTGGTGCATGGGGTTAAGCACCACACTATAAGGCAGTCCGCAGCCTCTGCAGCAAGAGCTCGGTCCCGGCTGGCCAGGGAGCAACCCACATGGTGCAGCAGACCTCTTCTGTCTCGCCCGCTGCTCCCCTTGGCAGTGTATTTCATTCAGTCTGCCTGTTCTGCTCCCCACTCTGTCTCTGGTGAATCTTCTCACCCCCTGCATCTCTGGCTTGTACCCCAGCTCTTATATGCATAAATAAATAAATCTTTAAACAAAAATAATAATGACAGAGCAGAAGGGCAAAAACAAAGAGTCTTCATCAGCATCATGGAGCTTCTTCAGGAGAAAAGTAATGCCTTACTTTTTTAAGCCACTGTGTAGTTGGCTTCCTGTTACAAGAGTCAAATGCAATAGTAACTGATACTATGTCATTTTAAAAATCCCTTTCTAGCCTGTGCCAACATAGGAGTGTTCATGCATTCCTAAGTCTTAAGCAAATATCAATTTTCTCTATGAGGTTAAATAAGCAATAGTTGCACCATAAATAACCTAGTATATCATATTTCCACAAAAGTCTGCTTTTATCTTATGTCTTCCTTCTACTTGATTTTTTTCCTGACAAACAGAACTTGCACTTACAACCCATGCTCTGTTACTTCTGAAATGATCCGAGCTTATGCTTTAGCACTCTAAGGAATCTCCAGAGAACAGCTAGCACTTAAGCAGAGCACCTGGGTACATTTAGCAGAATCATCCATTAAAAGGCAGAGTACAAAGAGAGAGACTAGATTTACTTTTAGTGCTATTGTTGTTAATGGTGGCATGGATTTTTTTTGGTTTCTTTTTCAAAATTTCCACAAGGAATTTTCCCCCAAAGCAGATGATTTGAAGCAAATGAAATTATTGAATAGAAACTAGACATTTTAAGCAGAAACTTCTATATTCTTCCTTCATTGTACCCACCTCCCAACTGATAACCAGAAGCACACAAAATGTGTCAATATTGGGGTCTCCTCTGCAGGCCTATCCCTTGCGTTTGTGGCACCTGAGGCAAAAGTACGAATGGAAGCCCTAGCTTTCTTTCTGGATATGTCCTTTCACCGTGGGCTCTGCCATCCATATGGGACTGGCATGCTGTTTTGTGTGGACACCTTAGCCACATATCTCATCTCTATCTGCCTTTTCCCATCGGTCACCCCTTGGCTATAACTTAGCCTAGGAATGTACTCAAAAGGATTGTCCTGGTTACCTGAAAGTACATTCAGGCCTGTTAAAGTGAGATATTTGAAGATTGCAGTTACCCAGTACATGGTCTCTAAAGAGGGTATGTCCATTTTGTGCCAAGTTCTCCTCACCCTGAGGAGAGGTGCTGGCAGATGGTCTTTAAAGTCCAGGGTCCAGACAGCGCCCCAGGTTTCCCAGGTGCAGGGTTGCATGACAAGATATGGGACACCCAGTTCAATTTGAATTTCAAATAGGCAACAAATAGTTGGTTTTTTTGTTGTTTTTTTTTTTTATAAATACATCCCCTGCAATATTTGTGACATACTTATACTGAAACTCTGTTTACTGCTTGTCTGAAATTTTCCCCCAGAGTCCTCTGTTTTAATTTACTCTTTTTTTCTTATTTTTTTAAAGATTCATTTATTTATGCATACAAGAACTGGGGCACCAGCCAGAGATGTGGGGGATGGGGGGATGAGAGGATTCACCAGAGACAGAGTGGGGAACAGAACAGGCAGATCGACCAAAGTACACTGCTAAGGAGAGCAGTGGGCGAGACAGGAGAGGTCTACTTTGCCATGTGTTTCTCCCTGGCTGGCTGGGGATTGAACTCGTTCTGCAGAGGCTGCCGATCGCCTCATAGTGCTATGCTCATCCCCTTGCACCGCCAGGGAGGCCAATGTACTCTCTTTTTCTATCTTACCTGTTTCTAAGGGCTCTGTGATTAGTCAAATAATTGGAGGCACAAGATACCACAATTTTGAAAAAGTTATAAAGTCCAGGAGAAAGACAAACTTTTGATGCTTTAACAGGGGGAAGTAAACTAGATACATATATACTGGGTAAGGTTTAGGAGGTCCAGGAAATCAAGAACAAATTTTGGGGAAATATTGATTTAATGTCAGCTAATTAACATTTAATTGCACAGCAAGGTGTTATAGCCATCTTGTATACTCTCAGCTATGTCAAAGACTAATTATGAATATGAAATAAACAACCTTTAGAATGTGTAAAAATGGGTATCAGCAGGAAAGAGCACTTAATACTAATGGAAGTTAGACATTTAAATCCCTAAACGTTAACAGGAAGCAATCTCACATTATTGATTTTTGGCTATGTTAAGAAAAGTCATAGACCACTTAATCTCTCTTGTTTTTCAAGTCACTTAGAATTCTGTGTGATTATCAAATTGATCATGCGAGCTGGGTAAAGAAGGAAGTATAGGCAGAGCCACAGTGCTTCTCTCCTGGAGTCTCCACCATTACTGTTCTGAAACACTTCATCTATCTTTAAAACTACCATATGGTATAAACTGCATTAATTATGTGTAAGTTCAGGGGCCTACCCGGTGGCACAGGAGGTTAAGCATCAGCACTATGAAGCTATCTGCAGCCACTGCAGCGTGAGTTCTATGCCCGGCCAGGGAGGTGACCCACATGGCTCCGCCTCTGCCGCTGCCTGTTCTGCTACCCACTCTGTCTGTAGTGAATCCTCTTACCCCCTCCCCCACACCTCTGGCCTGTACCCCAGCTCTTATATGCATGCATAAATAAATCTTAAAAAAATTATATAGTAAGTGAATAACAACATCTGTGAATTTTTAAACTGGTGGTTTAGTCAACGTCCTGCAGGTCATTTCATCCCTGCATGGATGCTTTATTTTTCAGAGTGCCAGTGTTTCTCTTACAGAAATGATATAGGTTAAAACATCAGGTGCCCAGGGTCAGGGCTGGCAAGCCAGACTGTGCCATTGTCACCGCTGCAAGCTTGCAACACCAGATATAACTCAGATGCATGCAGGAATAGTTAAACTATACTTGAAAATAGTGATCACTTAAAACCATCACAATCCTGGGCTTCTCACTTAAGCTTCTCTGGTTCACTGTCCTCATCTCTAAAAGTAGGAGGCATATTTTGGGACAAAGATGGTTGTCATACACATTCATTCATTTTTAAAAATTTACTGAGATATAATTCACATGCCATAGAATTTAGCTTTTTAAAGTAGACAATCCAGTCATTCTTAGTACAATTACAACAATCATTCATTTGTATTTCCTCCCAACACTCCAAAATTACACTAAAGGGATAAACCCACAAAGACAAAGAGCATGTGAAAAGGCTATATAATGTGAATTGACCTTGCAGATCTGAGAAAGCCAATTGCTAAGCTGACAATGGAGAAGCCAAAAAGAATTGGTCACATTCAAAATAAAAGGAATAACTTCTGACTTTTGAAACAGACTAAAGGACATTGAAATCTCACCCTCAATTTGCTGAAGAAAAAATTATTTCCACCTTACTTTTTCCTTGTATGGGGGGCGTGGAGATAAAGGAATACGTTAAAAAAGTTAATGATGCTTGATAGTGAAGGGTGAATGAAGGGCTAAGTCCTTACTATGTTAACAACGTAATCTCCATAGAAAGGGGAGATTTTAGGTTCCCTGTCCCAGGGAAGGAGGGGTGGAACTGAGTAGTGAGGAGAAGCTTAAAAAAAAGGAGAGGAAAAAACACTAGGAGAGCTGCAGGAAGCACATGGAGCAGAGAGACATGTGGAGAAGGAGCCACACTTGTTTCTCAGCCTTGAACTTGGGGGACATGGAAGGAGACATTTGGAAGAGACAGATGGGGTGAGAGACCTGTGGGGAGAGGTTGGCAATGGCAGCCTTTATCTTGACTTGTGCTTTTATTTTGCTCTTTTCCCTCCAGGCTGGTCTGGCCCCTTCTGCCCTTTTCCTATGGGTCCCACCAGAAGGTTCCTTAGACTTGTGGCAAGCTTTTGGGCCTCAGTGGCCCCACTTTGGGCCATTCCTGTTTGGCTGGGCATTTACCCATGAAGGAATGGCTAACTTTGGGTGTTTCATGGAGAAACTATTTTAACTATATTTTCTCTCTTCTGTTTCACAATCATTATCTCTCTGTTGCACACTATTTGTATTAAAATTCTTTTCTATTTAAGGTCTTAGGCACTAGAGTATGTTTTATCTTTGTGCAGCAAATGATAGAACCCAGTTAGAGCTTGCTGGTTTGGACATCCTGGGGTGCCCTTTATTCTGCCCACTAACAATTATTCATAGTGGAAATTCGATGGATAATGCCTAAAAATGGAAGGTGTACTTATAGATGCATGTATATTAAAGATAAAAAAGTTGAAAAAAAAATCTACTTCATCCATAGGCTAGCAAGTAGGAGACCATGAGTCCCTTGATTAATGGAGAACCCTCTGATGGTTTATTAGCTGAAACTGAAGAGAGAATATTTTTCTTTCCTGTGTCAGAGGAGTAGCTCTCTGGTAGGTAATTTCATATCTGCATCTAATGGTTTTCTTACCAAGCCTCCTGCTTCTTTAATGTTTTCCCTGGGGAAAACATAAGCAATAATATAAGTGATGGAAAGATTCTTTTAAATGATCCATCATTTTAATTTTTGTGTATTTGTGAGGGAGGGACACTTACTGTTGTGTATCTTGAACATTAGGACAAAGTACACGAAGTGGCTTAGATGTTTTTCTTTTCTTCTCTCTTTTTCCCTTTTTCACTTTTGGGGGTTGAGAGGGAGAACTAGGCTAAAATACACAATGAGTAAAGCTTTCTTTGGAGCTTCTTTGAAAAGATTTTAGTGATAATGTCATAATAAATCATGATAGTCTCATCAGGAGTACAATTTTGGCCCTTTAAGGAATATTCCAGGTCAAGGGCCTGTCATCTAAGCAGTCTAGTACTTTCCTTGAATTCCAGTCTCATTGCAAAGTAGCTTTAATTTTTATTTCCTTGCTTAACACTACTTAGTTCTATTCTGATTTGCATTAATAATTCATAATGTAGTTAGAAAAGCCCAAGAAGATTGTAGAATCTGATTGAGTGGATGCTAAGTGGTGCCACACAGATCCTCCCTTCAGGACTGGGAGCATGAGTAGCTATACCTCTTAGCTAAGTTCCATTCGAAGACTTGCCCTTAGTGGAGAAAGCTACCTTCTCCTGGATCATTTCCTGAGGACGACCAATTTCCTAGAGAAGATGAACAGGGGGAATAAAGGCGGGGCCTTCTGCTTTGCTTTGGGACACTCTAAAGGGAGATCACAGCTGCAGAGGGTGGGGATAAGGCCTCTGTTGTGACTGCATCACTGTTTTCTCCTCAACCCAGTCGTGTTTGCTTGCACACAGGTTTGCCTCTCAGCAAACTCATCAATAAGCTTCCTGAACACAAATCTCCACCACAGAGGGAATCTTTCTGTAACAATAACCAGAACATTTTTGCATAGGGGAGCCCTATCACTTTCCTTTCCTCATTCCCTCCTTTAGAATAGAACATCTCTTAAACGTATTTACCTAAAGTATGAACAATAAAAACCTTATTTCATAATAGAAACTTTGAAGCTAGAGCATATAAAGGATTAAAAGACTTTATAGCATTTAGCATCTTTCTTGAGCTTGCTCAACATTTTTTCTGTCCCTTCCAAATATTGAAATATTATTAATTGGATTAATATATAATGGATTGTTCATATATAATGGCTTATTATTAATATATAATGATTAATTAGAATTGAATAGAGGGCAAGTGTTGGATTCTTCTTTTTTTCCTATTGTGGTAAAATATACATAACATAAAAGTAACATTTTAAATTAACAGTTCCGTGACATTAAGTTCATTTACATTGCTCTACAACCATCTCCAGAACATTTTCCTTATCTTAAGCTGAACTCTGTAGTTCTTTTCCATCTAAAAAGTTGAGTTTGGGGAAAAGAGATTGGGCAGAAACACCAGATGATTCTGATGAACTTATATCTTTGATTGCCAATGGGAAGCTGGGTGATTGTAGATTAGTATTTTGAATCTCTACTGGATGTTCAAAGCCTTTTGTACATAGAGAGTTAATATAAATATTTTGGTCATTGAGTCCTTAGATTTTTTTCTTTAACAAAAATAGCTTTTTTTTTACAAGCTCAGTATTTAGAAAATACCAACAGCAAAGAGAATAATTCAAAGAGAATAATTTGAGCCTACCTTTAAGAGTAATTGTTGTTAATACTTCTTTGATATTTTATCAGATAACTTTTTATGCGTAAGATGGGACATTCAATTTCACTTTTCCAAAAATGCAATTGCAATCTGCTTGTTTTTCATCCCAAAACACATTCTGTTCCATTTCCTAAGTATCATATATCTTTAAACCTGAAAGAAAAGTTGGAAATATAGTCATTAGGGCCCCTGTATCTGTAAATGGTAAGCATTTGAGTGCTTTCCATACAGAACAAACACAGAGATTTTACAGGTTACTACAGGCCAATATACTTTAAGGGAAATATAAAATAACTTCTCCCTAAAAAAAAAAAAAAAGATTATCTAATGTGTTTATTTATTTAAACTTATCTTTTTAGTAATTAATTTTTTTATTCACTATAAATCTTCCCATTTCCCTATTTGTCTTTGAGTCTCTGCCCAAGGCAAACGATGATGACTGGCTCTATTACTATTGCAAGTTCTGAATAAATAGCCTCTGGTAGTTCTCATTTGGATGGTCATCGTTTATTTCCAGAATTTTCCCGGAACCTCCACAAAGTCATGATCTGCCCTGTGTGTTGATACAGACCCCAGTCTTCAATCAGAGGCCATTCCACAAAGGCCCCTTGTCTCTTGCTACTTGTGGCTTTTGAATCCCTGATGACACAGAAAATCAACAGTAACTCTAAAAGCCACTCTTTTTACATTGAGTGTCGCAGCTATTTATTCTATGTCTGTGGCTTCCTTTGTGAAATCAGGCCCATTTCTTTTCATCCTTCTTGCTTATTTGTGTGTGTCTGATTTGTGTTGTGCTGTCTTACTTGTCCGTCATAAAAGGAGATTCAAAAGGTAGAATACAGGCATAGATTCTATTATCCCGTGTTTCAACATAGCCTCATAGACTATTAAGTTTACGGTTCTCACTTTACTGTCATCTTTCAGGCAAACTTTATTATAAGTCAACAATGAAACTGGATAAGGTTCTTCTTCTCTCTTGTCTGTCTTGATTTTTTTGTCCTGAGAGCTTGACCTTCATACAAAGATGATCTCTCTGGCTTTCTGCCTACTTGGAGGCATACCTTGCAGGCTTTGTATTAGCATCTGTCAGTTTGGTGGCTGACCTGAGAGACAAAGTTTCACTTGACTAATGCCAACTCTCATAGGCTCATCTAAGTCCAAACCTTCTCTTCTGCCAGGAAAAACTCCTTTTTTCTTATTGGTACTTTCATTACAATCCTAGCCTTTTGTGATTTCTTTCCAAATGGCATACTTGACCAAGGATGACTTTGGTCTCCCAATAGCCATTCTGAAAAGGGAGAATGGAAAAAATCTAGTTGTACTATTCACACAGATAATTTCTGGTTCTGCAAGGGCACTACTGTATAGTGCTAGATGATTTCAAAGGACATTAGCCAAATTTCTTCATGAAGTTACTTATTATGATACAGAAAAATTGGTTATCATTTTAAATCAATCTTAGTGCAGAAACACTAAAAAAACAGCTGAGGTTATTTTCAGGTCAGTGAGATGTTCCAGTCACCAACATAATCTTGGAACAACTGTAAAGGTGGGTCATGGCCAGAAACCAAATCTTCATGGGCCCTTTGAATATATTTAGGTGGATTTTTCCCTGCATTTATTTCATCCTCTCCAAAGGACTTGAATATGTTTTCATTATTATATGTCTATTTGGGATGGGTTGAAGAACTTCCATGCTGAAAAAGATACAGTCGGTATATTTGCTAAAAAGCTATTTGATACCCAACCCAGGATTTCAAACCAAGGCTTAGATTAAATGAATGAGGCATACATTCAATGGATTTTTCAGTGGTTTACTCTTTACTTACAAACTACATTTCCTTTCCTACTCACAATTTTCTGGAAAAGTTGGCAGAAACAATGGTGTTCTTAAATTAAAATACACAGAAATTTTAGAAATGCTCCCTTGGTCAAATGTGTTCCCACTGGACCTATGACCCATGCAGTTAGAAATTCACTTCCAAGGGTCTCCCTGGTGGCACTAGGAGTTAAGTCCAGCACTATGATGCTATCGCAGCATCTACAGCACGAGTACAAACCCCAGCGAGGGAGCTATGCACATGGCACAGCAGACCTCTCCTGTCTTGCCCACTACTCCCCTCAGCAGTGTATTTCAGTCAGTCTTCCTGTTCTGCTCCCCACTCTGTCTCTGGTGAATCCTCTCACTCCCCCACACCTCTGACCTACATCCCAGCTCTTGTATGCATGGATAAATAAATCTTAAAAAAAAAAAAGAAATTTCACTTCCAAGACTGACCTCTCTCTCCCTTGCTGCCAGCAGATGTGATCAAATATTGCAATAGGTTCATGTACTACACTAAGTCCTGTCACCAAGAGATTAAGATCACCTTCCCACAGCTTAAATTTCTTCATCTTCAACCAGGAGACTCATCAGAAGAAGGCTTCTATAAGCAACAATTAGAGCAGTGACTGAAGAAGCAATCCAGAATTCCCCAGATAATTATCACGCTATTACATTAGGGGAACTCAAAGATCCACCAGGGACCCACCAGAAGCAGTCTGTCTGTGAAAGGCAATAGTTAGAGCAAACACCCTTAGGACAAGCTGGTGACCTCAGATAGTGGACAGCGTCCACACATGTTGTAAGCAAGACCCCTTCAATTCCTGTTTGTTTTATTTTTTACCTGCTGTTTATAACCATTCTTCTCATTTTCTATAGACCCCTGGCTATCATCCACCCACAATGACCCTTTTTTTCCTTTTCTTTCCTCTTTATTATAATTACTAAGTAAGACCTTACTCATTCTGATTGTCATCCCGAGATCAGTCCAAATAGGAGCCACTTGTCTCAATTTTTTGACTCCTGAATAAGTCACTGACCCACCCATGATATAAACTTCTGGATTGTTCTGGTCTTATTAAATAAGACTACATATAGCTGATCGTGTCTTTATTTGCACCTTCGTGGTAAAAGAACCTTAAACAAACCAATCTGTGACTTCATTAGTGTCCCTCTAGCCCAAAAAAACAAACAAAAATCAATTATTGCAATGTATTAATCAGGCCCCAGGTAATTCTAAATTTGAATTCAACAAACTTCATAGGGCAACAGGGCAAATATTTGCAGCCTAGAAGGGAGTAATAGGGATTCAAACTCCAGTCTCACAAACAATTTTTTTTCCTATGTCTCCATGGGCCATTACCAGATGCTATTCTTTTGTAGGAAGGATACCTAACCTGTTTGCTTCAGAGCAGCACCTCATGCACTTCAGAAATAGTGATCCAAGAGTTGACTGAAGCAGAATCCCTATTTCCATGAATGTGATAAATCATCACAGATGACAGTCTCATACTCATGGGAAATTTCTCTGTGGCTTTCTCATTGTTTTACACATCTTAGGAGCAGGGCCTTGAATCTTTATGCAGGCTATCTCTTCAAGGATGATTGTATAGTGAACATTCTTGGAAGATGGAGATGGTGCTTCCTTTGGAACAAAGCATAGGTTTGCTTGCCATTTGTAAGATGAATAGTGTGACCCACCCCCCCCCCAAGGCAAAAGTCAGTCAGGTCACTGCCCATTATAAAACATTCTGGTGTCCTGAACTCAAGTCCCTTCTCCTGGAATGCAGGAGAAGAACTCAGATCCCTTCTCCTGGAATGCCAACCATTCTATATGCAGATTCTTGACATCATTCAGTAGGAATTAGGACGCAGACTGCTGTTGCAAAAAGGGAAAAAAATGTCAATACGATGGCTACTGTTTTTGTTATGAGTAATAAAGTTCTCTGAGTCTGAGTCAGGAATATTGTGACAACATCCATGAAATTCTTGAAGACTAATTTATTAGCTTGTAAGTAATATAAAGTCTCACACCCTTCACAGTTCTTAACCATCATACTATCAGATATCTAGATTTCCTTCCTTCTCTATTTAATACTGGTTCTCAGGCCTCCCTGGTGGCGCAAGGGATTAAGCGGCAGCACTATGGGGCTGTCCACAGCTACTGGGGTGTGAGTCTGATCCCCGGCCAGGGAGGCAACTCACACGGTGGAGCAGACCTCTCTTGTGTTGCCCGCTGCTCCCCTCAGCAGTGTGTCTATGTCGATCCAACTGTTCTGCTCCCCACTCTGTCTCTGGTGAATCCTTTCACCTCCCTGCAACTCTGGCCTGTGCCCCAGCTCTTGTATACATGAAAAGATAAATCTTTCAAAAAAAAATACTGGTTCTCAAGGAGATCACCAATAAAAAGAAAGGTACTATTTATCCATTGATTTGGAGGAACTAGTAGGGCATGCAAGTGTAGAAGACCCATAAAGAGTTGACTATTGTAGTGTTTGGCTTATCAATATTATTAAAGATATGGATTTGGAAAAGTTTCACAGGGAAAATAGATTATATAAATAGTGTGCTGGAGTCATCTCACACCTGCTCACGGCAGCCAATTTTGTGTGTATCTTCCTAATTCCATGTTCAGTGACCTCATGTTGACAGCATGAAGATGACCAGACTGAGTATATTGACACTGGAAATTAGCAAATGTTACAAATTAAAGCTTTTGCCCCACCATACCATGGTGTAGCTAACAAGCAAGACATAGTTTCCTTAATCTATTTTCTTTTTCTAAGAAATGTGCAGAATAATTGTACCTATATTATGAGATTACTTAGAGGGTTAAAAGAACTTTAAAACATATACAACAGTCTTGTTATATGTTGCATTTAATTGAATCTAAGATAATACTAAGTTGAAGATGCAGATTTATTTTAAGTCAAGAAAGAAAAACTATTAATTAAACTACATTCCTTACTGCATCAATTGTAAGGCATATCTCAATTAGAGAGAAGGGAAAATATGACGAAAAAAATTGTCTTTGAATTAATGGAGTACAGTAGTGTGCTTATAACATACTTCACTAATAGTATATTATCACTAGGACTAACCAAAATACGTGTGTGTGTTATTAAAAATACCATTTGCTTTGTTCAACCATTTTTATCATCAATTTATTAAAAATTTATAGCAATAAAAGTGCTGACAAATAAGTTGTTTTGAATCAATGAATGTGCAGCATATAAGCAGGAGGGGAGGAGAAGAATGAAAATATGACTTTTTTCAAAATAAAACCTAACACAAAACGCAATGAGCTTTGAATTTCAAAATAGTTTTTTTTTAAGATTTATTTATTTATGCATACAAGAACTCAGGCACAGGCCAGTGGTGTGGGGGGGGTGAGAGGATTCACCAGAGGGAGTGGGGAGCAAAACAGGCAGATCCACTGAAATACACTGCTGAGGGGAGCAGCGAGTGAGACGGGAGAGGTCTGCTGTGCCATGTGGGTAGCTCCCTGGCTGGGGATCAAACTCATGCTACAGTGGCTGCCAGTTGCTTGATAGTGCTGTTTTTAACTCCTGCGCCACCAGGTAGCCAGGGAGGCCCTCAAAATAGTTTTTTTATTTTTTTAACGAAGTTTTAAACATATACAAAACATCAATGGAACCTGACAATAACACTTAGAATCATAAGCAAAGGAATGCAAAATTGAGAGTTCTCTGAACATTTTAGAGACACATGTAAATTTACATGAAAAGTGACTCATTATGTGTGTCCTCAGAAAAGGATAGGGAACTGGCAAACCATTACAAAGGAAGGGAATTGGCTGAAGTGCGATTATCTCAAGGCTGTGGGAATGAATTTATATTATATAAAGAATTCCTGGAAACAAATGAATAAAGGCTATTAAACTTGGAGAGAGAAGAGAAACTTCTGTGTTTGTACAAAAGAACTTCAAAGGGAAAGATGGTTTATTTTCTTTCTTAAACCATTGCAACTAAAAATAAAATCTAAGAGGCTACCATAATTATAAGAAGAGTTTATGGCTATTACACAAGATGTAGAACTTTAAGTAGGGTATAAAATACAATGATTTTCGGCAAAACTTTACTCCCTTACAGGAATATACTCCAAAACTCCAGATCTCCAGTTGCCTCAGTAGAAGTTTGATGTGCAACGTAAGAAGACCTGGCTTTTTTTTTTTTTTTAAAGTAACATTGGTTTATAAAATCATACGAGTTTCAGGTGTCATGTATATATGCTCCATTATATTCTGCACTAAAATTCTAATTCTATCCTTCACCATATACTTGATCTCTTTTATCCATCCCCTTTCCCTCTCCCCTTCTGGTAACCACTGATTAGGTCTTACAGTGTAAAGGGATTTTTTTTGTTGTTGTTTTATTTAGTTCACTTGTTTGTTTTGTTTCTTTAACTTCCACATATGAGTGTAATCATGTGGTGTTTGCCTTTCCCCAGCTGACTCATTTCAGTAAGCATATTATCCTCTAGGTCCATCCATGGAGTTGGAATTGGCAGGATTTCATGTATTTTTTTAATAACTGACTAGTGTTCCATTGTGAATACTACATCTTCTTTATCCAACCTCCTGCAGTGGGCAGTTAGGTTGTTTCCAGTTCTTAGTTATTATCAACAATGCTGCAGTGAATATGGGGTGCACATAACCAAGAAGATCTGGTCTTTGACCTCAAAAGTAGCTCCAGAGCTCAGTACATGTTTCTGGACTCACTTGCCTTGTGCACACTGACCACAGCTGAGGCACTCTACTGGAAATAGTTTGCAAATCACTTTTTAGGCCATGATGGGAAGGACAGTTCCAAATGCCAGTGTAATGGATATTAGATGAAATTTTTATCAAGAGACAGATTTCTGTGCTATGTCACCTAGACAGGTGCAGAGTAGCCTGTGAACCTCAGAGTTCTCATCAACAGGAGGGAATAACAAAATGTGCCTTCAAGAGTCAAAATATTCCTGAAAGGATCAAAGTATATATTTATTTATTTATTTATTTATTTATGTATTTATTATATTTTGAAAGATTTATTTACGCATACAAGAGCTGGGGTGTAGGCCAGATGTGGGTGGAGGAGAGGTGAGAGGATTCACCAGAGACAGAGCGGGGAACAGAACAGGCAGACTGACTGAAATACACTGCTGAGGGGAGCAGTGGGCGAGACAGAAGAGGTCTGCTGCACCATGTTGGTTTCTCTTGGCCGGCTGGGGATCGAACTCATGCTGCTGAGGCTGTGGATTGCTTCATAGTGTGGTGCTTATCCCCTTGTGCCACCAGGGAGGCCCTCAAGGTATATTTTTAAAGTATTTTTTTATGCTATAAAAATTGTATTACAGATCTAATAAGTGAATCATTGCTATTACCTCTAATATTACTATAATTTATTTGATCCTTGCATAGCTTTGCAGGGAAGGTATTGACATACTGTATTCATTTCCTATTGATAGTAGAGCAAATAGCTACAAATTTACAGGCTTAAAGCAACACAGGTTTTTTTCTCTCACAGTTTTGGAGCTCAGAAGTGTATAATGACTCTGTAGGACTGTATTCCTTCTGGAGCCTTTCCTTACCTTTTCCAGCCTCTGGATTACATGCCATCTTGGGCTCATGGGCTGTGTATCATGTTTTCCTGCTTCTCTCTTTCCTCTTTTTCTAAGTAACCTTGTGATTACATTGCACCCACCTGGACAATTTCCCCTTTATCGTCCTTATTCACAACTGCAAAGTTCTGTTCACTGTGCAAGGCAAAATAACCATGGTTATGGGGGATTAGGATAAGGACATCTTTGAAGTCTCTTTATTCTATCTACCACACAAGTCTATTTAACAAAAGAAAGAGTTGAGATTTCTCAGATCATGTACTTTATAAATCGGAACCCAGGTTCTCAGTATTGACAACATCTACCCTTTTTTATGTAACCAAAGCACAGACTGCCATTTACAATGAACAGATGTGATTCATTTTGGATGTGGGTAGTCTATTGATTGAGGTAACATTTGATCCATAAGGATGGGGCATGAATTTATATATTTCATGCTCTGTCTTAAGCCTCTGCTATATTTACTATCACCATCAATCTGATCATGTACCATTAAAATGATGACCTTCAAGAAAAATTTGGTGCCTAGTCGGTATTATACCAGTCATTACAGAGAATTAAACAAAGACCCAATTCATTGTCCCTGAGGGAATTTCCAAGATAAACAATATAAAAATACGAAAGTATATGTGTCAGACTGAAGACCAGTAGGGATTGCTTATACCAACCAACTGGGAAGGACAATAGGCACATTCACTAATCTGCTATTGTTTTATATGGTTTTGTAGGTCTTTTGTAACAGGGTTGATGAGTTGCTCTGAGTATTCACTATCTTCTTCACTTCAGTGAAAATACTGATTGAGGTTAAACCCTTACTTTAACATTTAAAGCATAGAGTTAAGGGCCTCCCTGGTGGCACAAGGGGATAAGCACCACACTATGAAACAATCCGCAGCCTCTGCAGCATGAGTTCGATCCCCGGCTGGCCAGGGAGAAACCCATATGGCGCAGCAGACCTCTCCTGACTTGCCGGCTGCTCCCCTCAGCAGTGTATTTTTGTCAGTCTGCCTGTTCTGCTCCCCACTCTATCTCTGGTGAATCCTCTCACCCCCACCCTACCCCCCCCCCCGGTCTCTGGCCTGTATCCCAGCTCTTGTGTGCAAAAATAAATAAATCTTTAAAAAAAAAATAAAATAAAACATAGAGTTAAGCCTCTTGGTAGGAATTCAAGCAATGGCTGCTACAGATACGAGTTTTGCTCAGGCAGATAATACTGAGATTTCTTCACGAGAAATTGAATAAAAACATTTCACTAGGACTGCAGTTTATAGGGATATATAAAGTCCTCCAGTAATGAGTTTACTCTCTTTTAAATATTAGCTCTTTCGTAGCTTGTTCTTGTCACATTTTAAAGCCGCTTTCTTCTTGTAAAATTGTTGATATTACTTACATTTTGTAGGGAGGAAACTGGTGTGTGTGTGGAGGAGGGGTAATACACAGGAATTTGAGATTTCAGCAGCTGTGGGAACTCAGGAAAGGCAAATAACTGGAGAAGAGAGAGGGAAATGAGAGAAAAGAAGAAGGAAGAAAGTGGTCCCATGTGTGGAAAGCATTAGAGGAAATCTACAGCATGCAGTAACTGCTGACTTCTGTGATAATAAAGGGATCACAGTGTTGCTCCTTTTTTGAGCACTTTTGATTTTTTTTAATTTAGGTGGAACTGGTACAAGATATTTTAGGTGCTCAGATCTTAAGACTCTAGAAACCTGTTTGTCACTGCTAATACATGCTAACTGACTTCTCCCAGACTGGTCTCTAGCTCCTACAAACTAGATGAGAGTATTTTTGGAAGGAGGGAGGGATGGAAAGAAAGAAAAAGGAGGAAGTGAGGGAGGGAGAAAAGAAAGGGCTCTGCCTTGCTGGGGTAACTTCAGTTGCTGAGCTGGCTGAGTAGCCTTTGACCTTTGTAGAACAACTCACATCATGTTTCCTGTGTCTGTTTCTGGGATGTTCAGTTTGCGTTTGCAAATTCAAAAGTGCATGAAATATGTGTAGATGTGGATGAAAATGTACCTTTGACCTGGGACTCTGAAACCATGTATCACTCAGGCAAAAAGGAAACAGAGCCTTGACCAGAGAGAAAAACTGAGTCCCTAAAAGCCCTGTGGGGTCCTGGAAATATCATTGGGTTACCCCAAATTTGCTAGCAGTGTCATTTAGGGAGGATTGAATAAACATTATATCTCAGAGGCAGGAGTCAGGGAAAGTACTCCATCCATGTACACTACAAGTAATGAGACCATTATTTGTTGTTGTTCATCCAGTCAATTTGAAGCTTCCTTTCCCCATTTATGGCTCTGGAAATAATGCCCAGATGCCAGCCTCTACATGATGCTCCTGTTTACTTATATCTTATGATGCAATTTGATAGTTATGATTCAATTAAGGTGTTTATGTCTGGTGAAATTTTTGCTTAGCTTTTCATATAATTAAGTAGTAACATGTTAACTACTGAAAAAAAGATGCGATATAGCAAAAAGCTTTTCTTTGCACGATTACCTCATGTATCTTGCCAGATAGTAAATGTTCATCTTTCAGTCCCTTCTCTGTATGACTGGGATAAAATGTTCCAAAAATATTAACTAATGGTCCACTAACTTCATTTACTTTCCTTTGAGAAGATTTATCTTTGTCTCTGCACCAGCCACTGGGGAATAGCCACTGCCTGGTTTGTGAAGCACTCTTCTCTTATGTAAAGACAGTCCATAAAAACTATGAGTGAAAAACAAAATGTATTATTCTCATGTGTCACTGCCCAAAATGAAATGTTTGTTTGGTATTTTATGTTTTGTTTTTTTTTTTTTTACTGACAAAAAATATAAACAATGGGAATTTAATAATCAACACAAATCCTTGGAGAAATTGATTTAAAAAATTGCTCTTTTGTTTCTTGACATTTGGTCAGAAGTGAAATCTTTTAAATCTAAATTTATGGCCTAGTCCTATGAATTGATCAAAGAAAGTCTTGGCTGTTCAGGAGGAATCTTCCTTGGGTTGATGTGGGTATTGGGAATCTGCCTTCTCTATGACAGAGAAAGAAACTTCAGTGTGACTCTTCATCTATTGTGCTTCCTCGGGAGGTTTTCTTGGGGAAGTAAATTATAGTAAAGTAACCACTATTTGAGACTTACAATGAGCTAAAGTATTCTACACCCTGTACCTAAGTCATTTGATTGACTTCTCACAGCAATCCAATTTTTTAAACTTTTTAAAAAAAGATTTTAAAAGATTTGTTTATTTATGCATACAAGAACTGGGGTACAGGCCAGAGATGCGGCGGGGAGGTGGTGGTGGTGAGAGGATTCACCAGAGACAGAGAGGGGAACAAAATAGACAGACTTACTGAAATACACTGCTGAGAGCACTGGGGAGCGGCAGGCTAGTCAGGAGAGGTCTGCTGCACCGTGTGGGTAGCTCCCTGTTCGGGGATTGAACTTGTGCTGCATTGGCTGCCTATAGCTTCATAGGTTGTGTCTTAACCCCCTGCACCACCAGGGAGGCCCCCAATTTTATTTTTAATTGATAAGCCAAGACTCATCAGTCTTGTTTATAAAAGGGGTTCTGAATTTAAGAGCTCAAATTATGGTATTTTGAACTTCCTCTGACTAGGGAAAAGAAAGACCTGTCATGCAGTTTCCAATAAAGTTGAGAAGAGTGCTGGGGCTGGCCCTGGGTGGAGGAAGAGTGTTCACACTTCCAGGCTACACGCTAGGGTTTTACCATTTGTCCTCAAAACAATCCTATGAAACAAGTCCTATTTTTATCTCCATTTACCAACTGAAGGAAGAAAGGGGACCTCAGATAGGCGAAGTAACACGTTCAACAATTGGTAGGCCTCTGTCACACATTTAGGTTTGTCTTCTCCCATACATTTTACTTCTATTCAGAGTTAGTATTACTGCATTGCTACCAGGTTATAGTAATAATTTCACTGACAAGTACCAGCTCTTAAAAATGTTTTATTTAATTCTGCCACAGAATATTAAAAGTTCAGGGCCTCGCTGGCCGGCAGGGGAACAACTCATTTGGCGAGGCAGACCTCTCTTGTCTCACCCTCTGCTCCCCTCAGCAGTATTTCAGTCAGTCTGCCTGTTCTGTTCCCCACTCTGTCTCTGTTGAATCCTCTCATCCTGCGCATCTCTGGCCTGTACCCCAGCTCTTGTATGCATAAATAAATAAATTTTTTTTAAAAAGTTCATATACATCTGAGTCAATATGATTGTTGTAGTCTGCTCAGACTGCCATAATAAACATCACAGGATGGGTGGCTTAAACAACATACTCATTTCTCACAGTTCTAGATACTGGGAAAGCAAAGACTTACATGAAAAGTGCTTGTCCATTTGGTTCTTTGTGAGGGTCCACTTCCTGGTTCATAGGTGGCCTTCTTGTTGTGTCCTCATATAGCAGAGAAAAGAGGGCCAGGAGAGGAGGCCAGGAGAGGAGACAGAAGACTCTGTCTCTCCTTATAAGGGCATTAACCCCATTACTTCCCAAAGTTGCCACTTCCAAATACTATACTAATGGGGTTAAGAGTTTCAATATATGAACTTTCAGTCCTTAACAATGATGAATATAGAAAATTATTGAACAGTAATGGGTGTGATTTCTTTCACATTAGAACCACTTGTCCTATATATTCTTATGTGTCTGTTGTTACTAAATACCTTAAATATTACATAGCTATTTGCTGTAGGGTGATCATATGCCCTGGTTTCCCCATTACAGTCTCGGTTTATGTCTGTTGTCCTGGTGAAATTATTAACAGCTCCCATTTTGCTCTCAGAAGTATTCTGGTGTATATAATAAATTAAAAGGTTACCCTTCTTATCACCAATATTTCAAAAATACATTTGTAGATTGGAACATTTTGATAAAATTTAAAGCTGGGTGATAGAAATTTGGGGCTTATTTAATTTCTATAGTAACTATACTTTATAGTTTTTATAGTTATGGTTTAAACAAGTATGAAATATTAATTTCTTTTTAAGTTCAAGCATTTATTTGTCTTTCAAATAAAATCATCGTTACTGAGATGATAAGGTAGAGTTCTCTTTTCCTGTACAAAATTGTGTTCTTAACAGTTGTATATCATTTCTCATCAAGTAAATGCAAATCAAAACCACAATGAGAATCTGTCTCTCTCTTGTGCAAGTGACCCTTTTGAAAAACAAACAAACAGAAAGAAAAAATACTGGTGAGTGTGTGGAGAAAAAGGAATCATTACACACTGTTGTTAAGAATGCAGACTTATTCCAGGCTCTGTGGAAAACAGTATGGAGGTTCCTTAGTACAACGATAGGGGAGGGCCTAATGAAGGGAGGAGACTCAGTGGTCTAGAGTAAAGGACAGTGGGGTGCTTTGAAGGTGGAGGTAGTGTGGTAACACATCTGAGGAAGTGTGAACCTATCCCCCTAAATTATATATATGGTAAACCAATGTTATAGCAATAAAAAAAAAAAAGAGTTGTAACTGAAAAGCATGCTAATTGAACTATTATAATTCAAATGCTATTGAATGAGTTAGGAGTATTTGTAACACTAAAAGACCAGAATGAGGGCCTCTCTGGTGGCACAAGGGGTTAAGACGCAACCTATGAAGCTAGCCACAGCCACTGCAGCACAAGAGTTCGATCCCCAGCCAGGCAGCAACCCACATGGTGCAGCAGACCTCTCCTGACTTGCCTGCTGCTCCCCTCAGCAGTGTATTTCAGTCAATCTGCCTGTTCTGCTCCCCACTCTGAATTTTCTCACCTCCCACACCTCTGGCCTGTACCCCAGTTCTTGTATGCATAAATATATAAATCTTTAAAAAAAAAAAAAGACCAGAGTGAATCCTGTCACTTAATAAAGAATTTCTTTATAAAAGGCTCATTAATGTCCTTATTTTCCTTTTGTGAAAAAGTATATATTTTAGGGCCTCCCCGGTGGCGCAGCGGTTGAGCGCTGGGTTGCGAAGCTGCCCGCGGCCTCTGCAGCGCCGGTTCAATCCCCGGCTGCTCCCCGGCCACCGGAGGAGGATCCCACATGGTGCGCAGACCTCTCCTGCCGCCCGCTGCTCCCCTCAGCAGTGTACTTCAGCCCTTCTGCCTGCTCTGCTCCCCGCTCTGGCTCTGGTGAATTCTCTCACCCTCCCGCGCTTCTGACTGTACCCAGTGCATGTATAAACAAAACAAACAAATATAATAAATAAATAAATAAATAAATAAATAAATAAAAAAAAAGAAAAAGTATATATTTTATATAGTGCAAGAGACAGGAGAGTTTAAACAGTTTTCTCACCTATAAAACAAAATAAACTTACCTAGAAAGTTGTTGTGAGGATGAATTTTTAAATTTCACGTAAAGAGTATCACATATTATTGCCTGGCATATAGCAAAAACTCAATACATTGGAGTTGATATAAATATTTTATATCAATTATTACTGAAATTTTATTTATGTTGAGATGATGTTTTATATCAAGTAAGGTATTAATTGACAACACTAGCAAAACAGTCTTGAAACTCATAAGTTTTACTGTTTTGCTTGTCTTTTACAACAGAAAGCAGAGAATCAAAATATTTAACATGCCTAGTAGGCAATGTTGGAGCAAAATTATATTAAAAAAATACTTAAAATAATTTAGTCTCCCAGTTACTGCTTTAGCCAGTCAAGTCACGAACTACATACTGAATGACCAGTGAGTGCAAGCCTGGACCTAGTCGATTAGACTGGACAGTGTGTGCAGCCTAAATGGAGAAGACAGTGGAAAACTGATATGGGCAGATACAGTCTAGATTTGCCTTGATGGAATTAAGAAATCCTAGTTAAATTGTAAATCTTCTCATTAACCAGTAATACACCTTTCCTCTCTGGCCAAAGAGTTATACTCCACATGTTTTGGAAGAGCACAAAGATGTCTCTGATGTGCTTTTCACTTGTGCATTTTTTGTGCCTGGAGGCTTATAGAGTCTATGAAAATCTTCCATTCTTTTTATTCTTTCTCAAAGCTTCAAGTCCTACAGCCTTTGAAATATATCAATACAAAATTCATTAACTTAGGCATTCCAACAGAACAAAGGGGACTTCATAGACAAAACAAAGTATTAAAAACATTTGTAATAAGATTTTTTTTTTTTTTTTGCCCAGAGTGCTCACTTTTTTCCTTATTGGAATAGCAACAGTTAAGTCTTTTAGTAGCAAAATTCTTGCTTTGCTGGCAAGCAGATGAAAAACCCTGCCAATCATCCCCTTCCACAATTCATTTTATAAACAACAAAATCAGCATTTCAGCATTTAAAATAGCTACTAGTTTTTTAACTAGTTTTTTAAATAGCTACTAGTTTTTTATCTAATATTAAAATGTATAATTTTATATAATCTGCTTTCCCCCTATGTTATAGTTTCCAAACACATATACTCAAATATATTACAAGTTAAATGATATACTTATTAAATAATAAATAAGTAATCAGAAATCTTTAATGAGTTTTCCTGAATATACAAAATAAGCACTTTTAGTTATTTCTGAAAAGGTTACAGCATTTCAAAAAGCAAAATCTGGAGAGAATAAGCACACACCTGCAGTATCATGCATTCAATAGCTGTTGGTTGCTAAATATTCTCTTTTGACTTCTTGGTCAATAAATAGCAGGAACCTGCCTATTATTTGCATGTTTTCAGCAACCATCCAGAAAGCCCAACTCAAACTGATTAACAATAACTAAAACAAGTTAACAATGATGATAGCTACTAATGTAAGGCAGGCAGCCTTCAGAATGGTGTGATTCAGCAGCCCTGTGAGGGAGAGCCCAGTCAGGGAGAAAACCAGATGTCACCCTTTTCCTCTACACAGTTCTTTCTTAGTCTTTTTATTTCTCAAAGATTCATTTATTTATTCATACAAAAACTGGGGTACAGGCCAGAGGTGTGGGGGTGGGTGAGAGGATTCACCAGAGACAGAGTGGGGAACAACAGGCAGATTGACTGAAATACATTGCTGAGGGGAGCAGCGGGCAAGCCAGGAGAGGTCTGCTGCACCATGTGGGTCACCGCCCTGGCTGGGAATCCAACTTGCACTGCAGTGGCTGAAGATAGCTTCATAGTGGTGCGTCTTAACCCCTTGTGCCACGAGGGAGGCCCTTTTTCCTAGTCTTACAGTCATAATATAAACAATCTCAGAGCGACACATCCCATCTAGAACTGAGCCTACCAAGGGATGGTGCAATTTTGAATGAACCATCAAACCTCGTTAGCCTCAAGAAGTTCACTCTCATGCTCTAGATAATACTGTCTTCACATTACCTTGTTCAAAGAAATCCTGCCTGCTAATGGGAACAAAGAATTTGCTACTGGAGGATTACTGTTATTTCCCTGCTGCATGATTATGGGATTTACGGCAAACTCTTAACCTTAATGATTTTCAGTTTCCTAATTTGTAAAATGAAGCTTGAAATAATGTGCTCCTAAACCTTATGAAGAACAACTAGCAAAATCCTACAGCACGTGGTGCTGAACGCTCACACCGTAGGGAATGCTGGAAACAAGCCACTTGTTCACCTGCTGTCTGAGGCTGCTGTCACGCCTGCGACAATGCAGAGCAGAGTAGCTGTGACAAGACCGTTTAGCAATCAAAGTCTAAAATACTGACTCTCTGCCCCTTTGTAGAAAAAGTTTGCCAACCCCAGCTCTGGAGAAGGAAGGCTTTAATAGCAGAGATGCTGCTTCATAAGGGGTCTTGTTTTTCTGGGTCTTCAGAAAACAGGAAGAGCAATTTAGAAACAACTTTATTTAAATTTTTTAAAGATTTATTTATTTATACAAGAACTGGGGTACAGGCCAGATGCGCGGGAGGGTGAGAGGATTCACCAGAGGCAGAGTGGGGAACAGATCGGGCAGACTGACAAAATACACTGTGAGGGGAGCAGCAGGCGAGACAGGAGAGGTCTGCCGCGCCACGTGGGACCCTTGCCCGCCGGCCTGGATCAAACCGGCGCTGCAGAGGCTGTAGACAGCTTCACAACACGGTGTTCAACCACCTGCGCCACCAGTTGAGGCCCAGAACAGCTTTATTTTTTACCCCCAAAAAATCTTTTTTGTTTCCTAATAGGAAACAGATGGCCACTTAGACTCTGGTCATTTGAGGGGTAGTTTACAAAGGTATGAATCTAGGAGCTGGGGTTCACCACCTGAAGCGGTAGAAGAAGGAGTAGTTATAGGGAACAGAGCGAAGAGTTAGTGACACTGAGAAAAAAAAGAACCTCCAGTTGAGTTACACAATCAACTCAGGCGGACCTTGCAGGAAGAAGGCAGAGAATAAATACCCTGACTTTGCTCTCCTCTCCCCTCCCTTTTTTTTTTTTTTAAACTGGCTCTCTTCACAGGTGTCCACCAGAGTGACAGAGAACCTGAACACAGATCACTGTAGTCCTTGCCGTTTAGGCTTCTGGACAGAAACCAGGGTAGATGGGCCTTCCTGGTGGCACAAGGGTTTAAGTCTCAGTACTATTAAGCTATCACCAGCCTCTGCAGCATGAGCTCACTCCCCAGCCAGGGAGCTAACCCACTTGGTGCAGCAGACCTCTTCAGTCTCGTCTGCTGCTTCCCTCAGCAGTGTATTTTGGTCAGTCCACATGCTCCCCACTCTGTCTCTCTGGTGAATCCTCTCACCCCTCCCGACCTCTGGCTTGCACCCCAGCTCTTGTATGCACAAATAAATAAATCTTAAAAAAAGAAAAAGAAACTAGAGTAGAGAAGTCTGGAAACTAGACACGGTGAGCTGAATTGAAGATTTCCGGCCTAGAGAGCCATCTTGGGGGTGTCCATGAGCAAAATGAAGAAATATAGCAATAAAGCAGATTGCTACTCAGACTTCCCTTAGAGGGAAGTTGGAATGGTATCTGGTGGCAACAAGCACACCTAGCGTCCAGATCTGGATTTGCAAATGACCCTTCCCAATAAAAGGGAAAAGTGCTCCTTGGAGAAATGACTGCCCTGAGGGCTGGGATATAGAAGATGCATGATGAGCCTGGACCGTGCTGTGTTGTCAGAGACTGAAGAGCTGAAAGAGTAAAGGCGGTGTGTCAAAGGACAAGGTGTCAGCTGGAACAGTCTTCCACTGGCAAATTCTGAGACAATTTGGATATCAAATAATGAGAGTTCAGACTGAACCTCAGAAAAAATAGAGGTCATGAACACATCTTGATATAAATAAATAAATCAATGGGGAGAAAGGAAAGTTCTACCTTCATGTAAAATTCTTAAGCTATATCCCTACAAAGTACCCATCAATTACTTATTAATCAGTGAAACACAATGTACTCGTTAATTAACCTAAAGCACAGAAATTTGGCAAGCGAGTGATAAATATCAGTCATCTATGAGGCCAATTATGCCTCAATTTAGATATTACTGATATTATCTATTTAATTTATTTCTTCTCCTTTATATTACTTCATTTCCCCTTTTGCTTTTCCTATATTCCTTTTTGATGACTCATCTTTATGCTGTTTGGCCAGAATCAGGGCTTGGAGGAGTGTGAACCATGGGGATTTACATTATAAACAAGAAACCTTCTCCCAGCTGCTCAGGCAACTGCTTCTTTGGCCTCCTGTGAAATCAAAGTCCTCACTACTCTCTCAAAAGAATTTCCTCTGAGGAAGCTTTATGAATGCAAAGTTTAAGTTTCTCTAGGGTCATAAATTCCACAGTGAGGACAGCATATTTGACTTGCTTTAAATGTGTTATTTCCTAGTCCAGTCACCATGGAAAGCCGTGTGGAGGTTCATTAAAATATTAAAAATGCATCTGTCATATGACCCAGGGATTCCACTCCTAAGAATCTACCCAAGGACACAAAAACATTAATTCGAAAGGAAATCTGTACTCGTATGTTTATTTGCAGCACTATTTACAATAGCCAAGAAATGGAAACAACCTAAATGTCCTCAAACAGATGAATGGATCAAGATGTGGCATATATATACAATGGAATACTTACTCAGCGATCAAAAAAGAGAAACTCATACCATTTGCTGCAACATGGATGGAACTGGAAGGGTTAATGTTAAACAATATGTCAGAAGGAAAAAGATAAATATCGGATGGTTGCACTCATATGTGGAATATAGAAAAACCAAACAGTTATACAAAGACAAGCCATGAAAGCTGGCCATGAATATAAGGCATGCAGAAGGGAAAGAGGAGGGGGTCAGGAAGGGTGAAAACGGTGGGGGTAAGATCACAGGGAATATGGTGATAAGCTATGGATGCTTTGGTGGTGGAAGAACTACAGTGACCACATCTGAGGAGAGAAATCATATATTGTCCAAAATTTAACAATGATGTAAGAAAATAAGCACTAGATTTTAAAAATTTTTGGTGGTTCTTCCAAACCATTATCAGGATATATATTTCTCCTTTCACTTAGATTTACTTAATTGTTCTCTTTTGTATTTTGTAGCATTGTGAATATAGGTCATGTAGATATTTTATTAGCTTTACTGCTAGATATTCAACTTTTTAAAAAAAATTTATTTTGTTTATTTATGCATACAAGAGCTGGGGTGCAGGCCAGAGGTGCGGTGGGGTGGGGACAGGTGGTGGTGGTGGTGGTGAGAGGATTCACTAAAGACAGAATGGAGAGTAGAATGGACAGATTTGACTGAAATACACTGCTGAGGGGAGCAGGGGGGGAGACAGGAGAGGTCTGCTGCACCATGTGGGTAGCTCCCTGGCTAGGAATTGAACTCTTGCTGCAGAGGCTGTGGATAGCTTCATAGGTTGCTTCTTAACCCCTTGTGCCACCAGGAGGGCCCATGCTTTCTTTTTAAAAGCTTTTTTTTTTTTTTTTGGTTCCATTCTTTGCGAATAGCTGCTGTTTCTTCTTCTTTTGTGAAAAAGTGGTAAATCTTTGCAGATGACTTTCCTCCATCTACTGTGATGATACAATGTGTCTATTCTGTTAATATTATAAATGGTATTGATTAATTTGCCATTATTAAGCTGCCTTTTATAGATTTTGTACTGGACTATTTAGAATGATCTAGAGGGCAATTTCTTTAATGAGATCCCCCTCTCACTTTCTATTTATTAGCCATGGCTCCTCTCTAGAAAGGCCTTGAGATACAAGGATATGGCTAAATAACTAGGCTGTCAAAAATTTTTTTTTTTGCCAATCCTTTAAGAAACTGATGATCTCCAGGGCAAGTAGTGTTTCTGTAGACAGGTTTAAACCAAGTTTAGGAACTAGGCCTCATTAAATGTCCCTGATTTTCTATAGTTATCTACCCACAAATAATTAAGGCTTCATTAAGCACAGTTTTTATTTTTATATTTTTATATTATTTATTTATTTTTATATATCTTAATCATTGTTCATTTTTGTGCAATGTTTGCTTTCTCCTCTCAAGTGTAGTCCCCATAGAATTCCCATCACCAATTCGCCTGTGCACCATCACCATAGTCCCTTGAAACATAGTATTTTAGCTAGTATTCTTCAAATAGATTAACTCAATATTGAATTCCTCAGCCTCAGGGTAATTGAGCAGAGTTTAAGTCAGCCTAAGCTCCCCAGATGGATATCTCTGGCATTGAGTAGCACCTTTGACTTATTTAGATGTGTTTTTTAATGTGTGTCAAGATAAGACAAGTACAAGAAGTTTCATCTTTAAGAATTCAGCCTTTTACCAGGTTGTCTCTCCATGTTACATATGGAAATACCCAGAAAATTCATTCATTCCGCAAGTGTCTTGGAAGCAGTTTCCTTCCCAGGAAACTGGGAAGGAGCTGGAACTCCCCCTCTCAAACTTGGAGCTGGAATATAGGCAAATACCCTAGAGCTGAGTCACATCACAGAGGCTACACCCAGAATGCACTGCTCTTAAATCACTGTGCTATTGTTCCTGCTATTTAAGCTGGAGAGGCTTGGTGAAGAAGTCTGAAGAAACACATTTGGCCTCTGGGGATGCAGCTCAGACTCCTGTGCTGCTCTGGTTGCCTCAGATGCTACTAACACTAATACCTTTACAGACCGCAGTGATCCCACCTTTCCTTGCTAAACTCTATTAAGGTGCACTTGGACAATCTTTTCCTTAAGACTTAAACTTGCCAGCAATTTGTTCCAAATCAAGTTTGTTCCAAGCATGGCCCCTCTCAGACTTAGAATAAAGAGTAAGGCCCTACCCCCCTAGGCCATAGTATGGAAGCCAGCTCATCTCCTGCCCTACCGTGACCTACCTCTCAGCTCTCTGCCTAGTTCTATTCAGACTTGTTTGCAAAGCTTTGGCCCTCAAAGGAAATGTGCACGCACATGCATGTGTGTGTGCATGTGCGTGTGTTGGTAAAGAAGTAGTAGGACTTTCTCAATTGTGGGTCATGTATTTGGACATTGCTATGCCATTTACCATCACCTGAAGAGTAATTATTGGGATATTTGAGGTTTGAATTTTCTTGGCCTGGGTTTTTGACTTTGAGTATGGGAATCTGTTTAGGATAAAAGACATGCACCAATTAGAGTACCATTAGTGCTGCATATATATAATGAAAATCAAGATATTTGGGAGGGGCCTCCCTGGTGGCACAAGGGGTTAAGAACAGCACTATGAAGCTATCTGCAGCCACTGCAGCATGAATTCAAACTAGGCCAGGGAGCTGCTCACATGGCGCAGCAGAGCTCTCCTTTCTCACCTGCTGCTCCCTTCAGCAGTGTATTTCTGTCAATCTGCCTGTCTCTGACCGAATCCTCTCACACACACACACCACCCTGCACCTCTTGCCTACACCCCAGTTCTTGTATGTGTAAATGAATAAATATTTAAAAAAAAAAAAAAGATATTTGGGACCAAAATGGAGAGCTTCTGAAGAGGCCCTAAGACTTTCTATTGAGTTATAGAAAAAATGTGTTTTCTCCCTGCTTCCCCTTCTACTTCCTTAGTTTTTAAGCCAATTGTACATTGATTGTTAAGAGTTTTTGACAAGCTGTCCAAAGAGACTGGAAAGGCAAGTGTTCTTTCACTATGAATACTATCTAGAAGTAGGAGGAGCTCTAGTAGCTGGCCGGTCTGTTGGGTAATTATTACCAGAAAGGAGCATTAGATCTCAGCTGTTCTGGCTTTTGGGTCTCTCACTTTTTATTGCTTTTGATAAGCAGTTGTTTCATGTTTAACTGGCTTATCAATAACCATTTTATGTAACAGGTTTCCTCATTTATCTATCTTGGTATCTACTTTGAAGTGAGTTTATGGTAAAAGACATGCCAGGAGGCTGCATTACTCAATGCAGGGTGTTATATGAATAGCTTATTAAAAATAATTGGTTATCATCAAGGTGGCTTGAATACAGCTCCTTGAAAAATTGGCCAGGTTACAGAGATGGAGTCTAACTCTGGGCATTGTCTGCCATTCTTCTGTCCGGTGGATATAGGTTGGCTTTCTACCAAGACCTGATTCCGCATTCATTTTCTCAGCCTTCACAAAAAGACATAGCCTTATCCTCAAGCTAATTGTCTCTTGGCAAAATCAAGTCCCTGAAGAGCAGATACTTGCCATAGCTGTGACGAAGATACCGGCTTTTTACCACTAGTGGTTGAGAGAATCAATATTTTTGTGATGCTACTTGAAGAAAATAGTCCATTCACTCTTTTTTCTTTCTACATTGATTTATTTGTTTATTCATGTGCTAATAGCACACTATTTTAATTACTTATCAATGCATTACATCTTATATTGAGGTATAAATTGATGTAACATTGTATTAATTTCAGGTATACAACATGATGATTCAATATTTGTATACACTGCAAAATGACCACCATGATAAGGCTACTTAGCAGTTGTCACTGTATATAGTTGCCATTTTTTCCTTGTGATGAATATATAAATAAGATTTATTCATTCTTAAGATTTATACATTCACTTTTTTTTAAAGATTTTATTTATTTATGCATACAAGAGCTAGGGCACAGGCCAGAGGCATGGAGGGTGAGAGAATTTACCAGAGACAGAGCAGGGAACAGAACAGGCAGACTGACCTAAGCACACTGCTGAGGCAGCAGCAGGTGAGAGAGGAGAGATCTGCTGCGCCATGTTGGTTGCTCCCTGACCGGCTGGGGGATCAGACTTTTGCTGTAGAGGCTCATAGGTTGCATCTTAACCCCTTGAGTCACCAGGGAGGCCCTATACATTCACTCTTTATGGGAGCCCAATATCTACTCCAGGACATAGTCAGACCAAAAGAGAGCTGAGGGCCATCAGGTCAATTGACTTAGGTGTACAAGACTGCTATGTAAAAGGAGATCCCTAACTTGGATTTGATATGTCAAGGCAGTTTTCTAGCGGCCGTAATGGCCATGGCAGGACCTAAAAAATAAATAGACATAACAGCAGGCAATGAAAGATGATGTAAAAGATAGCCAGGCAGTGAGAGGATGAGAGAGAGCATAGAATGTTGGAGGAATTGATGACAGTTCAGCTGGGGCACAGATTGTAAGGGAGGAAGTGGTAAGAGGTCAACTAGCCAGGCAGGAACCAGATTAAGCAGAAACTTGAAAACTACATTAGGGACCTGAACTTTGTCCTAGTGGCAACAGGAAACCAGTGAAAAGTTTTCTGCAAAGGAAGTGACAAATTGAGATGTTCTTTCTGAAAAATCATTTTGTTTGCACTGCAGTGATAAAAAGGACAATTGGAAAAGACAACACTAGGAACTGGAGGGCCCTTAGGAAGCTGTCCTGGTCACAGAGGCAGCAGGTAGCTGATGGGGGACATTCTGTCTATTGTCAGACACACCACCTGGGGAGCTTGGAACTCCTGCAGTCACCACCTCTTATGGGGCTTCATACACGTTGAATCTGCTTTTTTCCTATTTTTTTTTTTAAATTGGAGAGCACCATTATCATATCTACAACATACTCAAAATATACAGTTTCCAACTATAATAAATTAGGAGCATCTTTGATTCTTGTCTCTCTTTTATCACTTATATCTCAGGAATGACCAAGTCCTGAAGGCTCGACTTAGAAAATCTCTCCCAGTCTTCCCGCTTTTTACAGCCCTGCCACCTTCATAATCTGGGTCACATCTCATCATTTCCAAAGTTCCTAACTGGTGTCACTTTCTTTGGAGTTGCTCCCTTATGTCCACTTTCTACTTAACCACACATAGTGACCCTTCCAAATATAAAATGGCATGTCCCCTTTTGTTTTTAAATTTATAAAAGCTAAAAAGCTGATCTATGTTATTAAAAGCTTGTATTTTATACTTGGGGCGGGGGAAAAGGAAGATTATTACAAGTATAGATGAGGATACAGAGACATCAAAGCCCTCATACTCTGCTGTTGGAAATGTAAAATGATGGACACATTTTGGAAAATGGTCCTCAGTTTGTGCTATTGCTGTCGTGAGACCAATTCCATTGGGGGTGAGGGTGGGTGTCCCCATACCAACAAGCAATTGTCAGACACCAGTAGGGTGTCTAAGAATTCAACTCAATTCTGACACTATCTACCCAGAGATAGCTCCAAATTCCACAAGTTAAGGGTCCAGTCTCCTAGGACCACCTCTGCTTCCAACACTCTACTGCAGATGCAGGTTTAAAGCTCAGGCAGCCATCTGGGCTTCTGACCAACCAGTGGCAGCCTGGAGGTTCCTGTTACACCCCTTCTCAGACTTCAGGTAGCTGTCCCACGCCCGGATAATTATCCATGCTTTTGTAGGCAGTCATGCCTATAAATCAAAGGACATCCAGGAAGCCCTCTTCATGTTCAATTAATTTACTATGATGACAGACATATATCAGGAAACTCATTTACTCGCAGATAACCAATTTATTACAAAGGCGATATACCTCAGAACAGTCAAGATGAAACAGATGTATTGGGCAAGGTATGGGGGAAACATATGGTGCATCTATGTCCTCCCCAGATGTGCTATTCTCCCTAAATCTCCAAATGTTCACAAACCTGGAAGCTTTCCATAGCCCCTCCTTTTGCACTTCTTTTGAGGCTTTGTTATATAGGTGTGGTTGATTAGCTCATTGGCAACTAGCAATTGAACTCACCATCTAGCCCCTCTCACTCCCTTGAAATCAGGGGCCAGGATTGGAAGTTACAACCTTCTAGTCACAAGGCTGGTTCCCCTGGCAACCAGCCCTCAGGTGCTTCCCCAAAATTCACATTTTTGACATAACAAGAAACACTTTAACACTCTTAACACCTAGGAAATACCAAAGTTTTTGCCAGTTGTGGGCCAGAAACTTGTGGATCAAAACCAAATTTGTTGGAGAAATACATTTTGGTCATCTAAATGGCAGATACATGTATTTCCAATAAATCAAAATATTGCCCAGTTCTTCACAAAGCAATGTGGAGTTATATGAACCAGCAATTATGCTCCTAGAGAAATGAAAACATGCCTCCACACAAAACTTGTACAGGAATGGTCATAGCAATCTTATTCATAATAGCCAAAAGGTGAAACAATCCAAATATCTATTTGTGAGCGTGGTATTAGTGAGAGTTTAGGAATGCTTCCTTCTTAGCCCATGTCACCACACGTAGGGAACTTTGTACACAAGTTTCTAGACCATAAATAAAAGCTAGATGAGGTAAGAATCATGAGTATGACAAATTTATATGTCCCTGAAGGTATGTTTTTCCTGTTTTTCCACTTATCTCCCTTGCTGACGATAGGAACCAGAAGACACCAGAACAAGGAACACAGCCATTCCTGAAGCCTCCCTCTCCACTAAGCAATAAATACTTTGTAATGTCACCTAAGCTTCCCAGCTAAGAGACAGGTTCTTTGGAAATGCTGGCTTCATTGTCTACTTTTCTTGTCTCAATAAAATAAATACTGTCCTTTGTGAATTCCATCCTGGCGGTGTCTTTAATTTGGTCCAGACACCCACCAAGAGAACAGATCCATTGAGCTCAGTTACACATTAACTGATCAATAGATAAATAACATGTGGACTATCCATACAATAGAACATTATTTGGCCATAAAATAAACGAAGCATAGATAAATACCACAACTTGAACAAGTCACAAGACTATTAAGTGCTAAATATAAGAAGCTAGTCACAAAAGACCATATATTATATAATTCAATTTATATGAAACATCTATAGTAAGCAAATTTGTAGAAATAGGAAGTAATTAGTGTTGCCTAGGCCTGGAAGAAAAGGGAGGATTAGGGAGTGATAGCTACAAAGTACCAGGTTTTATTGGGGATGATGAAAACATTCTAAAAATGATTACAATGATGGTTGCACAACTTTAGAATATAATAAAAACCAATTACGTGTTTCCTTTAAAGAAATAAGTTATGTGGTATGGGCATCATATTGCAATAGAGCTGGTACCAAAAAATGAATTATAACTAGGGGAATGAAAATAATGTATAGACAGGTGGTAGAAAGGGGCTACAAGGAAGAAGGGAAAAGACAGAGGGGAAAAAATGAGGAAGAGGAAGAAAAGCCACAACAATGAAAAGTCAGGAAGAGAAGACAGAAAAACACTCAGAGGCACAGATGGGAAAAAGAGAAGAAGAAAGTAGTCAGAAAGGGCCTCCCTGGTGGTGCAGGTGGTTGAGCGCCGCACTGTGAAGCTGTCCTCAGCCTCTGCAGTGCTGTTTCCATTCTGGTTGGCCAGTGAGAATCCCACATGGCGCGGCAGACCTCTCCTGTCTTGCCCGCTGCTCCCCTCAGCAGTGTTTTTCGTCAGTCTGCCTGTTCTGTTCCCCGCTCTGTCTCTGGTGAATCCTCTCACCCTCCCGTGGATCTGGCCTGTACCCCAATTCTTGTACAAAAATAAATAAATCTTTTAAAAAAAAAGAAAAGAAAGAAAGTAGTCAGAAAAAAAAGTATATGAATTTAAAGGAAAGAAATTAATTCAGCTTCTAAAGTCTTGTATATAAGTAAAGTGAACTTCTCCCACCCTGCTAAATTTTGTAACAGGGTGGTCCCCAGGAAAAGGGCAAGTTTCAGGTTTCCTGCCCCACCCAAAGGAGGGTGGAGCTGAGCAGGAAGCCAAGAAGTTGCAGAAGGGACAGAGGAAGAAAGGAAGCAGAATGGAGAGCCAGAAGGAGACCTGGAGGAGGCACATGTTGCCGAGAGACACATGAAGAAACTACGCTTGCTTCTTAGTTGTGGACTGGTTGACACAGATGTGGGTGAGAGACCCATGGGGAGGTGACAGTGGCAGCTTTTATCTTAATTTTGACTTTGCTCTTTTCCTTCCAGACTTGTCTGGTTGTTTCTGATCCTTTTCTGTGGGTCCCCACTGACAGGTGCTTTAGACTTGTGGCAGGCTTTCGGTCCTTGCTCTGGGCGAATTCCATTTGGGTGGGCTTTTACCCAAGAGGGATGGGTAACTTTGGGTGCTTGATTTAGAAACTATATTCTTTGCCTTTCCTGTATTGCTTCCTAATTGTATTAAAGCTCCTTCTCATTAATATGTTTTGTGTTGATGTGGCGGATGGCAGAACCTATTTAGAGGAGGCAGGTTTGCGGAGCCTGGGGTGCTCCTCTCCCTGCCCTGTAACACTTTCACTCCTATTGCCACTGTCCTTTTAAATTTATTAATTGTCATAATAAGGGACCATCCTTCACTGGTCAGTTGCCTTTCTCTGAGTGAAGAGTAGTCCATTGCATCCTATGGTGGGTCATTTTTTTCCTGATCTTCATCTTCTATAACCAGAGCAATATCTCCTCCAAGGGTTTTGTAATGATATGGTGATGCCATCACTGGCTATGAAGATACCTCCAAGCTTTGCTTATTTAAGAAACGTTCATTTAATGGGGAACATCTCAGCTAGGTCTCTTCTTCTCCAAGAACAGTGTTCCTTCAAATAAATGTATTTAACAGAAGAGAGCTCTGTTCTGACAACACTTTTTGAAAGAACCATTCTTTCTACTCTTCACGGTTCCGAGTCGAGTCCATATAATGGAAGCTGGGATGTACCACCCCGGTATCCCTTCTGGATTAAAGTACTTAATTCTCCATTGTTGGGAGTTAAACTGACTGTTGTACAGTCTGATTTTGAGTTGCCAGTGCTCCTTGACCCATGGTCACCCCCCATCCCTGTGACAGTGTTCCTCTAATACCAGTACATAAAGACCTGAACTCCACAGCCCAGCTGAAGGCAGCAGCCCAAAACAACATCCAGCCCCTGAGCTCCTTGTGCTCTGATGTGGTTCCTGGGAGGGTGACTGCATCACAGCCCAGCTTCTCGTTCAGCCCAAGTCAGCTTCCTTAACTGCCTTCCAAGTGTGGGTCCCAAGTCTACTCTGTAATAAATATCTGCACACTGGTCTTCATCATAGTATCTGCCTCCCCCATTCTGCAACGGCCCACACCAGAAGTGGGATAATCTGAGAAAACAGATGACATATGGTATGACTCCATTTATAGGAAATATCCAGAATAGGCCCTACTACAGGAGACAGACAGCAGATTGGTGGTTGCCTAGGTCTAGAGGAATGACAGAATTGGAGCTTGTGGTTAAAAGGTGCAGGATTTCTTTGGGGTTGTGATTACAAAATTGATTGTGGTTATGGAGGTACAACTTTGTGCATATACTAGAAACTAGTCAATTTGTGCACTTTAAATGAGTGAATTATGTGGTATGTGAATTATATTTCAGAAACGCTGTTAAGAAAGATGAATAAAAATGAATATAAACCCCGGCCTCCCTGGTAGCACAAGAGGTTAAGTCGTAGCACTATGAAGCTATCTGCAACCTCTGCAAAACAAGTTCGATCCCTGACCGGCCAGGGAGCTAACCCATATGGCCCCGAATACCTCTCCTATCTAGCCCATTGCTCCCCTCAGCAGTGTATTTCAGTAGATCTGCCTGTTCTGTTCCTCACTCTGTCTCTGGTGAATCCTCACCCACCCCCAAACTTCCAGCCTATACCCCAGTTCTTGTATGCATAAATACATTGTTAAAAAGCAAAATAAAACAAAATGCATATAAATCCAAACTGAGTTCACTGCCAGCAGACCTGATTATAAGAAATGCTAAAAGAAGTTCTTTAGACCAGAGTGAATTGACATCTGACATCGTACATAAACTCCATCTATAGGAAGGAAGAATGAAGCAGATGGGAAAGGATATAGATATAATGTGCCTCCTATTTAGTCTTTCTTGTCCACTAAACCCCTACCCACCCTTTCATATACACACAGATATTTACACACATACATTCTTTCTTAATTTCTTAGAAGACATGAATGGATATTTATCACTTCTCCTGGATAAGTACATGAAAGTCGGGTTGCTGGGCTGTATGATGAGTGTCTGGTTAGCTTTAGTAGAAATGCCAAAGCATTTTCCAATGTGTCTGTGCTATTTGCAATGTATGAAAATTGCAGTTGCTCCACAAGCCCAACCAAACCGGATACCAAAAACCAGTTATACTAGTGTATGTGTAGTGCTACCTCATTATGGTTTAACTTCTTCGTTTCTCTCATCGGCAAATGCTACTAACTATGCTCAACATCTTTTTTTATGCTGATTGACGTCTTCATTATGTCTTTGGTGGAGTGTCTATTCAAATCTATTTATTATGAACATTTTTCATTTGTTTTTATTGAGCTGTAAGAATTATTTTATTCTGTATTCAAATGCTTTATTATACATGTCTTGCAAAGTTTTTCTCCCAACTGTGGCTTGCCTTTTTATTTTTCAACACTGACATTTAAAAGGCCAAAGATATTATTTTGATGACATTCAAAATTTTTCTTGTTGCTTCATGCTTCACTTATCTAAGAAATCTTACCAACGTTGCTCAGACTTTCTCCTATTCTTTTTCTTAGAAGCTTTAGACTTTTTGTTTTGATAGTGAATGCTATGACCATTTTAAATTAGTTTTTAGTAGTTAGTGTGAAGGATTGAGATTCATTTTTTTTTTCTCATACAGATGTCCAATCGGCACTATTGAAAAGAGTATCATTTCCTCATTGAATTACCTTGACATCTTGGTCAACAGGTAATTCTGAACCCTATACATTTCTGTTAAATATCTCCATCCTGAGGCCTGCGACCATTGCCTTGATTATTGCCGCTTTAAAATAGGGGTGCTCAACAGCAGTGCTATTGACATTTTGGGTCAGTGAATTCTTTATCGTGGGGGGCTATCCTGTGCACTGTAAGGTATTCAGCAGCATCCCTGGCTTCTACTTCCAGATACCCAGCACACCCTTTAATGACTCCAGTCATTAAAGAGAAAAAAAGTTCTCAGAATTTGCCAAATGTCCCCTAGGGGGCAATATCATCCTAGATTAAGAACCAACTGCTTAAAAAAAAAAAAAAAAAAAAAGTCTTAGAAGCAGGTCTTACAAATCCTCCAATTTTGCCCTTTTTTGGGGGGGAGGGGGATTACAATTGTTTTGGCTATGCTGGGATTTTGTTTGCATTTTCACATCAATGTTTTGAATTAGCCTGTTCTTTTCTAGCTGGGTGCCTCCTGAGTTTTTAATATTATTGCACTGCATCTATAGATCATTTGGGGAGATAATGGGCATCTTAAAAATAATGGATCTTCTGATTAATAAGCATTATGTAACTTTCTATTTTTTAACTTCTCTTATTAGTATTACATTCATTGTATGGGCTTTACAAATAATTGAGAAGATTTCTGTATTGAGTAAGCTTTGATAGTTTATATCTTTCAGAGATTTTCCCCATTTAATATATTTAATTTGTTGATATAAAACCATTCATAATACTCCATTATTATTTTAATAACTCTAAGATTCTTATTGAGGGTACCTATTTTATTTTTGATACAGGTAATTTGTACCTTTCTTCTTTTCCTTTTGGTCAGTCTGATAGACGCCTATTAATTTTATTGATCTTTGCAGAGAACCAAATTTTGGTTGCTGTGTTTTTCTTGATTCTGTTTTCTATTAATTGATTAATTCTTCCCCTAATTCCTTTCTTCTCTTTGCCTTGGTTAATTTGCTCACCTATCAAGTCCTTAGGGTAAAAGCTTAATTTTAGACTTTCTTCTTTCCTAACATAAGCATTTAATGCCATTAATTTACCTCTAAAATGTATTCACAATATCCTGCAAATTTTGATATAGTGTTTTCACTTTCTTTCAATTTAGAATATTTCTCAATTTCCCATGTGCTTTATTCTTGAGTTATTTAAAAAGGTGTTGCTTATTTTTTCAAGTATTTCAGAGGATTTTCAGATAATTTTCTATTACTATTTCACTGTGAACAGAAAAATTGCATGGTTTCAATTCTTTTAAATTTATTGAGATTTGTTTTGTAGCTGATAATATGTTGTATTTTGCTGAATCATCTGTGCATTTGTGGAAAAAAATGTATATTCTGCTACAGCTGTGTGTAAAGTTTTGTAAATGTAGATTGGACTAATTTAATAGTGTTTTTCAAGTCTATTATATTTTTTCTAATCCTTTCATCCATTTTATATTAATTACGAGAGTTAGGTGTTGAAATTTCTACCTCTAATTTGGATTTTTCTATTTCTCCTTTTAGTTTTAATAGTTTTGCTTCACATTTTTCAAAGTTCTGTTTTTAGAGTCATACATATTTAAGGATTTTATGTCTTCTTGCGCAATTGAATTTTTATCATTATGAAACCTTTCTTTTATTCTTGATAATATTCCTTGTTTGAAAGCTTATTTTGTCTGATGTTAACATTTTCATTTTTTAAAAACTTTTTTTCACTGTTCTTTATTCCTTTGTGACAAGCTGCATTATTTCTGGTATCATTTTCTTTTTTGCCCACAGAACTTTTAATATATTTTTTGTAAAATTAGCCTGATGTCAAAGAATTATTTCAGAAAAATTTAAATCTAAAAAGGATATTATTTTGCCTTCATTGAAATAGACATTTTCATTGAGTACACAGTGAATGGTTCACACTTTCGTCTTTCAGCACTGTAAAAAGAAATAATTTCATTGTCTTAGAGGCTTTCTCAGTTTCTGTCAAGAAGTCTCCTGTAGTGTTAACTTTGTTATTCTGTATATAATCTTTCTCCAACTTCTTCTTAATTCCAGTTATCTTTAGGATTTTGTCTTTTATCACTGATTTTCAAAAATTTTAGTAAGATGTGTACCAGTGCCATTTTCTTTGTATTTTTCTCCTCCAAGATGGACTTCTTAAATTTGGCCCTTTCACCCCACCCCCCACACCCCACCCCACCCCACCCCCTGTTTCTTTTTCACTGTGTTTTATTTTGGGTGGTTATGCTTTTGGAATCACCATATTTTTTCTTCTGCAGCATTTAATCTTTTGATATTGCATTCAACAAATAGTCATATATTTTTCATGTCTACAAATTTCACTTAAAAATATCTTCTAGAGCTTCCCTGCGGCCTAAGGGTTAAGTCTCAGGGCTACCACCATGAAGACCCACCGTGATGGCCTGAGTTTGATCCCCGGCCAGGGAGCTGATCCACACGGTGCCGGAGACCTCTCCTGTTTCACCTGCTGCTTCCCTCAGCAGTGTATTTTGGCTGCTCCCCAGTCTGTCTCTGGTGAATCCTTTCTCTCTCTCTCTTTCACACACACACCCCTGCACCACTGGCCTGTACCCCAGTTCTACGCAAAAATAAATATCTTTAAAAATAAATAAAAATATCTTCTATTTCATCACTTTGTTATTAATGTTTTTCTTTATATTCCTGAACATATACTATAATAATGACTACTTTAAGCTCCTTCCCTTGTAATTCCTTCTTTGTCATTTCCGGGTCTCTTTTCAATAATTTATCTATTGGTTATATGCCATATTCCCTTTTTTTCTTCATGAGTGATAATTTTCGATTGGTTCTTAAACCTTCTGAATTTGTGTTGTTGTATGGGGATTTTGTTACAGTCCTTTAAAGAGTTTTGAACAGTTACATTGCAACAGTTTGGCATGAGTAGGATTTCTGTGATATTGGACATTGTCTTTTTCTTTTTTTAATTTTTTTTTTCTGAAAAGATTTTATTTATACATAAGGGGGAGAGGGCTCAGTCTTTCTTGGCAACCAGGACATTGCACAACTCCTCTCTCTTCTTCTTGGTCTGAATGTGTGTCCCCACCTTTTTCTCGATGAATCTGAGAGTCCGCTTGTCTCTGGAGAGCTTGAGTAACTCCAGGGTGGGCCATTCATAGGGGGCAAAGCCACACACCTCCTAGGTCATGTCCTGCATGAATAGGGTGTTATTGGTGAGGTGCCTGGATTGGCTGCTTCTGGGCTTGTCACCTTGTGGCCCTTGTAGAGGCCCACTGCCACGTGGAAGTGCAGAGCATGGTTGCTGTGGTAGAAGGGCCAGTGCTCTGCAGAACTTGTCTTTTCCTTTTGAAAATCTTGGTGCTAGCTGTTTTTATTTTGTAAAATTTTATTGAACTCACTAATGATTTATGCACTTTTCTGTGTATATGTTACATTAACATACATTCAATTTTAATAAATTTGCTTAAATAAGTGTAACAGGGAGAAAGCACCTGTCTGTTTCTTAATCCTCTATTTGATCTTTCTCGGGGTGAAGAACTGATGGCCTTGTTTTTTCTTTCTCCTAATGACTGTGGCATGGTTGTTTTGGGGTCCAATATTCTTTGACTTCCATCTGGTAAACATAGTAAATTTCAGATTTGCCTGCCTTCTAGAAGGTCTATTTCTCTCTCATCTTCACCAGGGCTCAAAGTTTATCAAAGCACTCAAACGAATGATTCTAAATAAGTGAGTAATCATAATCCATCTCCCTCCCTAGCCCCCCCCCACAATATATCCCCTGATCTGAAACAGATCAGATGAAACCAGATTCTAGTTAATACCCTCAGCTCAGTTTTACCAGCGATTGCATGGATAATTTTATCCCTTTCTGTTGGACTTCCATGTCTCTATTAGTTTGACACTCACAAGGAAATAAAAAAGTATTTCATAGAGCACCATGCAAATCTCAACAATACCTAAAGGGCAAATGAGACATTTTTAAAGAAATGAGATGACTTCTTTGACCTGGCCACTTGACTAAAATTTAAATTTTATTTTAAAACATGAAAATAATGAAGTGTCTATTTCTGAAGACTTGGAGTTGAAATTTTACACATGGATGAATTTCATTGACTTCACACACTTAATTGCTTAAGATGGTTACCTTGGCAACTGTATATCAAATAATAATTTTTACAATTCTCACATACAGAGAACCTACTTAAAGTAACTCAATAGTGTAAAGTAAAAAGTGATACTTTTACAAGTTGTAGTATTTTTATACATCAAATAAAATTGTCTATCAAACATGAAATTCTCAAAATTCATAGACATGAAATGCACAAAATATAATTGTCCTTTATTAAAACTGTTTGGGCTTTTCTTAGCAATTGTGGCATGATTTCAGATATTTATCTGAATTTTTCTGAAAAACAGAAAATATGGTATTGGAGGCATAAACATGCAATTTAAACTTCTCTATACAACAAGTCCATTTTAATAACCTTCCTTAATCTTCCTTCCTTTTTTTAAAAAACCAGTTCCACTCACTCATAGCAGGAATCTAGAAAACTTAAGGGACCAGGAAAAAGAATACTATAAGAAAGTAAAAATCAAAACCAACAAACAACTATGAACCAGAGACACTCTGTGGGGGGTAGGGGGCGGGGAGGGGAGGGATTGGGGTCAAAATAAGGGGGTCGTAATTGTATGGGGAATATTAAAAAAAAAATTCCATTGCTAAGATTTTGAAATTTAAAACTGAGCAAAACAATGTGATTCAATGGCCCTGAGTCACACACAGTGGTGTAAACCCATGTTACCACATGAAAAAAAAAATGAGTAAAACATAGACCAACATTTTGAGAAGCATGCAATCAGATAGGAACCATCTCTCCATCATTTATTCCACAAATATCACACCTGTATTGTGTACTGGGGATTCTCTAAGGTGATAGGTAGTTCTCTCAGAGCTGGAATGAGAGTGGTGCCTAGTGAACAAAACAAACAAAATCCCTGTTGTTGTGGGAATTTATATTCCAAAGGGAAAAAATAAGCAAAAAAAGAGAGAAAAAATAGCATTTATCAGTTTGGAAAAAGTGTTACTGAGAAAAACGAAAGGGCGAAGAATAGGGGTGTGTGTGTGTGTGTGTGTAGGAACACAGGTGTAATTTTTTTCTTTGATGACAGAAAACATTAATATATCTGAAAATGGCGAGTTGGACTCCATTGGATGATCCTACTTAAGCAGTAGTATTTAGAGCATCACAGTTGGTCGAGCCTAAGGTATGCCTTCTTCCCTCAAGGTGTTGACCTTGGCCACGTCAGGGTAGCAGAACTTCTTCATACTTGCAGTATCTATTGTTGACAACCATCGTGAGTTCTGTGTGTTGTTGCTCTCCATTCTTCATGATCTATTAGGAGTCTGAAGGTGGGACAGAAGTCACAAGTGTCCCTCCTGGGGGGAACTCAGCTAAACAAAGGTACACGGAACTCTTTCTGCTCACTTATGTCTATGCAAGTATCCTTTATTATTCTATCCCTTTTCCTGATAAAAATGCTCCTTAAGTATAAAAAAAAAGAAAGAAAAGAAAGGTACATAGCCTCTCTTTAGACTTGCATTTTCTTGGGTCACTGGAAGGCGGGAGCCATATTGATCTTTTCTTTTCTTTTTTTTAATGATTTATTTATTTATGCATACAAGAACTGGGGTATAGGCCAGAGGTACAGGGGGTTGAGAGGAATCACCAGAGACAGAGTGGGGAGCGGAACAGGCAGATTGAAATACACTGCTGAGGGGAGCAGCAGTGAGGAAGGAGAGCTCTGCTCTGCCATGTGGGTAGCTCCCTGGCTGGGGTTGGCTGGGGACAGAACTCATGCTGCAGTGGCTGGCGATAGCTTCTTAGTGCTGAGGCTTAACCCTTTGTGCCACCAGGGAGGACCAATATTGACATTTTCTTATTTTAGTTCTGGGCTTCTTTCTTATAAACATTCTCTTTAGTTTCTGTTTTAGGAAAGGCTTCTTTCTGAATCATCTTCAAAAGGGACAGTTGTCATTTCAAGTAGTCAGGGATGACTTCTAGAGAATGTATTATTTAAACAAAGATTTGAAGTCAGAGCTCGGCATGCAGATATGAGCATGCTAGGCGCATGCAAAGCCCCAGAATCGGAGTGTGCCTGGTGTGTTGAGGGTAGGTGAGCCAGACTTAAAACCACACTTTGGTAAACAGTGCTTGTGTTTCCAAGAAGGGAATATTTAGATTCTACTTTGCATGTTTAACCCATAAAGCCAACTTTTACTTTACAGATCTCACTATCTAGATAAGCAGTGAGTCTTTTTTTCTTTTAAAGATTTGTTTATGCATACAAGAGCTGAGGTACAGGCTAGAGGTATAGGGGCAGCGGGCGAGCCAGGAGAGGTCTGCTGCGCCATGTGGGTCACCTCCCTGACCGGGTATCCAACTCGAGCTGCAGAGGCTGCGGCTAGCTTCACAGTGCTGTGCTTAACCACTTGCACCAACTGGGAGGCCCTAAGCCGTGAGTCTTAACCACTGTGATAGGCATGTTTATTATCTCTTTTATGCATTTGAAAATAAGGAGAGAATTTCAAGAAGAAAAGTCAGGTCATACAAATATGAGCATAAGCATGAAAGCTATTTTGCCTGAGTTAAATTCCAACTTTGCACTGGGTAATTTATTTAATTCTTTGCCTCAGTTTCCCACTAAAATGGAGATAATAAAAGTACCTCCATCAGAAGATGGTTATGGGAGTTAAATAAGATAATACATTGTAGAAGAAAGCCTCTGAAACATGTGCATACATATCTCTTTAAAATGCTGATTCTGAGTCCATAGGTCTGGGGGTGGGAGGCCTCGGAGAATCTGCATTCATAGCACATATATTCTGCTACTGGTCCACAGACCATGCTTTTTATAATAAGGTTGGAAAGCTTTTAGAACAGTACTGGCACACAGTATGCACTGAATAAATTCAACCATTATTATGCTTTCACAGTTGAGCTGGCAGATAAACTAGATTAAAAAGTCAACAATTTTCCCTCCTCTATCAGATGCTCCCTGATACTGCATTCTTGAATAGAATTTTACTGTATTCTGAGTTCAAATGATGAATGTGCTTATGGATAATATGGTTTTCATTTTTAATATTCATCAATAATAACACTTCACATTATCTTTGGATTTATGATTGTAAAAGGCAACAAAGTACTCCATACCTTGTGCATAGTGGGCATTCAATAAAAGCTTAATAGATAAAAGTTTCAGACTGTCTAAATAAATCAACCCTCTAGGAACTGACAGTACTACAGTTTGGCTTTACTTTAATACAGTAGCATGTGTGTCAACTCATTATTTCAAGAATGCGGCAATTTCTTTAAAATTCAAAGTGTTCTATCCTAGCCTGATGGTGTTACAGAACCTAATGCAATGCAATGCAGCCTCTTACCCAACTACTTCCTTCTTCCTGCGATCTTAGTGAAGACTTCACATGCTAATAGCGCCCTCTTCTGTTCAGGAACAAGTGTGTGCTCTCAAATCCAACTCCATCAGAATTCAGACGCCTAGATTCACTTACTGCTCAAAGATAGTTTGGTTTTGCATTATTGAAAGGAGAGCGGATGGCAGTCTAGTAACTGTCCACACTGCGAAAGGTTTGTCTTTAGGTCAGCTGCTTGGCAGCTCTCATGGGAAGTGAACCGGAATTCTGGAAGAGTAAAGTTGGCTGCACTTTATTGTCTGACTTCCTTTTCTTCGCTCACAAGCACTAATGTACTATATTAACCTCTTTTTGTCCTCACTAACCTGTTTTTTCCCTTCATTCCCCCCCTTCCTTAAATTTTGTTGCATCATTAGCCCTTTCCACCAGCCTTTTATCTCACCTGGCAAACCTGGCTTTGGAGAAATCTGGAAGAACAAGCCTCAGGTTAAAGGCTTAGTATGAGTGGCTCTTCCTTCACTGTGACTTAAATCCTCTTGTTTTAGCATCATAACTTTTTCCTGCAAAGCTTTTTAGTATGTTCACAGAGTTTTTTAAAAAGATTTATTTATTTATGCATACAAGAATCTGGGGTACAGGCCAGAGGTGGGGGTGGTGGTGAGAGGATTCACCAGAGGCAGAGTAGGGAGCAGAACAGGCAGAGCTACTGAAATACACTGCTGAGGGGAGCATCGGGCAAGCCAGGAGAGGTCTGCTGCCCCATGTGGGTCACCTCCATGGCCAGGGATTGAACCCTGCTGCAGTAGCTGCGGATTGCTGCATAGTGCTGACACTTAACCCCTTGTGCCACCCGGGAGGCCCCACAGAGTTTTATAACCAACACCACAATTTAATTTTAGACCATTTTCATCATCTCAAAAAACAATTCTGTATCTGTCAGAATTCATTCCCTTAGTCCACCCCCTCAGCTCTAGGCAACCACTAATCTAATTGCTGTCTGTAAATTTGTCTATTGCGGACATAGCATATAAATAGAATCATACAACTTGTGGTCTGTTATGAGTGATTTGTTTCCTAACATGTTTTCAAAGTGTAACATATGAGTATTCCGTTCTTTTTTATTGCTGGATAATATTCCATTGCATGGATTATACCATCTTTTACTTATGCATCTGCCAGTTTATGGACATTTGGGTTGTTTCCACTTTTTGACTATTATAATTAGTGCTGCTGAATATTCATGAACAAGTTTTTATCTGGATGTATGTTTTCATTTCTCCTGTGTTAGGTACTAAGGAATAGAATTACTGGGTCTTTTATTAATTCTGTGTTTAACATTTTGAGGGATTGCCAGCATGTTCACACTCCTCACCATTAAATGGAACATTATAGTCACCTTCACCTCAAGAATAAAGAAAGACTAATGAGTGAAAATACTGTCCTTATAATTGATGAATAGAATGTTACTAAAATTATGATCAGGAAGTTTCTAACATACAAATAGAGCCTTGATTTTTCAAGAGCAAGAAACAGGTCTTGACCCAGGGAATTGTTTCTTTACATTATTCACCTCTTGAGGCTCTCTGATCTTTTCTTTCTTGACAGGTCTAAACATGACCACCAGCAAAATGGTTTCACATTCCTTTGAAGCATATTTTTCTGACTACATTGAGATACTCCCACTAAGAATTTTTATGATTGCTAAGCACTCCTAGACCCAAACAGAGTAGACATTCCACTTAGATGATTTATGAAGTTTAGTTTTATAAGCCATGATCTTCAATTAGTCAAATAATCAAGTATTTCTTGAGCAATTACTGCAAAAGTGAGGACAATGGAGCCTCCTCCATTGGAATGGCAGAGTTCCTGTCTTGGAGGAGTTTATAATACAGTTGGGGAAGAGAATAAAATCACAATTCAAAATATCACGCGAGTGCCCAAATATCTTCAGCAACTCATTGACTGTAGAGCAGTAGTCAAACATTTCCAAATCATAGCAAATAATGACTATGATGATATTTATATAGATATTAGGATAAACAAAGAAAGCTTGGGGAGGAGATAACCCTGGCCTGGGATGTCCAGGCACCCCCACCCTTCCTGAAGTGGGTCACTATCTCCACTCCATTATAATTCAGTGGGGGGGGGTAGGGGGGCACATGAATATTCCAGCATAATTGGGGAAAACACTGGCCCACAGAATACAGTTTCAAATATTTTTTTTGCTTGGCATTCTAACACTGAGCAAACTGGCTTTAATCTATCTTTCCAACCATTTCTCCAATGAACCCCCAATATTGCTCCCCTCAGCAGTGTTTTCAGTCATCTGCCTGTTCTGCTCCCTGCTCTGTCCCTGGTGAATTCTCTTACGCTCCCTCACCTCTGCCCTGTACCCCAGTTCTTGTATAAAGAAATCTTAAAAAAAAAAAAGTGATCCCTGACCCCTCCAGCCAGTGCTGAAATTTTCTGATTCCCCATCCCCAGTGTGTTGTCTCCTAAAGTAACAATTCCCAAAAAGAGCTGGAAGCAGTTGAAGGAAATCTTAACTAGATTTGCTGATGCACGAGCAATAAACTTCTGGGGGCCTGCCCATATTTTCAGGAGAGTAGAAAAAAGCATACTATCCACTCTAGTAAGATGCAGTTTTTCTCCTTTTCTGTTCTCCCTCCATTAAGGACCAAGAAGTCTCATAAATACGAGACTATGGGTCACTCTGTTATATTTTCAAGATTTCAAATCTTCAATCTGCAAATTTGGTAAGCCAAACACTGGAGAACTTCAAGTTTTTGATGTCCTTGACAAGTGCAAGTTCAGTAGGAACAGCAAAAGCTGCCCATTGGCCGAGACCTTCCTGCTCCACCTGGACCCCCAGGAGGACTGGATGTGCCCTGCAGAACACTGTCTAAATCAAACAAGAGGGAGCCCTGAGCCCATGACATCCATTCCTCTGCACTGAGCTCAGTTAATGCGCCGGACACTAAAATAATCACTGCAAATGAAATGCAAAAATGAAAACTGCATTTGCCAGCACTGCTTAAAAAAAAAAAAAAAAATGTATTACTTCCTTTACAGCACCGAATATGGTCCAGAGATGCAGGATCAAGCCTTGAGATGTACGTTATCACACCACGCCCACCACCTAGACAGCCACTGTCCACTGGGTTTGGGAGAGAGTACTGGGAAGTGTAGGAAGGAATTCTTTCGAAAGACTTTGTTGGGAAATGATGGTGAGACAGACCCTCACTGGCAAGCTTAGGTAACAACAAATAATCACATCACTCGAAAACTCCCAGAGTTTATTTTCCTGAAGGCTCCTTCTCGGTACAGCCTCAACAGCCGGTATCAAACCTATGGGTTTCCAGGTGCCTTCTGACCAGCCCGCCCTGTGTCCGGTCTCCAGACAACTAGCCTGGTGGTCGTTCTCAGCATCTTGCCTCTTGTGGCCCAGACCTCCCGCTGAGCCAAAATCGTCAGGCTGGATTCCGCGCTGAGTCTCCCGGAGATGCGCAGCGCCCCCCTCCGGCACTCGGCGGAAGGGCCCGAGGGCACAGTCGGGAAAAGCGGCCGCGCTGACAGCTGGGGCCTCAAACCTGCAGGCCGCCAGCCCTTCTACTGGCCTGAGCTCTGTGTTTGGTTTTGTCCTGGAGTCCAGCATTGCGTCGGGCAATTTGCAGAAACTCCGGCCAGCGCTCTTTGGAAAGACCTACAATGAGCTGCCGTTTGCGTTGCTTTTCCCTTCCTTTTTTCCTTCCATCAAGGATTTAAGGTGGGAGTGCCTCTCAATGACACAAGTCCAGCGAGTGAAAGGAAACTCAGACAGGGGTGGAGAAGAGAGGAAAAGAAGCAGAACACTGGAGAAGAGAGAGAGAAGAGAAGCAATCTGGCATTAAAAATCAACATTAAACAGTAACTTTTCACTGCATCACAGGGTTGTTTCCAGAGGATTATATTTGCACGCAGGCAGTGAAGGGTTGAGAATGAGAGAGAAAAACCAACCTTTGTATATAGAAATGTTTTCTGTCTGGACATCTCTTCCAGTAAACCTAAAAACACTTCGCTGGGCCTTAGATTTGTTTTCTGAAAGTTGTACTTTAAGTTTGAATACCAATGAACAAAAATTATTGTTCTTATTTTTTATGATTACTTTTCCCCCAAAACTTCCCTTTTTCAATTTCAGGTATTTTTTTGTTTTCTATTTTCCTGTGCCTACTCTAATATTCTATTTCCTTTATACTCCCAGAAGTCTTTAAATAATATTTAGTGTTTTTTTTTTCATTTTCTGTTAGTTAGGTGATAACTATTTGGATATGATTCCTTAGTTCATTTGCATCTAATTTTCTGTCCACTTCCTACCAAAAGTTTATTATTTAAATCATTTTCACTGTATTTTTCCCCCTTTTACTTACAGCCTGGAATTTAAGGTGCCCAGCTTACTTTTTATTCTATTTAAAAACCATTTCATCCTTTCCCTCCTCTCTTGGGTCATAGTGATCTGACTTTAACACTGTCCAGGTCATCTCATAATTTATAATAATCAGAAAATAAGCACTTGCACAAGTGTCTCCATTCCTAACAGATAACTATTTGCCCAAGCTGTAATTAACATCACTTTAGTAGAAATCCACAGTGAAGTGCAAAAGGGAAGAAAGTATTTTTAAAATAAGCCTTCCTTATAGAAATTCAGATAGTAATGTATCGACAGATGGGGAGCCACAGGCATCAGTTAGAAGAGAATTATTCAAAACGACTGCTGTGCAAGGGGTTGGCACATAAGCTGGAGCTTTTCACATTGAGTTTTTGAACAATGAACAATTTTTATAGGCTACTGTATTGTGATTTCCCTCGTTAACAATGATTAAATGACTATTTTACTGCACACCTAATTTTTCAAATTTCTCAAAATCCATTTAGCTCTTACACTAAATAAACCTAGGCAGCAAGTCAGATAAGTACATATATATTTATATGTTATACACACACACACACATTCCACTAGGATGGAAAGATGATTTTGAAAGCAGAAGTGTATAATCAAAAATGTGTAATTTATGAATATATGGATATAGAGGCAATTATAATATCAATCTCCCCATGTGTATAATCACATTCCTAGTGAGGATAGGACCTATTATTTTTTAATCAAAAATAAAGAGTAAGGCAGCACTCCCACTGCCCACCTGCACCTATGCAGGTGCCTCTTTTCACCAGCTCTCTCCTTCTGCAGGGCAGCAGCTTCCTGCCTGCCCATGACCTGTCAAGGCCTCCTGCCTGCAATCATGCAGGCCTCTCTTAGCAAACCTGTCCCTTCTGGGGCAATTCTTCCTGCCTGCCTGAGTCTAAAACAGCCTTTAACTGTTTTATCTCTTCCTTCCCTAACAAACCTGCCCTTTAAATAAAAATAAATAAAAAAGTAAAACAAATGAGAATAAATAAGAGGGCATGAATAAACTTTCAAAGGTGTCAAAAAGATTTATGGAATAAATCACCGTAATGGTTTCACTACTGTACACTTGTCTCCAAGCTTATCAAGTTGTATATATTAGTTATACATAGCTTTTTTTATGTCAGAAATTAAAAGCAAAATTCATAGACATTAAAAATACTTTTTTTCACACTTCCTAAAAAAGTAGAGATATAAATATGTTTGCATGTGTCTAAAGTTCCAAGAAAAATGGAACCATCTAATAGCATTTTTGATTAATATCTCAAGGAACAGGAAATTCTGTTGTCTTGTTGATGCACCAATTCAAATCAACCTATGTCTCAGGTCCCTGCACCTTACTTCTTCCCATCCCTCAGGTGTGCCTTCCACTTCTGCATCACTGAATATAGTGCTTGTGTTACTCCAAAACTGGCATGCTGCCAAGATTCCTCAAAATGTTCTTTCCTCAATTTTGTTCTCCTGGAGTACACACCACAGATTTGGAACCACTCCTGGTTTAGTACAAGAAATTTCTCCACAGAACACCAGCTGAAAAAATGAAATGTCTCAAGGGAAACCTATTATCATTGTCATAATCAATAAGTTTCTGTACATTGAGACATTGATTCCTTCTCACAGAACACCATCAAGATAGTGGTCAGGCGCTTTGAAGAGGTTGGCTGGTAGCCTAGGTCTCCTTTGTGCCGGGAAACTGGTCATGATTGTAGATGTTATTGATCAGAACAAGGCTTTGGTTGATGGACCTTGCACTCAGGTAAGGTGACAGGCTTTGCCTTTCAAATCATACAGCTCACTGACTGTATCCTCAAGTTCCCTCACAGCGCTGGCTAGAATTATGTCCGATAAGCCTAGTAGATGGCAGAGAACAATACAGAATGGGCAGGCACAAGATGGGCCAGGAAAAATGAAGCAAGAGAAAGGAAAGCCAAGAGGACAGATTTTGATTGAGTATAAATCATGAAGGCAGAGAAAATGAGGAAGAGAATAATCAAGCTTGAAGTTTGGAAGGATCAAAAGGCAGCTTTTCTGCTCTTTGCCTCTAAAAAAGCAGCTCTTCTGAAAGCTTCTACCAAAAAAGCACCTGCTGCTCAGGGTGCGGCTGTAGCTGCTACTGCAAAGGTAAAGATAAATACTGCGGGCAAGCAGCTTCCACCCAGAAGGTTCCTGCCCAGAAAGCTGCAGGCCAGAGAGCACCTGCTCCAAAGGCACCTGGCAAGAAATCATAAGAGCAATTATGGAAATAAAGAAGGTTCTTTTTGACATGCAAAAAAAAAAAAGGGTGCAAGATAACAAGCTATCAAGTTACTAAGAATCTACTTGAAAAGACCCATGATGACAGTGCCTTTCTACTTTTCTCCTTGCTAAATGAGATGCTGCCCAATTCATGAATCATTTAATATCCCAATTAGATTTCTATATTTATTTGGATGAATTTTGTTGTTTAACAGTCTGATGGCAGGCAGCAAGGAGATCCAAAGCAAACTTCCAGCAGCATCGAGGAACAAGGAGAAAAATAGTCCAGCAAACCTTGTTGAGTTTTATCTCTGCTTCTGGCAACAGTTTTCAGGCTGAACCAGGTTCACATCCATGTCAAGGAAGAGAGGCCGCCTCTGCCATGGATGCGCTTCTCACACCCCTAGACCACAAGACCACTGTTGCATGGCTGGGACATCATAGAGTGAGCATCAAGTTGGAGCTGAAGCACATAGCCGTGGAGGGTGTGCTCAAGAGGCCACTGGATGAGCAGCTCCTGGACAATGGCAAGACTCAAGGCAAGTATAGCTCCATTGGCAAAACATCGCAACTGCAGGCCCTACCCCTGCAGTGGCCTTCCAGGCAGATGAAACATTTCAGGCCCTGCACTTTGAACCTTCTCCAGCAAACTGCCTGATCTGATGAAGCCATGGAACTCAGGAAGCAGCTGCCAAACTTAGGCCAACAAGCTGGGGTAGTGAGAAGGTCCAGTCGAGTCCTTCCTCTCTGTCCCATCTTCCCAATAAAAGAGATTGGTGGGGAGGGTCTCCCTGGTGGTGCGAGGGGTTAAGCATCAGCACCATGAAGCTATCCACAGCCACCGCAGCACAAGTTGGATTCCCAGCCAGGGAGATACCCACATGGCACAACAGACCTCTCCTGACTTGCCTGCTGCTCCCCTCAGCAGTGTATTTCAGTCAATCCACCTGTTCACCTCCCCCCACATCTCTGGCCTGTACCCCAGTTCTTATATGCATAAATAAATCTTTAAAAAAAAAAGAGAGAGAGGGCCTCCCTAGTGGCGCAGGGGGTTAGTGCCGCACTATGAAGCAATCTGCAGCCTCTGCAGCACGAGTTCGATCCCCAGCTGGCCAGGGAACAGCCCATGTGGCGCAGCAGACCTCTCCTGTCTCTCCCGCTGCTCCCCTCAGCAGTGTATTTCAGTGGATCTGCCTCTTCTGTTTTCCACTGTCTCTGGTGAATCCTCTCACTCCCACATCGCTGGCCTGTACCCTAGCTCTTGCATGTGTAAATAAATAAATCTTAAAATAAAATAAAATAAGAGAGGGCCTCCCCGGTGGCGCAGCGGTTGAGCGCTGGGTTGCGAAGCTGCGCGCGGCCTCTGCGGCGCCGGTTCGATCCCCGGCTGCTCCCCGGCCACCGGAGGAGGGTCCCACATGGCGCGCAGACCTCTCCTGCCGCCCGCTGCTCCCCTCAGCAGTGTACTTCGGTCCTTCTGCCTGCTCTGCTCCCCGCTCTGGCTCTGGTGAATTCTCTCACCCTCCCGCGCTTCTGACTGTACCCAGTGCATGTATAAACAAAACAAACAAAGAAACCAGCAAACAAATAAATAAAGCATGCCTCTATATAAAAAAAAAAAATAAATAAAAAAAATAAAATAAAATAAGAGAGATTGGGTATCTATTTGAAAATAAATGAATGAATGAATAAATAAATGAGTGGTATATTAAAAAGACAGAAAAAAAATTATAGTCATTTAGAGACATTCTGCAGGCCAGGACAGCTGAAGAACCTCACGAGAGAGAAAAGTGCCACTTCAGATGGGCTACATTCACAGACAGTCTAGACTGCTTACTGTAACTTAATGTTAAGCCCAGTGATCAAGAAATTACTTAAAGAGGAGGTATGATTCTGAATCACACACAGTGTTGTAAACCAATGTTGCCTCAATAAAAATAATTAAATTTTAAAAGGAAATGAAATTAAAAAATTACCTAAAAACAGGAGGGAACTCTCAGTCCTTGTCAGAAGAGGGAAATGTGCAAAACACACTCCACCAAGCTTTGCACAGGAAGATGGAGTTAAGTCAGACTGTAACTCAGTTTTGCTTTAGTAACATTTTATGGATCTGTTTCCTCAAGGATAACAACATGACACAAACAGATAACACTGACTGATCCAAGAGGGCTAATCCTGTGAAGTGTTAGCATTATCAGCCTGTGTCAAAATGTTTTTAAAGGAGTGTAGGGGCTACTCTTGATTATTTTCTGTTTCCAAATGGATTATTTGGAAATTAACCCAAATTGCTGGTAGACATTTTCAAATTCAATAAAAGTGCATTAAATAGACTCTTGCTTTTCAGACGGAAAACAGCCTGCAGGGGTGAAGAGTGGAGGCTGGGCAGTCTGCACTGGTCACTGTCGTCCCTAATGACAATGATGCATGCAGGGCCTGGGTAACAACTCATTTCCTCCTTATCTGTGAGTGGGCGGAGAGACAGCTTTTAAAGTCAGCTGGCAGCTGGGCTGTCAAACCAAGCAACTCCTTTCTGATGAAACCGTATTGGAGGATGCATAGTCATCTTGGTGGTTGGAAACAACCATAAATTCTTCAAGACTTAACTTGAATTGAAGTGATTTCAGCCACTGTGCCCACCAGCAGCCGCCAACCCTGTGCCTGCCCTTGGAGGAGGAAAGCCGAGCCCCAGAGGTGAGGAAACACATGTCCCTTCCGGTTTCCGAGGGGAACAAGGAAGCCACAGGCTGTCTGAGAGGGGCTCTGATGATGTGAAGACCCTGTCTTGGACTTTCAGAGGAGATGCCAACATCCTTCCGAGCCCAAACACAAAGGCTCTTCCTCTAGGGAGATAATCCGATATTCCCTGCCTGCAGATGACTTGGCAGGAACCACACCTTAGAACTATCTCCATCTTCTTGGAAATGACAGTCTACTGTGAAAGTACAAGGAAGTCCACGTATCCTGTAACATCATGAGATATGTGTAATTAAAAAAAAAAGTTCTTGAATGTACAAGATCGGTATATAAGCCTCAGCGGCAAATATACTGCCACGTATGGCAGAACTAAAGGGGTTTTGGTTTATTTTTTCCCTCATAACTGTACTCTCAAAGGTTCAGGACCATCAGATTATAAGAATCTGTGTAAATACCTACACCACGTTGGGCCTCTCCGGTGGCACAGCAAGTTGAGTGCAGTGCTGTGAAGCTGTCTGCCACCTCTGCAGGCGGGTTGGATTCCCGGCAGGCCAGGGAGATTCCCACATGGTGCGGCAGACTCTCCTGTCTCACCTGCTGCTCCCCTCAGCAATGTTTTCCGTCATTGTCGTTCTGTTCCCGGCTCTGTCTCTCATGAATTCTCTCACCCTCCCTTGAATAAATAAATAAATCTTTGAAAAAATACCTATACCATGTTATCTTTTTACCTATGTGCCAAGCTAAAACATTTGGTTATTGTAAACAACTCTTAGAATGTACAGATACTTGACATAAGGTACCAGTTGGACATCCTGCACTGACTTTCCATCTTGGACAATCTTTTCCTGGGCAACCTCATGTAGTGGTGAGAGACAGATGTTGGATTCAGAAAGGCAGAGAATTAAATCTTAACTTACTTGATTGCCTACTCTCTCACAACTGAATCCAACTAATCTAACACTTTATTCATTGATGTTCTCTATGACTAACATTCTATTACCCTGACCTTTTGAAAGACAAACTGACCCTTTTCCTAAAGAATATTCATGGGAAGTTCTGTGCTTGAAGCCAGTTTTCATTATTTTTTAAAAATTCATTCACTCATTCATTTATTCATGAAACTTTTTATTGTGGGTGAACACATAGTGGAACATTTAGTGAAAGAAGAACAAACTCTGGGGATGATGGCCAGGGTTTGATCTACTTTTTTTGACTTTGGGAAATTTACTGAACTTCTCATCACTTTAGTTAAAGTATTTTACCTAAATACTTCTCAGTCTGTAGAATAAAAGTAATATTATCTCATGAGATCACTGTAGTTTTTATAGGAGGTGACCTCTTATTCCATTTTCTGGTTCTATTTTCTTCACAATATTGACAACTCTCTGAAATGACCAAAGTACTTATTTTTTAAAAATGATTTATTTAATTATGCATACAAGAACTGGGATGTAAGCCAGAGGTGTGGGGGGTGAGAAGATTCACCAGAGAGAGTAGTGAGCAGAATAGGCAGATTACAGAAATACACAGCTGAGGGGAGCAGCGAGCAAGGCAGGCAAGGTCTGCTGCCCCATGTGGGTTGCTCCATGGCTGGCTGGGGAATGGAACTAGTACTGCAGTGGCTGTGATAGCTTGATAGCGCTGTCTTTAACCCCTGCACCACCAGGGAGGCCCCAAAGTACTTCTCTATCTTCTGTCACCCACACCTCTCCCTGGGCCCCTGCCCCCACGCCCCTCATGTAAGCACCCAAAGAGTAGGAACCTAGATTCCTGCCTTTGTTCAGTCCTGTTTTCCCATTCTCTTGGGCAGTGCTTGGTACACAGTAACTGCTCAGTAAATATTTACTGAAGCATGAAGGTGACATTTTTAATGCATTTACAGAAACATAACATAGGCTCAGTAATTGTTAGTTCTCTTCCTTAAGAGCTTGGTTTTCCCTCTGTGTTCACTGTAACAATGTGTAGCATGGAAATGGCCTAAATTGAACACTCAAGTCAGACCAGGGATTCAGCAGAGTCCTCATTGTTCAGGCCAAGTAGATCTTTCCTAGATTCTTTAATCTCTGAGCTATTACTATCTGCAAGACCTGGGTAGGAATTTTGCTTTAGGTTCGAGTTCATTTGTTATTAAATTGGCTTTCTCGTCCATTTCTGAAGCTGTTTTGTCCTCTCTCCAGTGGATGTCCTGAATGAAATTTGCCAGTGGTGGTGAAGGCCCTTCAGTAGGTGGCACTCTCTCCCAGAACACAGTCCTTTCTCACAGCCCAGAGGATATTATTGATAAATCATTAGACTCCAGTTAGATGAATAGCCGAGTTACAGCCACAAAATCATCATGCTGGTTGTTTTGCAACTTTTCCCTCCCACACTCAACATCCCCTCCCTGTTCTTGTTTTCTCAGTTCCTTTAGAACTTAACCAATGTTCTGCCACCTCAAAGTTATGGAAGACACAATGGTTCTTTTCTTAAGAGGAGTAAGGGACAGAAGGGGGGACTTTCATGGTAATTTTTATGCTTGGAGTCCAGTTTTTTCTCTTTTATCCCCCCATTCAGTCAGTCAGTCACTCATTCATTTTTTCAATCTCCAAACTTAAGTGGTAAGAAGACAGACTCCAGAAACCATGGTGAGAGGTTAAGGTTTGGGTCTGCTATTTATTGACTTGGGCAAATTTTTTAACCTCTCAATGCCTCAATGTCCTGATCTGTAAAATGACAATAAATAATGATTATGTAGGTGGGTCTCCCTGGTGGTGCAGAGGTTAAGTCTTGTGCTATAGAGCTATTGCCAGCCACTGTGGCCTGAGTTCCATCCAAGGCCAGGGAGCTAACCCATATAGGTACAGCAGACCTCTCCTGCTGCCCGTTGCTCCCCTCAGCAGTGTATTTCAGTAGATCCTCCTGTTCTGCTCCCCACTCTGTCTCTGGCGAATCCTCTCACCCCCACACCTGTGGCTTATACCCCAGGTCTTGTATGCATATATAAGTAAAAATAAACGGTTTAAAAATGCTTATCATTTTTTAGGGTTGTTCAAAGATTAAATTAATTGTTATTTATGAAGTATTAAGTACAGTTCCTATCACACAGTAACATTAAGTTTCTTTTTACAGTACTAGCTAGCTAATATTTTATTAATGAGTTGTTTACCTTTCAAATGAACACAGTACTGCTTTCTTATATTGAACATGTTACATATCTCCTCCTTCCCTCCCATTTTAATATACTTGATATCAGGGTGGGATACCACAACTAGGCAGTATTTTTTTTTTGCCTTCTTAGTAATATATAAAGTAGTTATTCATCTTAAAATTGATAGTATATTGTACTTGATAAAAGATGGCAATTATAAATAACTTCTCTCCCTTTTTGCTGGTTCCTTCCTCTTAGTTATATATGTGCTCAAATTTTCTGAATTATAGAAGGGAAAAGGGGGGTTGGGGAGGGTGAGAGAGGGAGACACTATGGCACTGCCTCCCTTCTCAAATCATTTCCATCTATTCAGAGCATAGTAGCCTAGGAAGGAATCAGGGGAGAAGGACCCCCTAAAGGGTTTGAGTAGAGCTTGGAGGCCTCAGGAGAGCTTGGAGGCCTCAGGAGAGCTTGGAGGCCTCAGGAGAGCCAGGCAAAGGCACACACACTGGGGGGATGGGGTTGGGGTGGGGAGAGATCCTTACTGATAAGGAGACACAGGGAAGGAACAAGTCTTCCCAAATGAAGCTTGAGCTCAGTTCTGTGGTGGTGTTCTGGAAAGACTGCACTTGCTTTAAGGGCTGGGTGACCTTTCAGAAAAGTGTCTTTTCAAGTCCTGCTCTGAGAGTCACAATCAGAGGGACTAGACCCCGTGCCCCACAGAACTGGCCAAAGTTAGTGCTGGGTCAACTCTCTGAGCAAACACCACTGTCAGTTATGGCTTCGGGTTCCCTATGACCATCAGCTTATAGTGAATGCCAAAGGAAATGCTTTATTTTGTCTTTTTTTATGCTTTCAAAATGGGCTCTTTCTTTATAGTCATTCAGCTTATGTCAACCTTTCTCCCTTAAATTTCCACCAAAATTCCCCTCCCCTCTGGGACTAACTTGAAGATGCACATGGAGTTCTTTACAAGAGCAGACGACCTCTTTTCTCTGACCACCAGACTCCCATGCTACCCCAAATGTGTATGGACGCTTCTAACACCTCTGCTTGCATTCATTTAAGTACTTCCTCTTAGTCTATTCTGTTTATCCTGAAATACTCTCCCAACATTCTGCTTATCAGATCTGCTCATTGCTCTTCACCATTCTTTAATTATTTCTTCATTGAGTGCTGATTTTCTTCCTCCCTATAATGTGAGGTATAGAGAGATAAAGAAGATCAGTTTTCACCTTGGCAATGTTCATTTTTATTCTTCTAATTCACAAGAGACCTGCATGTATAGTATCTGATCTTAGCCTTTAAATAGTCATTGTGATAGGCATCTACTATTAATGTCTGATGGGTGAAGAACTGAGGGAAGGAGGAGTTAAATAACTTCCTCAAGGACAATGACAAAGCCAGCATCTTCCTGGGATTTGAAAAGTGGTAAACTAGAGGGGTGTGTTTGCTCTCAGGGAGAAGTCTGTCTCCCCAAACCCCCCCACCATCCATTCCTCAGTCACCTCCTTTTCACTCTACCCTTATTCTCTGAGGTTTCAATCTACCGTGGAAGTTGAGGTCCTCATCTACTCCAACCTGTGTAGCAGTCCTCATTAAACTTTAAAATCTTCACCTACACATACCAGAGACGATTCTAGTCTTCCACAGCAAACTGGAGCTTAGTCCCTCTCCCTATACTTCTATTTAGCCTTAGTATGCAAAGTTGGGGATTGGGAGGGTCAAATAAGTCAATAAATACTTAGTGAGCAATGAACTCCATGCTAGGTTCCAGTATTTCCCTTGAATCCACCTTATAGTTGGGAGTATGTAAATACCAAAAATGCTTTGAGCAAGAAATTGGACTAGAGATCCTATGCAATATTCTCAATACTTACACTTGTTTCTCTTACTTTTTTCTTTTAATTTTTACTTAGAAGAACTGGGTGAAGGACAGGTACGGGGGTTGGTGGGGAGGTGAAAGGATTCACCAGAGACAGAGTAGGGAGCAGAACAGACAGACTGAAGTGCACTGCTGAGGGGAGCAGCAGGTGAGCCAGAGAGGTCTGCTGCACCACAATGTAGGTTAGCTCCCTGGCCGGGGATAGAACTCAGGCCGTAGTGATGATAATGTTGAGACTTTACCCCCAGGCCACCAGGAAGGCCCTGTTCTTGTTACATTTTTATAGTTAGGATAAAGTCCAGGTCTGAGGGCTGGGGGAAGTCTCTTTGTGGCTAGGAAAGGACATTAGGTCACAGCTGTAGCCTTGGTTTGTTTGCTGCTCCAGGGTGGAGAGGACTTAAGACCTCAAACAATCTACTCCCTCCTACACACACACACACACACACACACACACACACACACACACACACACACACACACACGGTGGTTGTGCTCTCCTCACTCCTAGGTGTCTGCTGAATCACCCCTGCCTCATGTCGGGGCTGGGAGGTGGGGAAGGCTGCTTTTAAAAATATCCGTCTGTGCTGGCAAAAACTGCCAGTTCTATATTCCTCAGGGGAGGTTTGTTTCTTACAGAGTTGGTTTAAGCAGACTAAAGGATGGTGGGTGTGGGGGAGTCATGATCAGAACATCTGTTTTTTTTAATTAATTATCAAATCTGGAGAATAAGGAGTTGATATGTATCCATTGTATCTTACATTGGGATAACCTGTTCTCATTTTTTCAGGTTGGAGTTATTGGGTGTATTTATCTTGCAGGCCCTTTGCCCTAAAAGAAAAAAAAAAAAAAAGCAGTCAGTTTCTCACTTTCCCTCCATCTTCTTCCTCAATATTTGCATCTTGCTATTTATGTCTAGTAATAACCAGACAGTAATCTTGGGTGAATTTTTTAATTCTATGTGAATTTGATTTCCTCATCCAGAGTGGTGTCTAACTACTCAACTCAAAGGGCTGTGCAGGGTGGAATGAAGTACTACACTCCTGAGTAATTTGCAATATTCTAAACAAGCTTAATTGGGGGCCTCCGTGGTGGTGCAGGGATTAAAGACACAACACTATCAAGCTATCACCAGCCACCCCCAACCAGGGAGAAAACCCACATGGCGCAGCAGACCTCTCCTGACTCTCCCCGCTGCTCCCCTCAGCAGTGTATTTCAATAGATCTGCCTGTTCTGCTCCCCACTCTGTCTCTGGTGAATCCTCTCACCCGCCCCCCCACCCCGCACCTCTGGCTAACACCTCAGTTCTTGCATGCATAGATAAATAAATCTTTAAAAAAATTAAAAATAAACAAGCTTAATTGTTTTTACTCTACTTATTTGTTCATGGTGTAGTTTGAAGGCATCTTCTTCCAAACTCTGTCCAAGCACCATGATGAAAGTACATAGTGCCTGGTTACTGGTCAGACTTGCATGAATGAATACAGTGATGCCTAGTGAAACCTATGCTGTGAGCTGATACCATGGTGATGTTATTATTTGTCATGTTCTCCAGTGAAGAAACACTGAACACTAGTGGGGAAAAAATGCCCTCAAAGGAGGGAAAAATAGGTTGGAGAGGAGTCCCTCCTTCCAAATGTTTTTCCTGCCCCACCCCCATCTTACCCCACAGTACTCCCTCATTCTCAACCTCCCTCACACTCCTCCCCACCCTACCCTGACTCCCTGAACTCTGATCACAAACCTCAACTCTCAAGATAACATACTGTAGGAGTATGCTGAGATGAAAATGGTTGATATGGCTGGGAGCTATAAAATGAGAACCCTAGATTGAAACTTGAAGAGAATATCTGGTGGGACACCTCTTGTCTTACTAAAGGGACCCTTGCCACACGTTGATTCTACCGGAGTTGTACATTTTTGACAGGATTAGATAGGCGTTAAGTGTGGATTTTGGTATTCTAGGCTGGAGAGAGTGGGTCAGGATGTATGTCCCCCTTTCTCTCCACCTCCCCCAGTGTCAAGATCTTATCTGTCCCAGGAGGGAGTGCTGAGACTCTATGGAAATGGAAAAATACTTCGGGGCTTTTGACTCAGTCATTTCATACCCTGCAAACACAAGGAATTGCCTTGAAGTTTAAACAATAAGATAATTTAGTTAAAAAAGAGCTGTAATTCTCCTACCCACAGCCCACACACACACACACACACACAAAAATAACTAAATAAAATTTCAAACCTGTGCTTCATCTTTGGGGCCTTTCTCCCCTGTTCTGGATGGCTACGGTGGCCTGACAGATAACTTTCCTGGCTCATGTGCTCACATCCACATTACCTATGGAGACTGGGGCCTCTCTGACGACAGGCTGTGGTGTCTTAGTGGCCAGCTCATTGTAAATACAAGCATATTCTGGATGCTTAAAACTGTTAAATGAGTGAATAAGGGAGGTAATGGAGTAACAATTAGCAACGTGTCCTTACTCTTGACATGTTGCATATGGAAAGTCCTTTGGAAACTAAAGTATATGATCTAAATGTTTCCCCAGACTGAAACACCATCTCTAGCTACCAGAAGGAAAAAATGTTTCTGTTCTATAGATTCAGCTAATTCAATAAGTGAATATTTCAGGTTGCCAGCCGGATAGAGAAATATACCTTTCCTAAGCAAGCCGTCTTCTTCGAGACCTTCTCTTCTCTCATTCTCAGTCACTTTTCAACATTCTCTCCTTTTTTTCTCCTTGATCAAAGTATGAACATGACATTTCACTTATCAGCTTAGGGGCCAGTCAATGGCCTACTATATTATCCACTTTTTCAGAAAGAATGGGGAAACTGGAGTCTCTTTCTGTGCTGCCTAGAAACTGGTGTCTGAGTTTTGCTTCTATGTTTAGAAGAGAAGCACAGAAACCATAAGGATGCAGAGGCGAGAATGACTGGGCTTGCTCAGTGGCCTCTGGGTGTGGGTGCTGCCGCCCTGTTGCAGCATTGCTGACTGGTGCCCCTGTGGTGTTGCAAACCAATTAAGAGGGCCAAAGTAGAAAGACAACAGTCAGTGCCAAAAGAATTCCCTCCCCTAGAATTGCTTGGTTCTGGTGAGGTCAGGTGGAGTGAGTAGTCACCTCTGAATTATGAGTTAGGCAGCACAGGAAGGACCTTGCTCAAAAATAAATTCCACATGAATGCTTAAATTGTTGATGACTAATGCATCCTTCTATTCACTGAACAAATACTTATCCCCAGATAGTCCCTCCCCCATTCAAATAGAAATGGTGTCTTTCCTCAAATTGATCAAGAAGTCATGGAAAATTCTGACAAATGTGAGTTACCCAATACAAAGTGAGACTCCAAGAATGTGGGGAAGAGCCTTGTGGTGTGTGGATTGTTGGCTTTAACACCCTGCCTCCAAATCTAGCTGATGACCTGGGATAAGTTATGTAACCTGTTAGAACCTGTTTTCTCATCTATTGAGCAGTGGTGAGATAGTAATGGCTTCCTCCTTGTGAGAATTCTGCAAAACACACGTGATATACCAGGAGAAGTACTAAGAGCTTCTAGTAAGACTTGAACACTGTATTATGAGAGTGCAAAGGAAGTAACAATTACAGTTGCCTAGAGGCATTGAAGTTTTCACCAGGTGGAGGTGGGGGAAGGGGTATCTGATATGGGTCTAGAGAGACAAGTAGGAATTGACCAGGCAGAAAAGACAGGCCAGTTGATATCAAGCAAAGGGAACAGTGTATGCAGACTACTGAAGTAAGACATGGCGTGATGTCTTAGAACTGAGAGGGTCGTTCTGCAATGACAGGGAATGCTGGGGAAGGGAGGGCTGTCCACTTGCTGTTTCTTCTTCCCTACATAGCCTCAGGCTCACTCCTCCCCATCTCTGCTCAAATGACACCCTGACCTTTCTAAGTCAATGGGCAATGGTCATGCTCTTCTGGACCCCTTTCTTGCTTTGTTTTTTCCCAAAATATTTTTTGGCGAGGGTAGTATAATGTAAATTGATTTACCTTCAACCCCCACCTTCACCACCACTTCCATAGAATGGAAGTTCCCTGAGGAGAGAAATTTTTGTGTTTTCTTCATTGCTCTGTCCCTAGTGTCTCCCACAGTGTCTAGGACAGAACAAGCCAAACAGGAAATCATTTAATTCATCCAACACCCCTTTGCTTGCTGCCTACATGGCACTGTGCTGGCTTGCCACTGGGCTCTGAAGTTGACCAAGAAGGATTCTCTACACACAGTCATGTAGTATAAAAGTGTCTCGACCTCTGAGAGGCCTCCTGGGTCCTTTGAGATGATCCCCCTGGGAAATGTTGACTGATTCTTTTGTCTTTCTTTACCCACTCCCTAGAGACTTTCCAAATGTAAATGCTTCTGGGGTTGAGTCCACTTTTAGTCTCTGTGTGATGAAGCATAGTATGTGTAGCTGGGAGAGGTGACTTTGGGAATACAGGGTAACTGCCAGATGCCTGGGGGGGAGGAGGAGATGTTGAAAGGACAGGGTGGGGGTTCAGGAATGGAGGCGCCCAGAGACATTTAGCATCTTGCACAACTTGGCCTGGAGCTGTTTCTGTGATTGGGTGTCTTGGCCAAGAATGTCCCCAGAATTCCAAGTCATTTTTTAGATATGCTTTTCTTATCCTGTGTTCAATAGCCAAAATATGTATAAGATCTAGAAAAGAAAGGGACTTGTGTAGTTAGTTCTGCTTTAGGGCTTAAGGTGAGGGGAACAGGGTTAAACTCTTCTTTGGTATTTGATTTTTGTATTTGTTTTATGAAATATCACAAAATATAGAGAAGAATAACCATAACCTAATGGCATAACAAACACTCATTTACCAGTTAAATATCCATTTGTCAAAACTTTAAAAAATGCAATGTTGTCCTTATTTGCCATTTACCTGTTAAAGCAAAAAATAATTATACAACAAACCCAAAAATTTAGAAAACAAAACACAAACACAAAAATGTATTTGCATTCTTATAACAGATAAAATAATTACTGGGGACATGTAAATAGCTTTATAAATCAGTAAGAAGTAACCCATTTTTGTTTTTTGTAGCAACAGCAAATTAAAGCAAATCTCCTTAAACTTTCTCCTCCTCAGCTTCTTCCCAATCTTTTTATTCCCTCCCTATCATTTAGGAATTTCAAAGAGAAACTACCCCAATGCCTTTTTCCTTACCCTGCACCCCATCCTCCTTGAAGCAAATCTCAAACAAGATGAGATAAGTTGCTATGAAGATCTTAAATGCCATTGCTTTTTACTCTTCACCTACCTTTTTTCTAACAGGTGGAAAAGAATGCTGCTTTGTACCTTAAATGACCACGTGTAAGGGATTTTAATATTCATTGCAAGAATCTTTAAATTCTCAACAACATCATAACATTAGTATTTCTATTTTGGCAGATATAAAAACCAAGCCCAGAAAGAGAAAATCACTTTTTCATATCAGACAGGTGTCAAATACAGAAATGGTTTTAGAACCCCAGGATTGTGAAATTCCAAAGCTCAAGTTTGTTCCCCTAAACATCTCCTCCAAGAACACCATGTTTGCATCTCCACTTCAAGAAAGGAGTGTGTCTGATGACTCAACATCACTATTAACAAGCATGACACTGTGACAAAATCCTGTGCCAGATGGTGGGAGTGGGAACCAGGCTGGACAGTGGGGGTGGAAACTCCAGTCTTTTTTGCCTTTGAGTGTGCCATGTGTAAAAAAGGAAGGGAGTCCAGTAAAGGAAATCAAATTGCTGGAGGCTGGAAAGTTACTAGAGTAACAGGGCAGAGAAATCTCCCCTTTTCCTGATGTTGTACGCATAACCCTCCTATAGAATGAGACCTTGTTAAGAGCCAACTTTGAGGCCTCCCTGGTGGTGCAGGCGGTTGAGCACCGCACTGTGAAGCTGTCCGCAGCCTCTGCAGCATGGGTTCGATCCCGGCCGGCATGCAAGAATCCCACATGGCACAGCAGACCTCACCTATCTCACCTGCTCCTCCCCTCAGCAGTGTATTTCATCACTCTGCCTGTTCTGTTCCCGGCTCTGTCTCTGGTGGATCCTCTCACCCTCCTGTACATCTGGCCTGTACCCTGGTTCTTGTATAAAAATAAATAAATCTTAAAAAAAAAAAAGAGAGCCAAATTTGGAGTCAAAAGGACTGAGATTGGGATCCTTGATCTGTTTCCTGGCAGTAAAGTGTTTTAGGCACTTTACTTCTTTCTAAGTTTCTATTTTTTCTTTTTTTTAAATTTCTTTTTTAGTCTCTCTCTTTTTTTTTTAAAGCTTTATTTATTATTTATTTATGAAGCACGGGAGGGTGAGAGAATTCACCAGAGCTAGAGCGAGGAACAGAACAGGCAGAGTGACGAAGTACACTGCTGAGGGGAGCAGCGGAGAGCAGGAGAGGTCTGCGCGCCATGTGGAACCCTCGCCCGGCAGCCAGGGATCGAACCAGTGATGCAGAGGCTGTGGGCAGCCTCACAACCCAACGCTCAACCGCTGCACCATCAGGGAGACCCAGTTTCTATTTTTCCTTATTTGCAAATCCATAATACCTAACCTATGGCTTGTTGAAAGGATGAAATGAGATGATGTATATAAAAGTGCTTAACCTTGTAACTGGCATGTAGTATACCCCCAATAAAGAGTAACTATTCTTGCTTTATCTTCAGAATCATCATTTTGCAGGTAAGGATTATGAGATGCAGAGATTCATCCATTTATTCAACAACTAGGTTTTGAACACCAGCTGTACCACATGCACCCTTTAGGTCTTTGAATATGTCAACAAATTGTACAGACTTTCTGCAGCTGTATTTTGAAGTGGCAAGACAGACAATAAACAAAATCAAAAAGTAAATTACATGATACACTGAAATATATCCTAGGAAAAATACAAATGAAGTTAGGTGACTATCCAAATCATGGGCCTAATGGAGACTCGTCTAATTTGAATCATCATTGAGGGATGGTGTCATTGGCAGTAGGTATGGTTGGAAACTAATGCTGATTTTAGAGGCTGGCCCCTTTTTGGGTGTAATAGTATTGTGCTTTCTCTAATGACCCCAGGGTCTCAGATAAAGCAATCTTTTCACTTCACTGAAGTTAAGAGTTCCCTTGAAAATTCTAGATGCTATTTTTTTTAAAGATTTAGTTTATTTATTTATGCATACAAGAGCTAGGGTATAGGCCAGAGGTGTGGGTTTTAGGGGTGAGACAACTCACCAGAGGCAGAGTTGGGAGCAGAACAGGAGGATTGACTGATATACACTGCTGAGGGGAGCAGTGGGCGAGATAGGAGAGGTCTGCTGCGCCATGTGAGTCACCTTCCTACCTAGGGATTGAACTCGTGCTGCAGTGACTGCAGATAGCTTCATAGTGTCACACTTAATTCCTTGTGCCACTAGGGAGGCCCTAGATGCTGTTTTTAGACAACTGTCTTATTTTCAATTGTTCTGTTTGCAGTAAGAGAAGCATTCAGTGGCCAAGTTGCTAATTGCATTATTAAAGAAACAAAAACAAAAATGGAAAGCTACAGGTATAACTGATGTTCTTGTTCTATTGGCGGTTGAGGAATAAAGAATCTCATAACTTGAAAAGTCTTCTGATAAAATAATCAATCACAGAAACTCCAGGTTAGAAAGGACCTTTAAAGTTATGCCCAAGTTTCAAAGAGTCATGTAGTTCAGGCATGGCTGGTATGAGTTTAACTGTATTGGACCAGGATTTCCTTTCCTAAGAATTTTAGGTTGATATTAGGTTGAATTTTATTTAGGTTGAATTTTAAGTTAATATTCAGGAAAGGGAAGATGTGGTTATCGATAGTTCTTCCTGAGAATACTTGCTAAGAGAAAAAGACTTTTCTTCAAGATGCTACTAAGATGCCTTTTAGTCTTTTTTTTTTTTTTTTTTTTTTTTTTCTGCTAAATACCTCAAGGCAGACAGCTGGGGGAGATGTTGCCAGGACCAGGCTTGGCCAGCCATACAGGGCTGATGTCTGTCTCAATTTTCCTTTGAGGCTGACTATGAAAAGCTTCAAATACATAGAGAAGCTGAGAAAGTACTGTTATGAAATATCCACCCACATTCACAAATTTCAACAATTTTCTTTATTTGCTTCAAATCTCTGTTCAGTATGACTAGATAGCAAATAGATTTAGATATAATTCGTGTTTCCTTTGTATTATTCCCCAGTCATAAATCTGTCTCTCTCCAGAAGCTGCTGTCATCTGAAGTGCTCTCATTTATTGCCTGCCTATGTGGTCATAATTTTATTAAAATATATGATTCTGAAATCAAAATATAACATTGTATGCATTCTCTTCAAATTTGCTTAATTGTGTTTTAGCCTAAATTTGAGATCTCTTTGAAGCCTCTCAATACTCTCAGTTACAGTTTAGTTTAAGAGTACACCTCTTAAAAATGTGACTAGTTGGATTTCTAACACCCTGGACACATTTTAAAAGGTAACAAGATATATTATTATTGCATGTCTCTGACAGATTCTTCAGCTTATTCGTCAAACTGTCAATTTCCTGAGATCAAAATGCCAGTACAGGAGTAAAATTTGCTGAGACAAGGAACAAGAACTACTTAAAGAAACTAACTGAATAGTGAACTAAGCCATGTAAGTGTAAGGTGAAAGAAAGGGTGGAGAGTGAGCTTCTTTACACAATTTAAAAAAAAAAAATATTTATTTATGCATACATGAGCTGGGGTACAGGCCAGAGGTGTGGGGGGTGAGAGGATTCACCAGAGACAGAGTGGGGAACAGAACAGGCAGACTGACTGCAATACACTGCTGAGGGGAGCAGTGGGAGAGTCAGAAGAGGTCTGCTGCGCCATGTGGGTTGCTCCCTGGCCTGCAGGGGATAGAACTAATGCTGCAGAGGCTGCAGATAGCTTCACAGTGCTGTGCTTAACCCTGTGCACCACCAAGGAAGCCTCTATTTATGCAATTTTGACCTCAATCTTTTAGAGTTTTTTTTCTTCTCCTTCTATCCCAGCAGAAGCAAGTAACATTTCAAATATTTCTACCATTAAGTTAAATTTACCTATACTAGAACTTCATGAAAAGTGAATCATTGTACATACACTTTTGTGTGAAAGTTTCATTCACCCAGCTTAAGGTTTTTGAGATGCCCCATGTTGTTGCATATAGTTAGTTCCTTTTTTCTAATTGTTGCATATTTTGATTTTTGAATATACCACAGATTGTTTATCCATTGTTCTGTTTTTGGACACCCGGATTGTTTCTAGTTTGGGGCTGTTATGAATAATACTGTATAACCAATCCTGTACATCTTTTTATGTGGATTTGTTTTCAGTAGTAGGGTGGCTATGTCATATGTTAAATGTATGTATGTATGTTAAATGTATGTTTAACTTTATAAGGCATGCCATACTAGTTCTTAAAGTGGCTGTCTCCTTTTTCATTACTACTAGCAATGTATGGTTCTAGAGGGGCTCTAGCTTCACCAGCATTTGCTATTGTCAATCTTTTTTAATTTGTAGCCATTCTTAGGTGTATATCTCATTGGTTTTTCTCCCACTAAAATGATTTATTAGTTAAAAAATTGTAAAAACACAAAGCACATATGTAGCATACATATATTCTATGTATATTTGTATATATTTAGAGGAAGAAAATCTAATAAATATAACACTAAAAATATATTCACAACATTATATACAATGTTGAATTCGGAAGCCCAGAGGGACTATGTAGCTTGTCCAAGACTATACACATAGTTAAGTAGCTGAGCTGCAAACATACCTCGTTTGTCTCCAGAGGCTTATGCTTTACCAACTACTAAATCCCCCACCAGATGACTTTCTTTATAGATTATACACTACCTGTAATATTTTTAAGTTAATATTTTTCTATTAAGTGGAGCTATATGTCTTCAAAGGAATTTTTCAGATGAGGAAACTGAAATCCAAGAGAGCTAAACTGAAGCAGAACTGAGGCCTATCCTTGGAGCCTGAAGCCTCTCTATTCCTATGTGCTGCCTTCCTGGACTTGGGCACTTCCTTAGTTTGGCTACCATCCCCCTCGGGCGTTTCTAAACCCCAGGATGTAGCACTTCCAGGAGGCTGCACTGCATTTTTCAATCTCTACACACCACTTCTCAGATCATACATTTTCTAATGGGGTCTGTCTGCAAATGCGTGTCATGTGTGGCAGGAAAGCGATCTAATAAGCTTATCTAGTGGCCTCCAGGCACAAGCCAATGGACATGTACTGAGCCTGACAATGGAAAGTACTGTCTTAAACTCTATGAAACTCTTGCCTTCAAGGGGCTTATAAATAGTATCATCCACTAATGCTTAAGAATTCTTTAAAGTTTCTGCACAGACAGTTTTATACACACAACTGATCCCAGTGCCATCTTAGCCCTTCCTTCAACTAACTATTTTTTCTAAAATGCCTTTTATTATATATATTTATAAACATAACTTTTAAATATGTATACATAAATGTACCTATACCATAATCAATGTAAGGGGTGGTTTCTTTGTCTAACATTATTGTATGGGCCTCCCTAGTGGCTCAGGGGTTAAAGACAGTGCTATCAAGCTATTGCCAGCCACTGCAACACAGGTTCGATCCCCAGCCAGGGAACTAACCCACATGGTGCAGTAGACCTCTCCTGCCTCATCTGCTGCTCCCCTCCCCTCAGCAGTGTATTTCAGTCGATCTGCCTATTCTGCTCCCCACTCTCTCTGGTGAATCCTCTCACCCTCCGCATCTCTGGCTTACACACCAGTTTTTGTATGCATAAATAAGTCAATCTTTAAAAAAAAATATTGTACTATGTAGAAGAGGAAAGAGTGTTTACAGTAATCCTCCTTATCCATGGTTTTGCTTCCCATGGTTTCAGTTACCTCTGGTCAACCGCAGTCTAAAATATACTATGCACAATAGGATATTCTGAGAGAGAGAGCCCATTTATATAAATTTTATCACAGTATATTGATTTATTATTTTATTATTGTAATTAATCTCTAATTGTGCCTAATTCAGAAATTAAATTTTACCCTAGGTATGGTATGTATATACAAGGAGAAAACACAGGCCATGTGGGGTTCATGCTATTTGTGGCTCCAGCATATCTTGGAACATATACCCCATGGTAAGGGGGAGCTGCAGTTTTTGCAGTCAATGATCTTATTTCTAGGGACTGCTCTGTTACTTATCAGCTTGGTGACCTTCAGAAAATTATTTAACCTTACTGAGCCTCTTTCCTAATCTGCAAAGAGGTATGATAACAATACCTACTTTCACTGTGTTGTTGTGGGGATCAAATGAGATAAGAGAATGCTTTCAATATTCTAATCTATAGAAGAAAGAACTTGGATTTCAGAGTCAAAAGAGGTACATTCCTGACTTCCCTGAACTCCAGACAGTCTGTGATAACAAAGTCACTTTGAGGGGCTGGGTGGTTGGGGAGGTGAACCCAGGAGCTAAGGGACTGGATTCTGACCCTAGCTTGGCCCTGCACCTCAGTCACATTCTTGCTTCAACAAAATTGCAAGTTGTTACAAGTCACAGACCTCCTTAATTAATCAAACCAAAATTGTCCACAAAGAGATTTTAGAGATTTAAATAGAGGAAACTTTGATGGACAGGAGGAAGATCCTCTTAAAGACTGTAGACAATTCAGTGGTCTCATTTTCTCATCCCCCAACTTTTCCTATGCCTTTCTTAGCTGCTAGGCATTATTTTAGATGCTGGAGATATGAAAAATGAAAGGGGTAAATGGTGTTTCTAAAATTTGCTGGGGTGGGGCAGGGATGGCTATGAGGAGAATGAAAATCTGGTTTGCAACACCTGAGAAACTTGAGGAACCTTGTTTTAGGGAGGGTTGATGGAGATGGGGACAGGGCTAAAATGCTCTCCAAACCTACTCATTATTAAAGAGCTTACTATCTAGGGGCCTCCCTGGTGGCGCAAGAGGTTAAGACTTATGAAGCTATCCGCAGCCACTGTAGCGCAAGTTCGAGTCGATCCCCAGTCAGGGAGCTACCCACATGGTGCAGCAGACCTCTCCTGACTTGCCTGCTGCTCCCCTTAGCAGTATACTTCAGTTAATCCTCCTGTTCTGCTCCCCACTCTGTCTCCGTTGAATCATCTCACCCCCCCCAACACCTCTGGCCTGTACCCCAGTTCTTGTATGCATAAATAAATAAATCTAAAAAATAAAAAATAAAGAGTATACTATCTAGCGGGAGAGACAAAAACAGAAATCAATAATGACAATACAGTTTGACAGTTGTGTGAAAGAAATATACACAGTGATATGAACATACATACACACCCATCAATTGAACTTGAGAGGGATACCAGCAGGGATAAGCATCACAGAGAAGACATGAGATTGATGATTTATTCGACTTTAAGTCTATGAGTTTAGTGTTCACTTTGTGTGATACTTTACAGTTAAATAGTATGTTTACATTCTGTGTTTCATTTGATCTAATGAAAATAGGAATGGAAAATGGGATAGCTCCCATTTTACAGATCAGAAAATAGGCACAGAGAAATTACCAGCCACATATTATAAATAGCTGAGTGGGAATTACAATGTAGTTTTTCTGACTCTTTTTTTTTTTTAAGATTTATTTATTTATGCATACAAGAACTGGGGTATAGGCCAGAGGTGCAGGGGCAGACAGAGTAGGAGCAGAACAGGCAGATGTACTGAAATACACTGCTGAGGAGAGCAGCGGGCGAGATAGGAGAGGTCTGCTAAGCCATGTGGCCATGTGGGTCACCTCCCTGGTTGGGGATCTAACTAGTGCTGCAGTGGCTGGTGATAGCTTGATAGGGCTTTCTTTAACCTTTGCACCACCAGTGAGGCCCCAGTTTTCCTGACTCCTAGTAAAAGGTACTATTCTAGTATGAGTAAGTGACTTCATTATCTATCTGATGAGAACATTATCTACATTTTAGAACTTTCTTCAATCTAATTTCATTCTTTCCTCTTGTGTATTTCTTCTGTTCTAGAACATAGCGTTTGGAGTCTTGTGCCACTGTGATTTGAACAAGTAAGAACACGAATTATATTCTGGGACCCAAAGGTCTCATATTTTCAGTCACTGTAATTATAGTCCAGCCACATTCTACCCTTAGGAAAGAGACTTGCAATTTCTAAAGCTGTCAAATGAAGTGCTCAGGCTGCAATCACTCAGTGCTAACATTCTCTGATTCGTTTTTATAACCACCAATGTAATTTTAAAGTATTCATTAAGAGGACACACACACACACACTTACTTTTTAAATAAAAAAAGTTGGTTTGATTCCAAACCAAAATGCTAATTATTGCTGTCTTTGGGTAGTTGGATCATATTTGATTTTTCCTTCATTTTGTTTAAGTATATATCTTCTTTCTTTTTTTTTTTTTTTTACAGTTAGCATGGAAGCTTATATAATTTAGGTAATAAATATGTAATTTCATTTTGTACTGAAATTGTGCCAAAAATGTCAGCACTTGGCAAAATCTAGCAGACTTAAAGCACAATGGAAACTTTTCAACAAGTTCATGTTGGAAATTTCAGATTCATTGAAAGGATTAAACAGCACCAATTTTTGACAAATCTGTTAATTCAGTAACTTGTGATAGGTTACCAAAGAGAAGTACTTAACAGAGAGAGCTGACTGCTTATCACCAGAAGATATTTTTGATTCATAAGCTATGCCCTGAATAATACATGACCACACCAAGATTTAAAAGTTGCCAATTTCACTTCAAAGTGCTTATGATTTAGTGGAGTTTAATTTAATGGGAGTGGTAGAGGTTAGGTTTTGAAGGTGTAAAAAATTGTGCCAAGTCACAGTTACCCTTGAAAATGCTTAAATAAATGTCCTAATACAGTATGTGTAAGTATACCATGAACTTGCATTTACAATAGAGGAAGATTCTACTAATTCTGTATTTTTTGGGGGGTCCTCAATTAATTCTTCCATTTCTTTGGAGAGACCATTATTTCCCAATTTCCTACCTCTACGATCCTTAAAGTTACCCACCCCATCTAAGTCTTTCTGTATAACAGCGAGTTGTTTGCATCATTGCTTGGGGCCATCACAGGCCCTCATTACCTTATTGTTCTTCTTTCACTTTCTTATTTAGTCCTTAGTCATTTATTTAATCCTTATTATAAGTTCACATTTTTTCTCATGTTGGTGCCACTTTAAGAGCGTACTATTTAGGGCCTCCCTGGTGGTGCAAGGGGTTAAGACACAATCTGTGAAACTATACGCAGCCACTGTAGCACAAGTTTGATCCATGGCCAGGGAGCAATCCACAAGGCCCAGCAGACCTCTCCTGTCTCTCCCGCTGCTCCCCTCAGCAGTGTATTTCAGTACATCTGCTTGTTCTGCTCCCCACTCTATCTCTGGTGAATCCTCTCACCCCTATACCTCTGGCCTGTACCCCAGTTCTTGTATGCATAAATAAATATTTTTTTAAAGAGGGTTTTTCACATAGACACACACTTAAAAAACAAAACAAAACACTGAGTAAGACCAAGTGAGACATGTCATCTAGGCTGGTATTGTCTGAAATGTATTTTCTTCAGTGTCTCACCATGTGTGTTCGGCCCTGTCCTGGGAGCCAGGGACAAAACATGGTGCACAGGGGACACTCTCCTCATGGAATCTTTTCTGTCTAGTGTGGAACATGGACATTCATTAGACAATGAAACAAATAGGCAAAATGGTAAGCAAAGAAAGGGTAAAAAATCGGAAGTGTGGGGCTGGAATGCTGAGCAGACCTCAGGATTTCAACAAATGGGCAAAGTCAGGGAAGACGAGTTCAGTAAATTTAAGAATAACTATTCTGGCCTGGAAGTCTCTTTGTGTTGATGTGGCAGATGGCAGAACCTATTCAGAGCAGGCAGGTTTGTGGGGTCTGGGGTGCCCCTCTCCCTGCCCTGTAACAGGATCACCTTTTCTGGGAGCTCTTCTGGTGCAGGCCTTTACTTATATCTCATACACTCCTCATAATACATTTGAGAAGATGGTATAGTGATTCATGGTATTTAAATGAATACCTAATTTAAATAGACACTCAGATAGGTCAAATAATTTGCACCAAACTAGAAAGGGAGGAGGGGCCAGGAGAGAGACCCTCAATGCCAGGCTTCAGAGTTGGGTTGAAGGGGGGCGGGGGCGAGGTGCTGGAGGCTTGTGAGCAGAGGTAGGACTTCATCAGTGCCTTAGAGAGTTTATCTGAGTTGGAAAAGGGCAAACCCGGTGAAAACGGTTCAGAATCTAACGTCCTAGTGCAGATCAGAGGTGAGGAAAAGGGCAAGAGAGATAGACTGAAGCCTTGGAACAGAAAGGGGGCTAAGGAGGCTTTCTAGATGTAGAGTTAACAACCAACTGGGGGTGGGGGGTGCAGGAGGCGGGTGGGGGGGGGGAGATGACAGTAAAGTAAAAAATTCTAATGCACAAAAAAATGCAACAGAGGAACATGTATCTTCCCTAAGGCTTAATTTATGTATTTAGGCTATTAAACTTTGTAGCATAATAGGTTGAACATGTTTAATGTTCTATCAGGGACAGAATTCATGTCAAGTACAATGACAGAGAAAACAATTGTTTTTATTTTTTACTTGTAAGACATGATTAACCAAATAGACTTGTGCGGACACAATCTATCTTATAAATGACGATCTTTATTTTTACATATTCAAGTTTGGACTAGCTTACTTGGTGATGCTCCTCAACTGTGTCTTTCATACAAGATGATTTAGAGAGAGTATTGAATGGTGGTCCTGCCAGCCAGCTACTTCTCCTGGGGAAAGAGGTAAGCTTTGGGTGTGTGGGGACAGTGGGAGGGGGAAGCTGCATCTCACCTACAAGGTGGCTTCTTCGAGCCCTCGGTCACTAAATATGTGGGTACGACAGGTTTCAGCCTCTGTGGACAGTATTTTAAGAACCTTTGGTCCACCCTTCCTCCTGGCCTGAGGGTTTAAAGATTCTGACAGCCCTCGGGGACTGCTTCAAGGCCCTGTGCGTGGAGAGTGATCTTATCCAGTTTCCTAGTGTGTTCAGAGTTTATAGTGAAATTGTTTAATGTTAGGTCCAGGTCCCCAGTGAGGAGCACAGAAGCTAGGGTCTCTGAACTAATGCATGCGATTATCTTTGTTTTATTTCTACTTGGCCCTGAGAAACCGCTGTTAGGTAATAAGGTTTGGGTCTGAGAGTCCTCCTGATAGTTCTTGGCCAGTTTCCTGGTATCCTGGGAGGGCTAGTTAGAAAGGCTGGTAATCCTTTTCCCCTCCCAACCTTCTGAGCAAGAATCTGCATTTCTAAACCGGTGTGATGTGCGCAATGAGGTCTGAGAAGCCCTGGGTTTAGCAGGCTGCAGCTCTGAGGTTATGCAGAACTATGAATACTGATTAATAGCTCTGGGGGTTCATCAGAATTTCAGAGAGAGATACCAAGCCACAAACTTACATTTCTAAAAGGCCCAAAGTAGGACAAAGGAGGGTTTATGGTTTTAGGAGCATTTAGTTGAGGGTATTTAAAACCAAACAAAACACTACTCAAGGAACACGTGCCTTTGCCTCAGGCAAGTGGGCCTGAATATTTCTTTGCTTTTTGGATAACTCTATTGAAAGAATGTGTGAATGATTTTAAGGGCTTCTTGGACTTTTGGACAAAGAAGTGCTTTCTGAGAAGTTGAAAAACTTGTTGGAGGAAAAAAAGGGGATGAAATTAGTTTCCTTTTTCTTTTATTTTTAAAGACAGTATTTAATATCTGAGGCCTGGAATACTAGTTCAGTGTGAAGGTTCTGGAGCCAAAAGCCTACATTTCAAATTCTGACACTACTCCGTTGCTCTGGACAAGCTTTTTAATCAGGTTAGGCCTCAGTTCCTCTTCCCCAAAATGGATAATCATAATAATACCTATCTTGTAGAGTTGAGTTGTTGTTAGGATTGTGTGTGTGAGAATGTACAAACTACTTACACGGGAGCCTGGTACAGAGTAAGCTTCATGTCTGCTTAATTACAAAACAATTAACTGAAAGGGTTCAGCTTCCTTCTCTCCTCCAAAGATGTTCAAAAAACATCATGCCTCTTGTCTCATCCTACCTGTGACCTCCTCGTCCCTTCCTCCTGTCCCAGGAGGGGAGAAGTTCAGATTCCAGAAACACTGGCTTTCTACCGCTCAAGTAGGACCCATTTGTCCATCTTCCTACCTGTTGTACCAGTCTCATCTTTGCACCAGAGACGTTCATGTCCTCCAGGTCTCAGCCAATATCCCCTCTGAAGGCCCTTCTGAGGGAAAGAGTCACCACTTCCTGGTGCTCTCCAACAACTATTGCCCTTTTATGTTTTCTTTGCAGCACTTAAAACTATCTGATCTTGCTTTTTTGCTAACTTGCTTACATATTACTTTCTAACTCCCCCTCTGTTGGAATATTACCCCTCCCAAAGGGCACACTCTTGTCACCACCTTTTCCCCAAGGCCTAGAGCAGGGGAGAAATGCCATGTTTGTTGAAAGAATGAGTGAGCAAATTAATGGATCAATGGAATAAAAATATCCCAGGAAGAAACACTTGAAGTTTGAAGGCCACAGTATGTGTAATCTTTGTCTTAGGTAGCCAAGGAGGGAAATGGAATGTAAGGCATATTTTGGTCCTTGGTGGTGGCCCAGAGTAGAAAGGGAAACAGAGTGTTAGGGCAAAATAGCACACTGACAAGGAAAGAAGGGGGGGTAGAGGGTAGGGAGCAGCATCCCTCACTACAGAAGTCTGTTTCTTTTTACTTCAAGAGAGGCAGGTACAAGGGCAGGAGGTATTTCTCAAAGCAGGTGGCAGTGTCAGTCTGCCCCACCCTCCTTGGTCTTAGAGGCTCAGGGGGGACTCCTCCAGGATGCTTAGGTTAGGGGTAGGAAGGGAGGGGGCTGGAAAGCGGTCTGGGAGATATGCAGGGGAGTCAGCAAATAGTCTCTGAAGTACCTTTACATAGATAAATGAGGGTGGGGAGTAAGGGAGAAAGAAACCCCTCCAGGGAGAACAGAGGGTGGCTCTGGAAAAACCAGCACTAAGGTGACCCCTAAGAATTCAAAAGTCTTTCATTAAACCCCACCTGAAGGCCAATTGTTCTGTAATCTACTGGGTGGTTTTGGCTTGAGGCTTATCTAAATCCAGTCTTGGGGGTGTGGTGGGGGGAACAAGGGTATCTTCCTTCTTCCTTTAAAGCAGGGGAAGACAAACAGCTCATGTAGCAAAAGCTTTTTTTATGGTTGGAATTTAAATGCTTGGGAAATAAACTGCCTACAAAATGTAGAATGATTTTGACTTTGCTTCAAAATGTGTATTTCCTCATCTATAGTGTGTACACACGCTGTCTCTTTTAAAACCCTGTGTTTGAGCTAAGATAGGATTATGTTAATCTATTCCTGACTTACAGGGAATAGCAGTTTTAATGACAAAGTGTTTGGAACAATTTTTTCCAAACAAGTACACATTATGTCAGGGAGATACACAGAAATGGACAGTTTAGTAGGATTAGAAAATTTATGGGTACAGTTAAACTCAGGCTAAAAAATAAGACCTATAGCTGAGCCTAAGGAATCTGTGGTGATCCATATTGAAGCATGTATTTGGACAAGTCACTAAATCTCTAGGCCTTCACTTTTTTAAAAAGATTTATTTTTTATTTATTTATGCATACAAGAGCTGGGGTGTAGGCCAGATGTGGGTGGAGGAGAGGTGAGAGGATTCACCAGAGACAGAGTGGGGAACAGAACAGGCAGATCTACTGAAATACACTGCTGAGGGGAGCAGCAGGCAAGGCAGTAGAAGTCTGCTGCGCCATGTGGGTTAGCTCCCTGGTCGGGATGCTGCACTGGCTGCAGATGGCTTCATAGTGCTGAGACTTAACTCTTGTGCCACCTGGGAGCATTTTTTCATTTGGAAAATGGATATAGTAATAGTTCCTACCTATTTGCTCTTGAGTATTAAATGAGATAATGTGTGGAATGCATTTGGGAGAGGAGCTGATCCATTATTAGCACACAGTAGAATTGAATATTATGAGTGCTATAGGAACAAGGGCTCAAATTTATTTCCATTCCTCAGATATTTCATTAGGTTTTCTGATATAAGGCGAAAGAAGAGCTTCCAGGATATTTGGTCCAGAGGCGAAGATAGACATGTAGAGAGAGAATTATAATCTATGTGTTGTGTAGTGAACAAAGTGTGTACCTTATTCACTTGTGAGGGTTATATAAAATAATGTGGGATGCATAATCTGTTGTGAGAACTGTCTGGGAGCATCATCTGTACTCTCCTATGGTCTGATTTAGTGTGGCAAATCAAAGAGACGACCTTTTAAGGTAGTACAGTACTTAGCACAGTACCTGCCAAATAGGTATTGGAAAAATACTTGTTGAATGAATGAAACTAATTTAGACACTTTCTTTGTCAAGAACAAAATCTGAGTTAAAATATTAAGATGACATTGTAAAACTGAATAGAGGGAGGAAAATCCAAGGTGGGGCCCAATCCAATGGTCTATATACCACTTTAACTTGGTGGCACCATTTTGTCTCAGACACTGGAGTTAGGCAGTGAGTGACAGAGGTGGAAACATGACACAGCATCTAGAAGGATAGAGAAAGGGATGGCTACCCCACAAGGTCAAGGCAGGCAGCATGTTGAGAGCTGGAGACTGGGCAGTGGAAAAGAAGAACCATGAAGTCGACCAAATATGGTGAAGACTCAAAAAGTAGACAAGGGCCGGGTTGAGGACATGGACTTTGTACATGTGTGGTTCTTCAAGTGTTTGAGGGAGCCTGCAGGAGCCATCAATGCAGAACGATATCAAAGCTTCATTAGACTTTATTTCATTTTGTTTCCTGGTGTTCTCCACATTGGACTTGCTTTTCTCTACTGTCCACAGATGAGAGTAGAGTTTAGCAGCACACTACCTGGAATTATGGTGCCCATCCTGGTGGCATTAACTGTGTGTCCTTTGACAAGTTACTGAACATTCCTGTTTCTCAGTTTCCACAACTGTGATACATATGGTTATTATGAGAATTGAGTTAATTCCTGTAAAGGGCTGAGAGCAAAGCCTGGAGTGCTGTTTACACACTAGCTGTTAACCTGTCACCCAGATGGTGTCCCCCGGAAGGAAGACGAGTCATCGGCCTGGTAGTGAGCCAACAGTGTCTAGTCTATGACCACATTCTTGGGCTACAGTCACCTTGCGTGTTTAAAGGTGTCTTTTGTGGTCATGTTGCATTTTAGAGAGGCAGATTCAAGAGTGGGGGATGAGCTTAGAGGAGGCCAGGAGCCAGTAAGAGGAGGCTGTGGCAGAGATAGGAGATTCTGACTCCAAATGGTGAGAGTGAGGAGTAGAAAGAGTTAGGAGTGAAATTGCCAAGGTTTAGTATTTGGGTTGTCAAGATGGACTCCTCAGTTTCTAACTTTAGCGACTGGATGGTGATACAAGAGAAGAAGAGATAAAGATGTAGGAGGCAAGGCTGCCTTGGAAGGGCTATAATGATGACTTCCACATTTCATGTATGAATATACTGGTTGTTTCTCAAAACCTGTCTCAAAACCACTTTTGCTATCAGATAAATGGAGATTCTGGAAGTACTTATTTATGGAATAATTGTGAAAATTAGTTCATGCAAATCAAGCATTTAAACAGTAAATGCAGAGGCCTCCCTGGTGGCACAAGGGGTTTAGACGCAACCTATGAAGCTATTCGCAGCCACTGCAGCATGAGTTCGATCCTGGCCAGCCAGGGAGATACCCATATGGTGCAGCAGACTTCTCCTGACTTGCCCGCTGCTCCCCTCAGCAGTGTATTTCAGTCAGTCTGCCTGTTCTGTTCTCCACTCTGTCTCTGGTGAATCCTCTCACCCCCCACACCTCTGGCCTGTACCCCAGTTCCTGTATGCATAAATAAAATAAATCTTTAAAAAAAAAGCAGTAAATGCACATACTAAGTTCCATGTGAGTGTTGTTATAATTAATTATAATGCTATAATTACCTAATAAAACTTTGTGTCATCTGCCCTCTGCTCATATCCCATATTCACCTATCCATATTCCTCTTGCTTACATTAAATGTCCTCCAGTTCATTGGCCTTCTCTTACCTCAAGAACTGAGAATTCTCAACACACTCCCTTTTTCTATTTAACTTTTGTTCCTCCTTCTTGTCTCAGCTGAGATGTCACTCCCTCTAAGAAGTTTTCTTTAACTCTTCAAGGCTGATTTGGGTGACAGGGGTCCCTCCTATGTATTCTTATGAACTTTATTACGCTGGTATGTGTCTGTAAAGCACATTGTTGGGAGTTCCTAGAGAGCAAGAACCTGGTATCTTGTATTACATTGTCTTCCAAGCACAGTGTCTCACCTATAAATAATAGTCTATACATTTTATTTAGGTGCATGAATGAATGGGCTGGAATTTGGAGAAAAGATCTGGATGGGAGATAGAGTCTAGGGTTCATCAGCATATGGATGTTTAAATAAAGAGAGAGGTGAGATTAACAGAGGTTAGCCTTCTTCGTACTTGACCTTTTGACTTAGTTTTTTTTCTGGAAACTGTTCTCTGTGGCTCTAAGAATACTATCCTATGTAGATCTTCTCCGGCCACGCTCATTGGTTTCTTTTACCCTAGCCACTCCTTGGATATTTAACTTGCCCCATACTTTCAACTCTCTCTAATTATTGATTGTTACTCCACATCCAGCTCCAACTTTGCCTCTGAACCCTAGTACCATATTTTCAAATCCTCATGAATATCCCATCTAGCCAAACAGACAGGTCATTGATTCAATTCTTATTCCCAAGCCTCAGACTAGCTCTCTATTTCATAGCTTGAATAAACAGGATCTCCACATAGACAAGCACCCAAACTAAATCTTATGAAGTTTCAATTCCTCCTCCCTCTCTCCACCACATCCTTCCTCTCATATATCTTGTCATTTCTGATTCTGGAAGTCTTGAATTTGACTTTACATTTCCTTTTCACTATTACAACCCTAGCTCTGATGTTCATATCTATTACCTAGAGTATTTTAATAGCTTAGGTGGCTTATAAGTTTCTTTTTTTTTTTAAAGATTTATTTATTTGTTTGTTTGTTTGTTTATACAGCACTGGGTACAGTCAGAAGCGTGGGAGGGTGAGAGAATTCACCAGTGTTTCTTTTTAAGATTAAATTAATTTTTATTTTTTATTACGGTAACATTTTTTAAATATTTATTTTTATTTATTTATGCATATAAGATCTGGGGTAGAGACTGGAGGTGTGAGGGGTGAGAGGATTCACCAAAGACAGAGTGGGGAGCAGAACAGGTGGATCTACTAAAATTCACTGCTGAGGGGAGCAGCAAGACAAGAGAGGTCTGCTGTACCTTGTGGATCTAAATGTCCTTGGTATCTAACTTGTGCTGCAGTAGCTGTGATAGCTTGAAAGTGCTGAGACTTGAACCACCAGGGAGGCCTGAGGTAACATTACTTTACAACACTATATAGGTTTCAGGTGTACAGCTTCTCACCTCAACACCTGTATATATATATCATACCACATCCATCAACAAATGTCCAGTCACCATCTACCACCAACCTATCAGCCCCCTCTATCTGTTCACACTCCCTTTTCCTTATGGTAACTAACATTCTATTGTTAAAGTCTACGAGATTGCTCTTACTTTGTTCAGTTTGTTGGTTGCTTTTTCTTTATACTGCACACGAGTGAAATTGTATGCTATTTGTCTCTCTCCTGTTTTCATGTGTCTATTGGCCATCTGAATGACTTTTTTTGGTGAAATGCTTATTTAGTTCCTCTGCCCAGTTTTTTAATTGGGTTATATTTTTGCTGTTGGATGAGTTATTTATATATTTTAGATATTAACCCCTTGCCTAATATGTAGTTTACAAATATCTTCTGTCAGCAGGCTTTCTTTCTTTTTTTTTTTTTTAATAGAGGCATGATTTATTTATTTATTTGTTTGTTTTTTGTTTATACATGCACTGGGTGCAGTCAGAAGCGCGGGAGAGTGAGAGAATCCACCAGAGCCAGAGTGGGAAACAGAGCAGGCAGAAGGACCAAAGTACACTGCTGAGGGGAGCAGTGGGCGGCAGGAGAGGTCTGTGCGCCATGTGGGACCCTCCTCCGGTGGCCGGGGAGCAGCCAGGAATCGAACTGGTGCCGCAGAGGCCGCGGGCAGCTTTGCAACCCAGTGCTCAACCGCTGCACCACCGGGGAGGCCCCAGCAGGCTTTCTTTTTAAGTTTGGTTCCTTTCACCATCCAGGTAACTTTTAAAATACAGCTTGAGCATGTCACTTTTTCACTCAAAGACCTCTAAAGATGGTGCAGCCTATGGAATGAAGCCCAAACTCCTGACCATGGTGTTCAATGTCTTCACAATCTGGCCCCAAAGTATTTTTTCCAGCCTCATCTTTCACCAGAGCATTTTCACCAGTACTCTAAATGTCCTCTTTATGCATAAATCTAGACATCTAATTAGAATTAGTTGTTCAGCTATGTCTCTGTACTCTTACCACTCTGGTGCCAGGCACAACCTTTATTAATTTCTGTATCTGATAAATCTAGCCAGATGCCTGCCTAAGAAATTAGCATTTCTTGAATAGTTGGTTATTATCACTTACAGAGGAAGTATCTCACTTAATTCTCTGAATCCAAAGTCTAGCATAGTGTCTTATACATGCAATGCACCAAATAAAGATTTGGGGAGATTTGTTGACTTATTTGGGAATGTAAACTCATTAGGTAGAAATCTTACTGATTCTTAAAAATGGAAATGTATTTAACTTATAAATGTCAAATGTTTATTATAAAGTTATTATATAAGCTATAACTTATAATACCCCCAGATTTCAGCTGTCACTTCCAACTGTTCTAACTACTCTCCTGTCATGTCAAATGTTTATTATAAAGTTATATAATAAGCTTTAACTTATTATATAAGTTAAAGTTTATTATAATGTTAATATGTTACATTTATATATTATTATCTGATTGCTATTGCAATGATAATTAGCTGCAGGAACTTTGTTTTATCACTTCATGCCTAACGTTAGCTGACACATCATAGGTATTGAATACGTATTTGTTGATGACGGCATAAGTGAATGAATGAACAAAACCATCTTCCCATCCCCTCTTTCCTCTGCCATTTACTAGCTCAGGCTCTATTTCCAGTAGTGTGAAGGGAGTTGGCACTACAAAATGTGTCACATCTGTGCTCGTTTGTTAAACTTCTAAACCTTGTGCAAAATTAAAGGAAATCACTTTTTCCCCACCTCCACTTGAGAAGGACTCATTTTGGACTGATGGAACAATGTTTTGGTTTGAATTTAATATAATTAACAGAAGTATCTTCTGGTATTAGCAAAGCCTTTGGGCAATAAAAGATACTTTTGCAATTCTCATATGCAAAGATCAATATTAGAATTATAAAAAAGAAACTGGATATCAAGTGAGAGTATATCAAGCCTAGTAAATTGTGAAAAGTGGATTTCTGTGCCCCACCAAAAATTAACTGCTGAATCTGAATTTCTGGGGGTGGGACCAGGGATCTGTACTGACCACTGATCTGGAAACTTCCCCATGTCTCTGAGAACTATTTATTTTTACTACTTTGGTGTTATATCTTATACTTTGGCTACCTATTCACTATCTTTATTGACTTCTTTTTCCTTAATCACTTTGGAGATTCCAACCCCAACCCTTCCCCACCTCACCCCCAAATTTCAACTATCACTTCCAACTGTTCTAACTACTCTTCTGAAATCAAGTGTTTTTAATGTTCACCCCTTGGTGAACCTCTATATGGTCAGCAAAAACTCCAGGTGATTCTTCAGTATTCTGAAGTTCAAGGGCAACTTAACTGACATTGCTTTTTGTCCTCTTCTGTTTATTCAAATCCTGATTGACTGAAAAGGAAAAATGAGTTGAGTATAAAAAAGAGGCACACATATCAATATATATCATCATCACCATCAAGTGTGTGGCAGTCAACTTCAGTATCTCCACAGTAATGGCTATGGAGTCTGCTCATTAAAATAACATTAATAAATATGAAAAATGGGGCCTCCCCGGTGGCGCAGTGGTTAGGCGCTGGGTTGCTAAGCTGCCCGCGGCCTCCGCAGCGCCGGTTGGATCCCCAACTGCTCCCCGGCCACCGGAGGAGGGTCCCACATGGCGCGCAGACCTCTCCTGCCGCCCGCTGCTCCCCTCAGCAGTGTACTTCGGTCCTTCTGCCTGCTCTGCTCCCCGCTCTGGCTCTGGTGAATTCTCTCACCCTCCCGCACTTCTGACTGTGCCCAGTGCTTGTATAAATAAATAAATAAAAATAAATCTTAAAAAAAAAAGTAACAGAAGTTTTAAAAAATAAATAAATAAATATGAAAAATGTTGCTTATTTGTTGATAAATATCCTCTCTCTTGGATATGTTTCTCATTAATTATCTTATCTCTTTACAACACAGATCCCAACTAGGCTCAGGTAGGGCCTTGAGGTGAGGGCAACAGATAAAAATGAACTAAACTAAACTGAAACTAAAACCAAAACCAGGCAGGTTTCCCCCCCACATCAAATCATTAAGCTCAATAATTGGTTAGTAATGTCCCACTTTAGTTTCTTAGAACTACTTGGGAGCTTTTAATTGGTTTCACCCCAGACCCGGTAAATCAGGGAATTCTGAGAGAGTTTGAAAACCATAGGACACCACAGGAGCCAGGTGCAGCCAGTTAGATGCTGTTAAGTTGCTCATCTAGATCAGACCTAGATGGGCAACCTACTCTCTTTATTATAGTTGAGCACTTGCTATGTGTAAGGCATGAATAGAGACATATAAAGAGAAGTGGTAAAACAGGCAAATGTTTTTTTAAGACTGCATCTTGAACGTGTGCTGTTCAAGGCACTTTAATCACTTAATTTTCACTAAAGATTAATGCTCACTTTACTTAGTGTCTCCATTTTACAGATGAGTAAAACAGACTCAAGAGAACTTAAGTTGGTATTGGAGGATGCTGGCAAGGAGGAGAGGAAGTGTGTGATCACCCACACTGTTTCCCATGTGAAGGAACCAAAACTGGGAGGTGGATATAGTTATCTAGGGGCAAGGATAGCAAAAGATGTGGGGTGTGGGGGTATGAGTTCAAGGTGATAGGAGATGAAGAGGCTCTCGAGGCACATGACAACTCAGAAGTTGCTGACAGGGGATCTGAGATGAGGGACCTCATTTCAATCTTAGGAGCCAGCTGTCTGAGGATGATGATGGAAGCAGCTGGCTCCTCTGAAATATTCTAGTTGGGTGGATTTCTGTTAAATGTTAACGGCACAAGCTCTATTGGTTAAAAAAAAAAAAAAATACACAAACTGGTATCAGAGAATACTGGGTAAAAAGAGTTTTGGACTCAGATCCAGTTAAAGAACAAAGATTTCTAGCTGGTTAAATAACTAAAAAGTTAATTAAACATTACTAAAAAGTTATTTAAAAGTTAAATCAATTTTGAAACACCAACTTGGAGATTTTTCCTTGTAGACTCGAAAGATTGTAATTAAACTCAATTGTCGTCATGCTAGATTTCCTCCCTGATGTTTATTTTTCTTCTGGTTATATTTCAGACAATTAATAGTGCCTAATGACTCAGGGTTTCATGTAATTACCACCAATGATTAGAATATCTTATGGAATGTTCACACAGGGACTCTGGAAGTAAAGGAAATTTATGATTACTCATGAAAATCCCTCTATAGGATGTAAAAAACTATCAGACTGTAAGACAAATTTATTATTCATTTATACCTCTATTTGTAGCTAGAAAAAATGATAAAAATAATTTAGCGTCCTTTAAAAAGTTCCAATAGTTCCCCCTCAGACAGAGCCTATTTTTCTTTAACTTTACAATATTTGAGAGAAATGAAAATTCAAATAGGAATGATTTCTTTTAATTTCCTGAAAAGCTTTGTTTATAGGACTCCTCCTCCACCCCCTGCCCAGGTGTGAAAGTATTTTAGTGAAAGTTTTATCCCAACTTTGTAAATAATTAATCCTCTGTTTCTTCAAAAATTCTGACAACATAAGAGTAACAATAACAGGCCATAAAACACTCCCCCTAATTGTGCAAGAGCTCATTCTTCCCTAACAGGGTTCAGGTTGACTGGAATGTGACTTCAGCACATTCCAGCAACTTCCACCGACCAGGAGAGTCAAACAAGACTCCCAAGGCAATGGATGAGAATCTTTATCTCTATTTCTGGATTTAGACAAGAGAATGAGGAAGGACTAGAAGAGGCTGGGGGATCCAGTAGAAAAGGAGATGGGTCTGGAAAACTAAGGACTAATTAACCAGGGGAAAGAGTTGGTCTCCATGAAGAAGGATGGGGCAGATAGGACAGAGAAAACCAAAGCAAGGGTGAGGCTGATTACAATAAGTTAGGGGGGATGATAGAAAAGCAGATTAGAGAGCAAGCAGCAGGGCAAAGATGGAAATCACATGCAAAGAAAAGGAACAAACTACTCATTCACCAGCAATCTCTTTTTGCCTTTTTCTCTCCCAAGAAAATATAGTTGGAAATCCCAATGAAGATTTCTTTTTATCTAGCTAATGGATGAGTGGAGTCTTGAAATTAAATCTTTAAGTTTTTACTGGAATCTACTTAGTCAACTTTTTAAAAATTAAGACAGTGTTCTACAATAAATAAATTTTTAAAATATAATAATTTTTTGCTTTTAACTTTTTATTTCAATTGGCTTTTGAAAGACAGGGCTAGTTTTGAGAGACTGAAATCAGTACTATTTTTTCCAAAGATCTCAAATTTTTTGTCATAACTTTATTAAGATACAATAATACACCATAACATGTACCAGTTATATATATATATATATTTTTTAATATTTATTTATTTTTATACAAGAACCGGGGTACAGGCCAGATGCACAGGAGGTTGAGAGGATTCACCAGAGACAGAGCAGGGAACAGAACAGGCAGACTGACGAAATACACTGCTGAGGGGAGCAGCGGGCGAGGGAGGAGAGGTCTGCTTCGCATTGTGGGATTCTCGCTGGCCGGGATCCAACCCGCTGTGGACAGCTTCAGAGTGCAGCGCTTAACCGCCTGCAACACCAGGGAGGCCCAGTTTTATATATTTAATTCATTTTTTAAATTAAATTATCCAGTGTACAATCATCACCACAGTTGGGTTTTAGAACTGTGCTTTCATCCTAGTAAGATCTCATGTGCCCATTTGTAGTCAATTTCCATTCCTCCCACAAGCCCTAGGCAACCACTGATCTATTTCCTGTTTCTAAAACTTGACTATTCTGCACATTTCATATAAGTAGAATTATATATATATATATTTTTCAGGTATCAGTATTTGATTATTTTATTGCTGAGCAATATTTAATTGCATGGATTTACCACATTTTGGTTCACCTATTCACCTGGTGGACATTTATGAGTAATGCTGCAGGTCTTTACATGATTATGTTCTCATTTCTTTTGATTAGATACCTATGAATGGTATTGCTGAGATGCAAAGTTATATTTAACCTATTAAAAAACTGCCATGATTTTTAATGTGGCTGCATTCTTTTACATCCTTACCAAGGTATGATTTTGATGGCTCAATTTCTCTCTCTCTTTTTTTTTTAAAGATTTATTTATTTATGCATACAAGAACTGGGGTGTAGGCTGGAGGTGGCGGCGGGGGCAGGGGGAGGGTGAGAGGATTCACCAGACAGAGTGGGGAGAAAAGGCGGATTTACCTGCTGCTAAGGGGAGTAGCAGGCTAGACAGGAGAGTTCTGCTGCACCATGTGGGTTATCTCCCTGGCTGGGGATTGAACCCTTGCTGCAGTGGCTGGTGATAGCTTGATAGCGCTATGTCTTCAACCCCTGCACCACCAGGGATGCCCCCACAATTTATCTTTTCACCTTGTATATCTATTAATAAATTGTTGTAGTTATTTCTAATGTTTTGTAATGTAGCCTTCACATTACATTTGAATTGTAGCCTTCCAGAATTACAACATTAGAATATTGGCATACCTTGGAGATATTGCAGGCGTACTTCCAGACTAGAACAATAAGAGTGAATATTGCAATAAAGCAAGTCACATGAAATTTTTGGTTTCTCAGTACATATAAAAGTAATATTTGAGGAAAATAAAGTTATGTTTATATATTCTGTTTCTTATTAAGTGTTCAATAGCATTGTCTCAAAATAACAATACTTTATTGCTAAAAAATCCTAACCATCATTTGAACTGTAAGTGACTCATAATCTTTTTGCTGGTGGAGGGTCTTGTAAAAAGTCTCTGTGAGATGCACTTAAGCAAACCACAATAGGGCCTCCCTGGTGGCGCAGGGGTTATGACAAAATCTATGAAGCTATCTGCAGCCTCTGCAGCACAAGGTCGATCTCTGGCCAGGGAGAAACCCACAGCAGACCTCTTTTGACTTGCAGCAGACCTGGCACAGCAGACCTCTCTTGACTCACCCGCTGCTCCCCTTAGCAGTGTATTCCAGTGGATCTGTCTGTTCTGCTCCGCATTCTGTCTCTGGTGAATCCTCTCACCCCCCACACCTCTGACCTGTACCCCAGTTCTTGTATGCATAAATAAATCTTTAAAAAAATAAAAAGCAAACAACAATAAAATAAGACATGCCTGTATTCTGAATTTAACTATTTACCTTTACCAGTAAAATTTATACTTCCATGTTACTAATTAGCATCCTTTCATTTCAACTTTAAGAACTCCCTTCAATATTTTTGTAAGGTCAGCCTAGTGGTGTTGAATTCCTTCAGCTTTTGTTTGTCTAGGAAACTCTTTATCTCTCCTTCAATTCTGAAGGAAAACTTTGCCAGGCAGAGAGTATTCTTGGTTGATAGTGTTTTCTTTCAACACTTTAAATATGTCATTCCATTCCCTTTTGGCCTGCAAAGTTCTGCTGAATAATCTGCTGATAGTTTTATAGGGGTTTCCTTATACATAACAGGTTGTTTTTCTCATGCTCTTTTAAAGGTTTTTCTTCATGTCTTTAACTTTTGACAATTTAATTATAATATGCCTCCTTGTGGGTATAAGTCAAGGAGGTGAAGGTTTGCCTTGAATATTGGGATTTCTTCCACCCTACTCTGATCCAGGGCCCATGGCTGCATCTGTGAGGATGCTGACAGTGCCTTTGAGCACCCCAAGGACAATTTTATTTTTTAAGATTTATTTATATAAGCACTGGGTACAGCCAGAAGCGTGGGAGGGTGAGAGAACTCACCAGAGCCAGAACGGGGAATAGAACAGGCAGACTGACGAAATACACTGTTGAGGGGAGCAGCGGGCGCGGCAGGAGAGGTCTGCACGCCATGTGGGACCCTCGCAGGGTGCCGGGGATCGAACTGGCGCTGCAGAGGCTGCGGGCAGCTTCGCAGCCCAGCGCTCAACTGCTGCGCCACCAGGGGAGGCCCCCCCAAGGACAATTTTTGAGGGGAATTTAACGTAGCAGTTAAGGACATATGCTTTTTATTCCATGCACTTTATTCATTAACTATATTCGTGTCCCCAGCCACATTCTAGACCCTTTTCTAGGATGTCAGGTACTTTGCTCGATGTTTAACCTTCTCACATGAAGTAGTCAGCTCTCAAGAACTTGTTAACAAGCTGTGTGATCATGTGAATATTATGTAACATCTCTGAGCCTGTTTCTTCACACATAAATTGAGAATTGTAAAGTAGTGCCTCTTTTGATTTTTATCATAATTAAATAATTATATGAAGTAATGACAACTCCTATGGCCTGTGATAAGTATAGCAAATGGTATTATTATAAGTTGCTCAACTTATGAGGTGGAACAAAAGTATTCTGTTATTCAGCCTCAACTTCCAGTTAAGTTCTCAGTGAATCACTAAGGGACAGAAAATTAACATTGCCTTAAAAATTATTTTGACATATTTATCATAAAGGCAACACATACAATAATTAAAAAAAAACAACAAATTCAAAGGTGTACAACAAAGGTGTACAACAAAAAGTTGAAATCCTCACCTCCTGCCCCTCCTTTCCTCAGAGTAATCACTAAGCAATTCTTCATTTTCTCTTCTAGAGAAATTTCATGCATATAAAAGCATATAGACGCACAGTCTTAGCAAACAAACAGCAAATGGAATCAGATCTACTAATTGGTTATCACTGAGCATTTTCAATTAATAATATATAATAAGAGAGCTTTCCAAGAGCAACACACATTATTATTTGGAATGAGTATCTCTTAATATTTAAAGATTTTTTAAAGAAGCTCTCTTAAGCTTCTGAAGAAAGTTTCTGAGTTGCATCCACTTTCCTTTTCCACCCTCAAGCTCCCCAGTCTCAGCCCGCATAGCTTCTAGCAGCCAGAGACTGGCACCTGCCCACCCACGTTTTCTTGGCCTGTGGCTGCCTGAGGGTGTGGGAGGGAGTATAGCAAAGAAGGAAGGGAACACATATTTTCCATGAGTAGTTGAGAAAGATCAGTAAGGGTAAAATCAAATTGACATAAGGCACTAGCACCCCAAAGTGTTTTATTACATGTGTTTAAGTAAAAGGTATCAGGAAGAGTGTTCTACAAGGGTTTAAAAGTCAAGCCAGTGGGTTCAGGAACAACAGTTTCTTAAAGTGGTAGCAACAGCTGCACAATCTACGGATGTGGATTGTGAGGAAGGACTTGGCATCTCATGTGCAAACCTGCTTTTTAGAAGTGGGGGGGGGTAGTAGGGGGGTGGGAAGTGGGGTAGTGGGGAGGAGGGATGGGAAAGGACAGGGGTGGAGAAGAGAGAAGGGGAGAGCACAATGAAATCCTTACAGAGAAGTGAAATCCATACAGAGCAATAAGATTGGGCCCAGAGCCACATGAAGGATAGGTAACCAGACTTCCTCCACTTTCACTTACTTGTTCCTGCTCCCACCTCACTGCTCATAGCCGGCTTGCTTTACTTTCCATCCATGAGGTACTTTGCTAGAATTAAGTTCCTACTCAAGAATCTAGGTGACTAATGTCTCTCTAATCACAAAGCGGCTGGATGCAAAAGCAACCTAAAATCTTTAATAGAGATTAAAATAAACTTCAGGGATGGGGAAAAAAATGGGTTTTTTGGTCTTTGTTTCTTTCTTTTTGCTTACTCCTTTAATGTTGATTCTCCAAATTGTTTCTACCTCCACCTGGGCCAGAAAGTAAAATTATAGAATGGTTTACAGTTTCAAAATTAGACTGTTAAGTAGGGCCAGCAACTCAGCCTACAGGCCTGGCTCAGAGCCCACACTCAAGAAAGCAAAATCTTTTCTTGGGTGGAGCTTTCCTAGACAGAAAACTTTTACCATGCCTCTAAGCAGGGGAAGCTTGGGCCAAGATTATATTGGGCAGGTAATAAAATTAAGGGCAATAAAACCAGATAAACCGCCTCATTAGCAGCAGGTTACTGGTAAAGCCATTTCAACAAGGAGAGGTAGAAGGAGGACTCACGGTGTCTGCTTGTCAAGTTCTTCCAAATGGTCTCTTTTGCAAAGGGAACCTGGTTTTCAGGAGCCTTGGCTTGGTGGAAAGGGCACACGTGCATTTCGCTGACACTGGATGAAAGTAATTAGGAGCTCAAAGGTGAGTCTCTAGAATTGGCATCCCTCACTCTTGCCTTGAAAGCTCAACACTGAGCTGCTCAGCCTCTCAGAATCTCTTTATTCACAATCAAATCAAGAGAGTGGGGGTTCAGTACCAGTCTGCTAGACTCAAGCAATCCCTGACAGCACATCAAAAATTGATTTGCACCTTAAAAATCAAACTTATTCTGTAAAGGTGGAATCTTTTTCTTAACCTTATACTTCATGATGCTATTCTGTTGCTCTGAGGGGTTAACTAATAAGGATTAACTCGAAAGATCAGTCGGATCCTCAAAACCACTTAACACGCAAACCTATAAATACTTGCCCTTTCTATTTTTTTCTACACAGTGCAAACTTCTCCATATATCACTTGGCAATTGGAACTCTAAATAGCAAATAAGAAGTTTTCTTTGTAAGTTGTATTTTCCAGTTAAGGAAAGGCACAAACGATTCTATGACTGCATTGTTCTTTGGAGTCAGGGCTGTGGTTTTGTGGGCACCCAGCCTTTTAGGACACAAGACTAGTGAACCAGTGATTCATGAAACACTGTGAGAAATTGCCTTTTTTCAGAGTCCAGGGAAATTTCAACACCAGGAAATCATCCAGGACAGGAAGGACCAGTCAGATGTACAAATTTGTGTATTTGTTAGAATCCTAGGCACGTGGGAATTTATTCTGCCCCCCTTCCCCTCTCTTTCATCGCCAATCAATTATCAACATTTCAACTGGTTTTGCCTCCCAAACGCCTCTCTAATCAAGTGCATTCCTCTTTAACTCCGTTGCCACTAGACCAAACTGTATTACAAAATTTTTCCAAATGAACTACATCCATCCACTTTTGTCCCCTCCAATTAAATCCCTACATTGTAAGCCACATTAATTCAAGTGAGCATGTGCCTGAACTATCCTTCCTGTCCTTAGTAGACTCTAATGGCTTCCTTTTGTTCTTAAACTGACCATCAAAATCCATATGATTTTGAATTTTGGTTGAGAGGCCATGACAAGTTGGCCCCTGCTCAGCTCTCCATTCTCCTCCTATACCTCACAACACCATCACCCCATTCTCTCCACTACACTGGCCTTCTCAGGGGTCCTTGCAGTTAATGAGATTTTTGGGGACAGGGATGAGCCAGGTATCTGAATTTTTCCAAACCCCCCTTAGGTGTTTCTGAACCACTACTACGGTTGAAGGCAACTGAACTGAAGATGGAGCCAAAGTGAAACTAGATCTTAGGCTCATTCAATATGGTAATGTACCTATTAACATTAGGGTGCAACTCAGGTTTGCAAGGTAGGCCAGGTAAATCCCCAAAAGAGCCAATCAGTGCATTTTCTGCACGAGCAGATCATTGCTGCTACTTCTGTTACTCAAAAAGTTTAAAGAGTGAATCATACACAATCCGCTAGTAGATGATTTTTTTTTTACTTTCTAGAAAATCTAAATCTAGCTAAAATATGCAATTCTGAGACTGAGGATGCATTCACAAAAGTTCTGAAACATTATCTTAGATGAAGCAGATGGCTCCTACATTACCCAAATCTCAGCTGGGGAAGACTTCTCTGGAGGAACAGGACTTTGCGTTTGCAGATTTGTATTGCTTTCTTAAATGGACTTGGATGTGCTATGGGTCCGATCGTGTTTCAGAAACCAGATAACCAGGATAGGCAAAATCTGATCAAACTGGGTTGTTCTCCTCCAATTCCATTATAGGGAGATTGTAATATGTTGTCAAATTTGCTTTTCTGAAAGGGGGAGGGGGCCCTTTGGACTATGGTGCATTGGTGGTTAGTGTGGGTAGTGACATACTTCTGCAGAGGTATAAATCTCTGGATCATATATACTGTTGTAAACCAATGTTACCTCAATAAAGAAAGAATAACACAATAAAAACATTTGCTTTTCTGCAAAGAGCTTATGAATTGCATTTTGAAAGCAGGATTGATTTTATTTGTCCCTACTATTTATAGCAACACTGAGTCCTCAGCCAGCTGTGGGAGGATATGGCTACATTTAAATTCCCACCCCAGTTGTGTGTGACGGTATCTGGCATCCTTTCAACAACTGCAGTCATTACTTGGAGAGTAAGCACAGAGGGAAAGAACTCAACTCTTAATGTTAGAATATCAAACCCTCTCTAATGTTTTTTTGGATATAAATATAGCAGTAATTGTATAATTAACCTTAATCTTAACACTCTGTAGTCAAATAACTACTTTTCCAAAAGGTACTATCTATAACTCTTAAAAAAACTAGACAAAAATATCTTTTAAGAAATATTTTATGGACCTCCCTGGTGGTGCAGGGGTAAAAGTCTCAGAGCCACTAAGCTATCTCCAGCCACTGAGGCATAAGTTCCATCCCCTGCCAGGGCAGGAATCTGGCCCACATGGCACAGCAGACCTCTCTTGTCTCGCCCACTGCTCCCCTCAGCAGTGTATTTCATTCAATCTGCCTGTTCTGCTCCCCACTCTGTCTCTGGTGAATCCTCTCACCAGCCCCCCACCCCCTGCTGCACCTCTGGCCTACACCCAGTTCTTTTATGCATAAATAAAATAAATCCTTGAAAAAAAAAAGAAAGAATTATTTTATGTAAGTATTACATGCAAACTGTCCCAAAGTAAAAATGTTTCAAAGAACATACAATGAAAAATATAAATAACTACAATGCCTGTACTTCAGCCATGCAGTTCTCCTTACAGGCACCATAACCAGGTGTTTATTCATCTGTCCAGAGATAGATAGACATGCACAATGTACATCTCATCTTTTTTCCCTTTTAACTGTATATGCTGATTGCTCTATATCAATAACGATCTATCCCATGTATAATGTGACTGCCCAGTGAGCTCCTTTAAAGACCTTTCTCTCTTTTTTTTTTTTTAAGATTTATTTATTTTTATGCAAGAGCTGGGGTACAGGCCAGAGGCATGGGAGGGTGAGAGGATCTACCCAGAGACAGAGCGGGAAGCAGAACAGGCAGATGTACCGAAGACACTGCTGAGGGGAGCAGTGGGCACTACAGGAGAGGTCTGCCGCGCCATGTGGGAATCTCCCTGGCTGGCCGGGAATCGAACCCGAGCTGCAGAGGCTGTGGACAGCTTCACAGTGCTGCACTCAAAGGTAGGCAGGAAAGGTTATTTTTTAGTTACTAAAATGGGGTGGGGGAAGAATCAGAAAATCCAGATTCTAGCTTTTGGTTCTATTTATCAACAGCTTAGTAAGAATCCTTAGACAAATCTCTTAAATTTTAGGTCTTGATTTTCCACATCTGTAAAATAATTTTGAACTTCATCATCTGCAATGTCCTCTTTATGCCTACAAATGTATACTTTTACTCTTCAAATTGCTAATTGCTATTAAGGTTTATGTGTTTCAGACATGCACAGATTGAATAAATCAGATGTATTATTGAAGAGCAAATATTAACATCAAAAAATTGTTTCCAGGGGACTCAACCCGTTGCGCCTCCTGCTCTTTTGCTAACTTGCCCTCTGACTGCAGACAACTGATCTCACCCAGCTGGCCCTGGTCTTCTCATCCAGGAATGAGGGGTGGTAGAGGGAGAGGAAGGGAGTGGACTCACCATTGAGGTCCTTTTCAGCTCTCACACTCTGTGAATCTGTGACTAGATGAGGTCAAAGTGCCTTTCCAACTCTACACTTTGATCAGCCATTTAAATTTTCATGGGTTTGGTCTGTTTCCTCAATTGTCCAGTAAGCTCATTAAGGGTGAGATTATCTCTTTGTATCTCTGGGAATGTTCTGCTAGAACAAATAGTTGATCCAGGATGTTTGTTGATTTTGGGGATTATCACTGAAAGTATTATGCATTAAAAATTGCTCCAATCCTATTCCTCGAAATAGGTCCATTAACCCAGTAGCTTTCTTAGAGGACAAATGAAAGGAATTGCAAAGCCTTTGCTCTATCAAAACAACTGGAAACCATTTTTTAAAAAGATTTATTTATTTATGCATGTAAGAACTGGGGTATAGGCCAAAGGTGTGGGGTGGGGTCATGAGAGGGTTCACTAGAGACAGAGTGAGGAGCAGAACAGGCAGATCTTCTGAAATACACTACTGAGGGGAGCAGCAGGCAAGACAGAAAGGTCTGCTGTGCTATGTGGATCAACTCCTTGGCCAAGGATCGAACCCATGCTGTGGTGGCTGCGGATAGCTTCATAGTGCTGATGCTTAACCCCTTGCGCCACCAGGGAGGCCCCCTGGAAACAATTTTTTGATGTTAATGTTTGCTCTTCAATAATACATCTGATTTATTCAATTTGTGCATGTCTGAAACACATAAATCTTAATAGCAATTAGCAATTTGAAGAGTAAAAGTATACATTTGTAGGCATAAAGAGGACATTGCAGATGATGAAGTTCAAAATTATTTTACAGATGTGGAAAACCAAGACCTAAAATTTAAGAGATTTGTCTAAGGATTCTTACTAAGCTGTTGATAAATAGAACCAAAAGCTAGAATCTGGATTTTCTGATTCTTCCCCCACCCCATTTTAGTTACTAAAAAACAACCTTTCCTGCCTACCTTTGATGGAAAAAACTCAAAAACTTTTCCCTTTGTTTCCTTTTTTTTTTTTGGGTACTCTAACTCCCAGGATGAGCAACCTTCACATCACACTATAGCCCACACCATGCACACTAGGACCATTAAGAGCAAGATGGGGCTAAAGGAAGGGAGGTTGGAGCAAAAATACATGCCATAATAAAATGCATAACTTGGAAATGTAAAATAAGTTTATCCTTATTTTTCTGGCATGCAATAGGCACTCAGTATACAGTTGTCAAATGAATGAGCAACTTACTAGAGAGGCAAATAACAGATGCCATGAACTAGCTAATAATAATAGCCATTTAAGTGCATACTTTGTATTAGGCATAATTCTAAACGTGACCCACTTAATCTTCACAACAACTTTTTTTTAAATTTTTTTTTCCTCACTACATCCCATTTGAATAGTATTCCATAGTATGAGTATACCATATCTACCATATCTTCTTGATCCATATCACTCAGTGGGCATTTAGGTGCTTTCCATGTCCTAGCTATTGCAATGCTTCAACGAACATTGTAGAGCATAAAGTTTTTTGAGTTGACGGTTTCATCTTCTTTGGATAGTTGCCCAAGTGAGGGATTACTGGGTCATAAAGAATTTCCACTTTTAGTTCTTTAAGGTAAATACAGATCACTTTCCAAAATGACCATACCAATTTTCATTCCCACCATGGTCTAATAAGATTCCTCTTTTTCCCACATCCTTTACAGCACTTGTTAGGTTTCTTTAAAAGATGTGCCATTCTCATGGTTTCTTACTGTTTTGAATTTTTTCATTGATAGAAAGTTGCATTATAATGATATGTTTCAGGTGTTCATATTTAAAGCAGAGTCTGCATGTAATGCATTTAAGTTCTGACTCCTTATTCTAAGGAAATCAAGAGGAAACAAGACCTCTACGGTATTCATTATATGCTGTCTTTTGTTGAAACTTGCTGCTCCCTGAAACTATGTGCATTTCATTTGTTAATTTGAAAATAAGTTAGAATCACTGTGCTTTCTCATCTGAAAAACTAGATTAATAAACATCACTTTCCTTACTGAGCTGTAAAAGGAATACATGAAATAATGCCTATAAAGGCCCAGGCCAGTAAATTTTACCAACAATTTTATTTGAATATCTTCATTATGAAAGTCATTTTGGTATTATAATTTTCCTTAGTTGTTTTTTTTTTTTTTTCTTTCTTTCTTTCTTTTTTTTTTTTTTAGGGAAGAGGGAATTGAATTGAAATGTCAGGTTTTGTTAAAGGAAGCCAGACCTCTCTATTGCCCAAGCTAATATATTGTACATAACAAACCTAGTTAATACCGTAACAAGCCCTCATTGACTTATCCATCTTCAAGTAGGACAATTACCCTCAGGGTTTTGCCTACCTTTCAGTGATTATGAAAATTATGAAAATGTTTTCATAGTTTCCTTAATTTCACCAAATCTGCATAGCATCTCTATTATCATTTACTTACTCTTTCTATTTAAATCAACCAAATTTTAATTTAAATGATTTTTGTAAAATTAAATGTTAAAATAGAATTCTTAGGGCCTCCCTGGTGGCGCAAGGGGTTAAGCATTAGCACTTTGAAGCTATCTGCAGCCACTGCAGCACGAGTTCGAACCCTGGCCAGGGAGCTGAACCATATGGCACAGCAGACTTCTCCTTCTCGCCTGCTGCTCCCCTCAGCAGTGTATTTCAGTCAGTCTGCCTGTTCTGCTCCCCACTTTGTCTCTGGTGAATCCTCTCACCCCCTGCACCTCCGGCCTGTATCCCAGTTCTTGTATGCATAAATAAATAAATTGTTAAAAAAATAAAATACAGAATTCTTTAAATGAAAAAAAGATTTGTTCATATACCACTTAGGAAACACTAGTGTAGTAAAATGCATTGAGTTGAAGGATCAGAAGACTTGAGTTCTAATCCTAGCTTTGCTCTTTGCTAGTGATATAATTTTGAACAATTTATCTCTTTAGAATAGTAGCCATAATATATAATTCACATTGTTGTTTTGGTACTGAAATAATGTACATGATAGTACTTTGAAAAATTTAAGATTTGGTGTAATTTATTAGTTATTACAGTTAAATAAAAGGAAAATCAGTATGTCTAGAAAACAAAGTAGTATTGCTTAGTAGTGAAGTTTATCTTGAGGGGTAAGAGGGTGTAGAAAACATCTATATTTCAAAGAATGGATATACAACAATGCACTATTTGGTTAGGAAATGGCAGGAAAAATTAAATACTGCAGATGGACAAGGAGAAAATCTACTTAATTTCTCTTTGATCAAAAGAACATTTTGAGTACAGGCCCAAGATTGAATTATGGCAAGTTTATGTGAAGTCTTAAAAATGTAACTTCAAGTATTAAAATTTAATCACATATATAATGAATCCAAGGATAACTTAACCAAAATTAATATTTATATGTTCCAGTGCAATCACTAATTCCTCCTAAGACTAATATAATTTTCTAAATTGACCTCTAGAGTATAATGTAAGCATGCCAAGTTTCCAGAATACTTATTTATCACCTAATTGAAAAGTGTTGGAATAATCAGGACTGTACTTCTTCAGACTCAGATTATGCTTTCTTTAATTGAAAAAAAAAAAAAAAACCTTCAAAACATATTCCAACCTTTCTTACTATGTTCACCTTCCTGACTACCTTCTCTTCCTTCTTATCCTCCTGTCCAGCCTCACCAAGAAACAAGATCTCACTGAACTACCATCATTTTCTGTCCCCAAACATCCAGGTGACATTGGACCTTCATTCTTGTTCTAAAGTACCCTACTCCTTAAAGGTAGGTTAAGTAATTTTGTGCTCTTGGCATCCTCTGTCTTCTGCTGTTCCTGTGACTATAATCTCGTCCTCTCTGCAGCTTCTCACATCAGCCTGAAACCTCAGCACCTGACCACATGTTCCCAGGTAGCAATGATTTAATGTTCTTTATCCCCAGTGGTCAACTGTGTCCAAGAACTCTCTTTCTGATTCTTATGTTGGCATCCAATCTGTTTCACAATAGCATACAAAGCTCAATTTTTTTTTTATTTTTAAAGATTTATTTTATTTATTTATGCATACGAGAGCTGGGGTGTAGGCCAGAGGTGTAGGGGGCGGGGGGTGGTGAGAGGATTCACCAGAGACAGAGTGGGGAGCAGAACAGGCGGCTCTACTGAAACACACTGCTAAGGGGAGCAGCGGGCGAGACAAGAGAGGTCTGCTGTGCTTTGTGGGTTAGCTCCCTGGCCGAGGATCAAATTCAAGCTGTAGCGTTGATAGCACTGAGACTTACCCCCTAGGCACCTGGGAGGGCCCTAAGCTCCATTTTTTTCTGAAACAGAACTCATTGTATCCCTACTCCCCAATTTTTATCTAGTCAAGTGTTCTTTATCTTAGTAAAGTTCACCACCATTTATTCAATCATTCAGTCCAGAAACCTAAGAGCCGTTGATTTATCCATTACATACCTCTCTCACCATGTCCCTTCTTCGCATTTATTAATCAACAAGCCTTTTCTAGTCTATATCCTAAATACTTCTTCAATCCATTTACCTCCCTATATTTTCACTGTCCCCAAATCAAGTCCCAGGTAAAATCACCTCTGAACTGGATTCTATGACATCTCTCTCCCACTAATGCACACTTAACTGTGTGGCTTCTCTCCTTACATTCTTTAATGGTTTCCTGTTGCCTTTTGTCTAAAGGCCTGAATCCTAAGATCTAGGATGCTCTGTGTGGTCTTCCCTCTGCCAAGTTGTAGAGGTTCATCATATGTCATTCTGTCTGCCTCTCAGTTCTTTGCAGTGAGAAGCCACACTTCTTACCTTGGGACTTGGCCTGGAACAGATGAGAGTAATTTGTAGACACTTGACTGTGAACTCCTCTCTATCACCCCATCCCCAAATTCTCTAGACTTCCCTCATCCCAACTTTAACATAGTTACCTTTTTCTTTAGGTTTTATTTTACTTTTTTGTTAAAGATTTATTTTATTTATTTATGCATACAAGAACTGGGGTGTAGGCCAGAGATGCGGAGGGTGAGAGGATTCACCAGAGAAAGAGTGGGGAGCAGAACAGGCAGATCTACTGAAATACACTGCTGAGGGGAGCAGCGGGTGAGACAGGAGAGGTCTGCTGGGCCATGTGGGTCAGCTCCCTGACAGGGGATTGAACTCATGCTGCAGTGGCTGGAGTTAGCTTGATTGCTCTGAGACTTTAACCCCTGCACCACCTGGGAGGCCCTTCTTGAGGTTTTAGCCTAAATATTCCACCTTCAGAAAAAGGCTTGCGCACCCTCCAGACACACACATAACAGCTTGTTCTCCTTCCCATCATTTTCAGAATAATATGTTTAATTTTTAGTGTCTTTCTAGCTGCTAATCTGTATGCTCCATGAGAACAATGAACTTGCACTCTGTCTGACACATAATAGCTACAGAATAAATATTTGATGATGGAATTTATTTCAGAAATCCTTTATTTCTGACTATTAATTTATTTAAGATTTATTTCTATAATAGATTTGAATAGGTTCTTTCACTCATTAGATTGAAACAGTTGGAAATAGGATTTTAAAAACTTCTGAAAAATAAATTGTAAACTCATTGAAAGTTTAATAGAAAATTATTTAATTTGTCCCTAATACTTTTTTCCTTCATCTGTGAAGAAAAGAAAAGAATTTCAAAATCAGAAAACCTTTTATTGTGTGCATCATAATTGAATAAATAATACCAATAGGCATTTACTATTTTCCAAGCATGTATTACTTAATTTCAAACAACTTTATGAGGTGGTTACTATTTTTACCCTTGTGTTAGATGGGCTTGCTTTTGCTCTGTTGATTGCTCTGACGGCAACATGAAGAAGCGCTTGCAATCTGTTGCTGACACACCTGTTAATTAGGTCATATTTTACAGTTACACTAGATTCTGATAATGTCCGGGATTCTTTCCTGGCTGGCTCAGCTAGATTTTGGGTCACCCTGCCAAAGGACTGGCTCCCATCATGTGCTGCCTCTTACATCGCAGATTCTTCTCCAGTAGACTTGGCTCCATCTTGTTTCATCACTGCCAGAGGAATTTATCTAGTCATGCATAGCCCTTGAAGCCATGGTAGCTAGTTCTCATGATTTTTCTGAATGCTGCAGGTCCTAAATAGTGTTCAGAAAAAAGAATCTTGCAGGATGCCCACATTTGACTCCCGTCCTAAGGGTCTTCTGGAGACTAGGGGGAGCTGGAATAGGTGATGTATCCTACTTCATCCCTCCATCTGTTTATTAAATTTATTCTACAAATATACATTGCTTATCTACCTTGTGCCAAATAACACAGGTGCTGGGGAGAGAACACTGAATAAGAAGTTCCTATTTTCAAAGGGTTTATCATTCAGTTGCAGAAATAGGTAAGTAAATGAGCATATACTGTTGAGGGGGTATAAAAGAAGAGTGAGACAATAATCTTTTTATGGTTACAGAAAACATAAATCTAATTCAGGTATCAATTAGGTAAAAGTATTAATATTTATTGCCTTAAGGAATGGAGGTTGGAATAATGAACCTCTGAGAAGGGCAAGGCCGCATCATCAACTCAGTCCTGATTGGACTGGGCGTCATGCACTTATTTTTCTCAATGCAGGCTTTATTCTCCATTGTGTATGCCAGTTCTTTCCACAGGTCAAGAAGCAAGGTCCCATCAATTCAAGGCTTCATATCAACCTAAGGTCTGACTCAGAGAGGACTGGATCCTCTTTTTCAATCACAGTCTACAAAAACCCCAGGGAAGAACACAAGGCCAAGCAGTTTGAGTCACATGTCCATCTTTGGACAGGTGATTTTCAGCTGTGGGTGGTTTTGCCCCTCAAGGGATATTTGGCAATGTCTGCAGATGTCTTTGAAGATCATGCTTGGTGGGGTGGGGGTGGGGGCTGAGGGGGTGCTTGTGGTATTTAGTGGACAGAGGGGAGGGATGCTGCTAAACATCCCCACAACATAGAGGACATCCCCATGACAAGGAGCTATGCAGTACCAAATGTCAATAGTGCTGAGCCTAAGAAACTGTTCTAGACCATCCAGTTCTGTCTGGGACAGGGCCAAGAGGTGCATCAAAGGTTTTCCAAAAGAAACAACGCCAAAAAGGAAAAGTAGGAATTAGTTAGGGAAAGAGAGGCCAGAGAAGACTGATCCACTGGAGGAGATACAGAGACACAGACAGGCCTGCCCAGAGCTGGTTTCTAACACTATTACTACCAATAAAACATCACAAATTCATGCAAGGCTTACATGGAGCAGAATGTCTGTGGTGCTGCAATGGTATCACCATCCTACAAAGCAATTACGAGAACATCAAGCAGAAATCATGTCACATATATTTTCTTCACTGTAGGAAACTTTTTGTTCAGGGCTAGTGTTTCACCTGGAATTTATAATTCTCAGGGGATCATTTTAGTTAAGTATTAAAATACATCAGTGGATCAGGTCTAGTATTTAGGTGCAGCACTGGTTCTGAAGTCAGACAAGGATTTGAATTCAGGTTCTGTCTTTTCTAAAGCATTCCCATAGCCACTCTAAGTGGAGTAGGCTAGTGTGAGGAAAATGCTGGGAAGGAGATCTGAGCAGGAGAGGGTGGAGGTAGGTAGTCATGTAGAATAGAGAAGAGAAGCCTAGAATTTTTAGAGTGAGCAAATAGAGGAAAGTAAGGCACTCTAGGTGGAGAAAGCATCATGCACTAAGACTTAGTTAGGAATGAGTGTAGATGCAGGTAAAAGTGATCCTAAGATACAATATCTTTTTGTGTAAGAAACAGGAACTTTTCCAAGATCGAGAAAGCTTGAGGAACAATGGGGAGTTCAATTTTGGACAGGCAAATCAGCATTTCCTGTGGATTATCTAAGTAGAGTTTCAGAGAATAGTCAGAGCTACAGATGAGAGATCAGGAGCTACAGATTTCGATACAGGAGAAAGAACTGTTCCTTAATGTAAGGAGCTTAGGGAGAAGGAGAAAAAAGGAAGCCAGTGTTTGTTGAAAGAAGAAGGAAGGAAGAAAATATAGAAGGAATTTAAGAAGGGAGGTGAAAAGAAAACAGATGAATATGTGAATAAAGAGAGAAAAGTATAAAATCATTATGATGCGGTATCACAAGGAGAGAATTTAAAGCAAGGAAGACTTGTCAACAGTGTCAAATACTGACAAGAGGCCAAAGATCATTAGAGCTGATTATAGGCTCACTGGACACATACAGTGCAATTTAAGAGATATATTTCCAGTTGCAGCTTGGAGGTAGCATCGATTGAAGGGAGTCTAGGAATAAAATTAGGGATTTGGAGGACAGCTAGTTTATAATAGCCTTTTAAAAATTTGGATGCAAGACAAAGATGTCCATTATCATTGTTATAATTTCATATTGATTTTGAAACTTTTAACCCAATGCATAAGTTTGAAAGAAGTAGAGGCTTAACAATTGAAAATAAGTTAGCAAAACACATTAACAGCTTGTATATTTTATTACCTTCTACCCATAGTGCCTTGACAATGCAATTAAAAAAAACTATTAAAACTATTAAACATTCTATTAAGGCTAATATAATCACTCAAAGGTAGTTAGCTGCAATATATATGTGGTTGTCAGTGAATTTAACAGAAGATCCAACTCACCATGGGAAAGCAGAAGAAAAGCACATAAAGAAAAGCACACAGAGAAAAGCACATATGTGCTTTGTAGTCAAAGTAACTACAAGGAAGCACTAAACAAGTACAAAGATATATGTTCATTATTGTTTATGTATCAGTTACCTAAGATTAATTTAAATGCTGAGTACACCACCAATCAAATTATGATGCACTCTTGGCATCACTTGACAAATCAATTTTAAATAAGATTAAGAATAGAAGCCTGGATTCTGCAGAAAGAGGTGGCTGATAAAGAATTCTTCTTGGTGGGGTAACTAAAAGATTTTATGAAGGGATATTATTATTCAACTAAGTCTCATATATTTTCTATAACCCTGCTTCATTTTCCCAACATTCAGGAAAGTCTGATAGATCCAGAAATGTCTTGTGTGACAGTGTCAGGGAGAAAATCAAACAAGAGTAGAGTTCTACCTCTAGATTAGTGTGAAACAGAGACAAAAGAATAGCTTATTTAGGTGAATTCATGCTTAGATTCAGTGAAATCACAAGTGGGAGCCAGAAATGACTATGAGATTGTAAACCCCTGGGAATTTAAAGCAATCTTAGAGAATGAGTTGCAATTCCAGTGAAATATGGGAGGGGCCTAGAGCCAACCTATTCTGTATCTCAAAGTTCAAGGTAATTTCAGTTGACATCCCAGTTACATAAGTGAAATCTTAATCCTTTTAGAAGTTCCTAGACAAAAGACAAAATATTACTAATGTTTCTGTCTGTAGTATTGAATTATAAATGTAATTTATTTTTCACATTCTCCTGAATATTCTATAATAAGCACGTATGATCTTTATAAGAAAATTTTGTCAGTAAAAAAAGAAAGGAAGAAAGTTTGGATGGAAAGCAGAGTTAAGTAGGGCTTTTCAACTTTGCTTGGTGGTTTCTAGAAGGGTCTTGTTTACAGATTCTCTCAGAGTCTCATCTTCAGCCATCGTTATTGATTGTGGTTCTCACTTTATGTGTTTTGCTGTCATTTTAAAACCAAGTACCAAGGGTAAGTAACATAGCTCTGACCTTTGATGCCATCCTCTTCTAAATTCCCACACAGATTATACCAATTATACACGTTCTTCAGTTCTTCAGTTGTCTCATTGTTTTATGTGCTTAAATACTATCTTGCTAATGTTATGAACTTGTTTGTAAACATGTTATGTCTTACATTTCTACTGATTCTTTATAGTACCAAATAGATAGCTGGTGATATAATTTTGTGTTAAAATTTTTTAAATGTACTTTCCTGTTAAAGAATAAAAGTAGAATATTCAGTGATATTTAAGAAAAAGTGAGGGCCTATAATAAATCTTTAGGGCCACATTCATACATATATAGACAATATAGCAGTATTCTAGGTTTTCAATTCTTTATAGGGTCTTCCCCAAGAGGCAGCCTTAGAAGATATCTACTAGAGTTAATCAAGTTATGCTTGATGAGCTGATGATAGCTACATATTCTTTATTGCTATAGAGCTCTGGAATTGTATTTTAGATTTAAATCTGTTTTCAGAGCTGTGGAGCTTTGTCTCATCAAATTTATGCTTTCCTGTGTAAGTTCCTTGTAGGTGTTCACATTTGTGTTCCACACCTACTGTAATACTTGACACATAGCAAGAAATCAACAACTCATTTGGCTTCCAAACAATCATGAGTCAAAGATACTAATCACTCAGCCTCTGTAGCGCCAGTTCGATCCCAGCCACCGGTGAAGGTCCCACCAAAAAAAAAAAAAGATGCTAATGACAAAAATAAAATAGAATTACTAGTGTTTACTGTGCATATCCTATGTGTCAGATATTATGCTAAACATTTCACAGAGTATTTTATTTTCTCTTTAATGTAAACCAAATAGGTAGGTGCTACGATTATTTCAGTTTGTGGATGAGGCAGTCTTATAAAGGTTAAATGGTTTGGTCAGTGTCTGTCTATGACATTGCAGAGTTAAGAGAAGAATGGAGGTCATTTTATGATAAAATTGGGGGTCTTTCCATTATCATCTTCTGCCTTTTTTTTTTTTTTAAGATTTATTTTATTTATTCATGCAAACAAGAGCTGGGTTATAGGCCAGAGGTGTGGGGTGGGAGGGTGTGTACTGAAATACACTGCTGAGGGGAGCAGCAGGAGAGGTCTGCTGCGCTATGTGGGTAAATTCCCTGGCCAGGGATGGAAGTCATTCTGCAGTGGTTGCCGATAGCTTCATAGTGCTGAGACTTAACCCCTTGAGCCACTGCCACCAGGGAGGCCCTCTTCTGTCTTTCATAAAACCAAACTTGTGTAAATATTTGGAATCTTTTCCTTAACCAGTTGAAAAAATAATCTGCATTCCTTAAAACAAAATATAAGGAGTCTAAAATATGTAACAAGGTCACTCTGTATAGTCCAAAGAAAGAAATTAACTATTTAATACCAGCCAGCAAACAAACAACACAAAGATTTTAGGCCAAATGAATATTAGTTTGATTAGATTGTCTTTCTAGATCATTAAATTTAGCTAAAAAAAGGATTTGATTCCAGTTTGAACTGGTTCATGGTATAGAATACCCTGCCTATCTACCCTAACTCCCCATCTTTACAAAATGTTATCCAATTTATCTCTATATTTAAAGTGATGAAGGCCATAAGTATAATTATGTTTGTCAGCTATGCAGCAGATTGGGGCAATGCCAAACCACATCAACTGAATTATGTCTTTGTTCTGTAGACTTTCCCAACTGGTTCTTTAGATGACTTTTTACTGCTTTTGAGCAGAAATTCAGGGTGAATATGGAAACAAGAATGTATCTTTGGGGCCTCCCTGGTGGCACAAGGGGTTAAGCACCGCACCGTGAGGCTATCCGCAGCCTCTGCAGCACAAGCTCGATCCCTGGCCTGCCAGAGAGAAACCCACATGGCACAGCAGACCTCTCCTGTCTCACTCGCTGGTTCCCTCAGCAGAGTATTTCAGTCCATCTGCCTATTCTGTTCCCGCTTTGTCTCTGGTGAATTCTCTCACCACCACCCCCACATCTCTGGGGTACAGAGTACCCCAGCTCTTGTGTGCATAGATAAATAAATCTTAAAAAAAAAAAGTATCTTTGTTTAAAAACACTTGGCAGGCAGGGTTTTAATCCTCCTGGTGTTCTCCATCTCGGTCACCCTTCTGCTTTCTACCCCATTTGCCAAGCCTCTGGTGTATTGGGGCCCTCAAGCTTGCTGTCTCACACAAGGAAAACATTCAGGACAGGAATCATCCCATTGTCCTGCCTTACCCTCCCTCCTCACAGTTCTCTTCTCGAAGGTAGGCATGGAGCAAAGTCTCATTAATCGTCCCGGTGCAGTTCAACTGATAGCTTTGTGCATTTGAGGGTCAGTTAGCCAGAGTACTACTTGGCTGGGGTGCAAAAGAAGCCAGACTGCTTGTATAGTCATGTCCTAGACACCTGAGGGAGGCAGGTAAGCAATCACGGCTGTCTGTGTTCTAAAGATGGCGGCGTGAGAAGCAGTGGGCACAAGAGAAGCAGAGAACAAAGACACCCGGGAGTGGATTTATTTATTTATTTATTTATTTGGTGGGGGGAGTGGATTTAGTAATACTTAGCTTAACTTTCTGAAGCCCTGGGAGCACAGGGGTCAACCTGACTGGGTCATTTTCGTTATACACATCCTGCCTCCTCCCATCTTGGGACCTGGGTACCTGTGAAGAGTCTTACCTGTTCAGAACCTTTCAGTTCGTAAAAGCAGGAGCAACAATGAACTGTAATTAAGGATTTTCATAAGACATTGATTTCTCTGGAATCCTAAGCCCCCTGTAACATGTGTATTCTTTACCTATTAATACTATAACCAATTACCACACATGCAGTGACTTAAAACATGACAAATATATTAGCTTACAATTCCGTAGTTCAGAAGTCTAAAATAGGCCTGCTGGGCTGTGCTCCTTCTGGAAGCTCTAGGGGACAATCTGTTTCCTTGACATTTCCAACTTCTAGAAGCCCCTTCCTTCATCTTCAAAACCAGCAATGTGATATCATCTCTCCTTTCTGACTTCCTGCCTCTTTCTCATAAAGGCCCTTATGATTACATTAGGACCATGGGCTGGTCCAGATTAACCTCCCCACCTAAAAACCCTTAATCACATCTGCAAAATTCATTATGCTTTGTAAGGTAATATATTTGCAGTTATGGGGATTAGGATAGGGACATCTTTGGAGCCTACTATTCAGTCTATCACTATGAGAAGCTGATTTTCCGTTTTCATACATCTGCTCTTCAAACACATTTGTAGAAATATATAGACACATATCATATATGAAAGTAGAAGGTGACCTGCTGTGACTTGAGAAGATTTCCTTAGAAAATGAAATTTGAGGGGGGCCTCCCTGGTGGCTTAGGGGTTAAGTCTCAGCACTATCACCCTATCACCACTCTTGCCTAAGTTCAATTGCCAGCCAGGGAGCTAACCCACATATGGCGCAGCAGACCTCTCCTGTCTTGCCTGCTGCTCCCCTTAGCAGTGTATATCAGTAAATCTGCATATTCCGCTTCCCATTCTGTCTTGGTGAAGTCTCTCACGGCGCCTCAACCCCCCCATATCCCAGTTCTTGAATGCATCAATCAATTGATCAATCAATCTTTTTTTTTTTTAATAGAGGCTTGTTTTATTTATTTATTTATTTGTTTGTTTTGTTTATACATGCACTGGGTACAGTCAGAAGCGCAGGAGGGTGAGAGAATTCACCAGAGCCAGAGCAGGCAGAAGGACCGAAGTACACTGCTGAGGGGAGCAACGGGCGGCAGGAGAGGTCTGCGCACCATGTGGGACTCTCCTCCGGTGGCCGGGGAGCAGCCGGGAATCGAACCGGCACTGCAGAGGCCGCGGGCAGCTTCACAACCCAGCGCTCAACCGCTGCGCCACCAGGGAGTTCCTCGATCAATCAATCTGTTAAAAAAGAAAAAGGAAATAAAATTTGACCTGATTTCCTGATAGTAAGAGGCACTACTTGGGGTTTTTTAATTTCTTTTTTTAAAGTTTTTCCTCTGTCTAGGGCCTCCCCAGTGGTGCAGCAGTTGAGCGCTGGGCTGTGATCCCAGGCACCCTGCGAGGGTCCCACATGGCGCACAGACCTCTCCTGCCACCCCCGCTGCTCCCCTCAGCAGTGTACTTCGTCAGTCTACCTGTTCTGTTCCCTGCTCTGGCTCTGGTGAATTCTCTCACCCTCCCGCACTTCTGACTGTACCCAGTGCTTGTGTAAATAAATAAATAAATCTTTAAAAAAAGAAAAGAAGAAAATTAAAAAAAAAGTTTTTCTTATATCTACATGGAATGAGGAGTCACGAAAACTGGGAGAGCAGAAGAGACCCTGGGGAAGATTAAACTGAGGGCAGGTTTTCTAAGAACAGAGAGAACATTAATAAGGCAACTTCTTGTCTTGATACTTTTTGTACAGATGGCTAATTGTCTTTACAAGATTGGTAAGAAAGGCAAGGGATTTTAACCAATTTGCCTCTGAGGTTTATATATTTTCTTGGAAGGTTTTTTTTTACTTCCTGTGAAATTGAAAAGCTTTGAAGTCAGGATACAGTTTGAATCTTTGACCATAAAATAAAATACCTGATTATCAAATATTTCTTTTCCCTCACTTAAGGGCTACTTCCCTCACTTCTAAGTTATTTAGTATATTGGCTGTTTATCAGAATAAAATTACTGACCTTTCTGTATCTGCAGGTAAAGCCTCCTGATGAGCAGAAAGAAGTGTTCTAGTAACGCCTGAAGAGGAAACCAAGGTTAAATTAAACTGGATTTTATGCCCTTTAAGCAAAAGAAAATGGAGTTCTTCTATATTTATTTAAACATGGAGCTTTACCAATATTGCCTACATTTATACCAGGCTATTTTACTAGATAGTTATATCATATACTGAAAAGAAAAAGGTAATTGAGTGGGAAAGAGGACTAATTTCTGTTAGTAATCCCTGTCAAGGCATTACTTTTCCCAAGAGGCTATTCTGAGTCATCATCTGGATATAATGTAGCTTGTTTCTAGGTAAAATGCAGAGGAATAGATAAAATATTTGCAAACTTGAATTGATAAAGTGATAGTGAATATCAAATTTCATCCTGCAGATAAGAATGCAAAGGAATTTTAAATCCCCTTTTGGGGTAGGTTGAACTTACTGACTCCTCAAGATAATATATCACTTTAGGGGAAAATCTTTAAAGGGAACAAGGTCACATATAAGTGCTATCCCTTTCTTCTTTCCTCATTTCTTTCCTCAGACCCTGCTCTGTAAATCTAAATATTAATGTTTGGGCAGCATTTATTCTATGTCAGACATTGCTCTAAGCATTTCATTTGATCCTTACAAAAACCCTGTAAGATAAGTATCTATCCTTATCCGCATTTTATAGATGAGAAAGTCAAATTTAAGCAATTTTCCCAAGGTCATGCAGCAAGGAGATGACAGAGCCATCTGCAGTATAAATGTTTGACTCCACATTCCACACTGTTAATTGCTGTGTTTCTATTTTGCATACTTACCAGGATACAATTTCTAAATTCCAGGTGGAATTTTTGCATCCTAGATATTAATAGGGAATATAAATGTCATAGGATTACAGGTTTGACTGTCTTTGTCTCCTACTACTAGTGGTGAGACAGTAGGCCCCTCCTCCTGGATCTGGAACAACTCTTTCCTCTCCATTATCTGTGAATAGAGACTTCAGGGCTATAAATCACTCTGTGGTTTTTCCTTCACCCCTATTGACCCACAGAGGCCTGTTTCACACTCAGTGAATTCCGTATATATCAGCCAGCTTGTAAGCAATGTAACTGTCACTAAAGAAACGAAGTAATTTTACACTCTCTTTCAAAAACAAACAAACCTGAACAGCGCATGAACGCAGCAGTGAGACCAGAGTGAAGGCGTCCCCACCTATGAAAGTGGACTTTGTGCGGAGACAAGGCAGTGTTGCTTTTGCAAGCTCAAGGGGACATTAGAAGCTAACTTTGATCCCTTTTTCTGGCACCCTGGTTCCCAAAAGCACCCTCTGCTACCCAGTCAGATGATAAAACTCTCTCGGGTGATTTGATAGGCTTGAGTCGAGGTGCCAGGGACGCCTCGCTGGCATGCGTGACCCAGGATGGCCACAAGAGGCTGACCCCAGTGATTCACACAAGGATCTCAGGGAGTCTACCCCTGGTGTTTTTGGATAAATAAAATCAGATGAAAATGAGTCTGCAGAACAAGCAGCTTGTGGTGGGGGAAAAGCTGAATCCAGCTCAGCTCCTGTGCTAAGAGTGGAGGATACTGTAGGTTGGTTGTATTGATGTGAGCTTCAGTCCATTTGGCATTGGCTAAACCAGCGTTTCTCCCCATGCCTGTCTCCTCAAGACACTGCCCAGATGCCTGTTGCAAAGTTGGGAGCCTAGGAAAATTTCCAGAATTCAATACAGATGGCAGTGTGTAGATCAGATCTGAAAGCATGAGGTAAGGAGAGAAAAACCCTAGGCCTGAAGGCTCTTTTTTTTCCCTTTTTTTTTTTTTTTAACTTTTCTGTTCAGGAGCAGAACAGTGACTTACTAGGTGATATAGAAAAAGAACAGCATTCGACACCAACAGTTCTTGGTGCTATGATTAGTAGTTGCTGCTGCTTGTCATAATACATCAGAAAAACAGCAACCCATCTGTTCCAAATTGATACAGCAAAGGCTCAGCAAGAAGTGTTTATCCAGATTCTGTGGGGAAGTGTCTGCATTTTACGGCATATTGACATGTGTGCCCGTGCAGCTAAAAGATGTCAGATGCCAGCTTTCTACCTAGCTGTGTATCGTGTAACATCTGTCACCACAATAGCTAAGAATTTTGACAAGTGGGCTGTTTTAGCATGAAAATGTCCAAGTGGGAGGAAGAGAATCCTCTGCTGAAAGTTAAATGCCACTTCAAATCTATAGCGCCACTTAGACTAGTCTGTACTGTGGACATAATGGGAAATGGATTCTAACCACTGCTCCAACCCACAAAACAAATTGCTGTAACACTCTGTGTTGGCGTCTCCCAGGCACTTCTCACTAGCGGTAATTAGCAGCACATAAACGCTAATGACTAATTACCTTGGCCTTTGTAGACATCAGAAGAATCAAAGTAAACTTTTGCCCAAATGCTTAATACGGAGACAGTAAAACTCCAAGTTTTAATAGTGTGCATTAGTCCTGGGTTGGGGAGTGGGGAGGTGGGTGGGAGGAAAGGTACATGAATAAATGAATATTATTTATGTATTAAGAGGTAGAATCAGGAAATTCTCAGCCTCTTATGAGAATGCTTCAGAAAATAAATTTAATTCGTAGAGCCTTAATAAGTCTGTATACATTTACTTGAAGGTCTGTTTTTCCTCTAGATTCTCTGTTGTCAGAGAATGTGATACCCAAACGTACTGCGGGAACATCTGGTATCCTTAATAAAACATGTCAGATAAATAGGTGGCTTCTGGGTAGCATATGTGGCTATAAGGGATGATAAATAATTCACATTTGTGGGAAAAAAAAATCAAGGTTAAAGAGATGACTCTTTATAACAAGGTGTTAATGAGGTGTCATAAGAACACAGGCCCTTCCTACCAAACTCCCCTCCCCTCTTCCTCATGTGCCCTTGAATGAGAAGCAGTGAAGAATCCAGAATTTCCATAGAGGTGGACTTAGGAACCATAATACAATTAACAAAATGAACTAGAAAACTTGTCTTGAAGCTGTGTTGGCCCAAAAAAGCCCCATTTGACTTGTAGGTTTGTTTGGGGGAGAGGAGGAAGTTATAGGGAAGTAAAGTCCCTCTGTCCCCGCCCCCCACCCCATACCCTGGAACTGCCATTGGTGGGAGGGAAACTGATTCTTTGAATATTTTTATTTCCTACTAGTCTTCTTCACATATCTAAGTTTTTCTTAGAGAAACCTGGAAGAGGGCTTGAATTTATGTCAGTTAATCTTATCTAAGTGTAAATGCCTATACTTCAAACCTTGTTGATTTGTTTTATATAATTGAAATCCATATCTTTTCTGTTGAAAAATGAAAATTTTGTTTCAATGTTATTTTTCAGTCCTTTAAAGTGGTTAAATGGTCCTTTGATGATGAAATCTCATACATTATTTTTTTTCTCAATTTCATCCTAGCACAAAAAAAGAGCACACTTATTACTAACTCAGTCTCCTAATTTTACCTTGATTACATTGAAAGAGGGGGTTCAACAATGTTATATCTAGAATACTATATTCTAATTCTCTTCTCTCAACCCCAGACTTACCATAAATTATATAATTTAAAATAGAATGCCATCAAAATAGTGTGGGTCTTTTTTTCTTAAAGCTAATTTGATTGTATTTTCCGTAAAGTCTAATACTATAATTTATAAACACTATAATACTAAGATTCAGAATCATTTCAATTCTAGCTATTTAAAATGCCAGCTCTACTCTAATCACGTCAACCAAACAACTTGTCATTTTGGAAACCCTGGTTATAATAAAACTAAGGAGATAGGTTAATATTCTTAGGTTCCTAAAAGTCAGGATTACTTTAAAACCCTAACATAATTGAGGAAATTGACCTTGAACATCACTTCAGAGAAATTCATCACATACATCACAAACTCCAGGGTGCAACTGAGACGGAACACAAGTTAGCACCCTTTCTAAAGGAAACTCTGTAAATACCTATTTGTTGTTTTGAGGAAAGGCAGGGTAGGGAAATGGTAGAAATGGTGGCTCGCTGGGAGATATTCCGAATCTCACATGTACTGTTTCAGGAAGTCCTGCTATGCCCCTAAGCTTGTATAGCCCCCCAAAACACAAATATCCTGAATTCAAGGATACCCATTTTGTTTAAAAGACAGGGTTTCCTATTCCAAGTTGCTTAGCACAATAGTTCTCTCACCATTTCTTCTATGAGAGTAATTCTGGCAATTATTTCCTGTCTATTTGTCCTTTAGGTGATGTTTTAATACTGAGTAAAATTTTGCTTAAAGTTTGATACCTTAATATTTGCCAACTGTCTTACCATTTAATCTTGATCCTGTCCATTCATATCCTTCCACCCCATCTTTATTGTCTTATTCAAATGAAGTTGCTTGCCTGTTAAGGATGCACAATTATTCTAGAGTCCAAAGCTTCCTTATTCCCATTTTTTTCAATAGTATCTAATCTCAAGAAATAGTATCTAGAAAATAAGGCTGTCTTGCCCCCAATTTTTCTTCCTTCATTAAAGTGTTGATAAGATTCTTCTTCATGGGCCTCCCTGGTGGTGCAAGGGGTTAAGATGCAGCACTATGAAGCTATCTTCAGCCACTGCAGCACAAATTTGATCCCTGGCCAGGGAGCAACCCATATGGTGCAGCAGACCTCTCCTGTCTTGCCCGCTGTTCCCCTTAGCAATGTATTTCAGTCAATCTGCCTGTTATGCTCCCAAAATTCTCTGGTGAATCCTCTCAATCCCCACATCTCTGGCATACACCCCAGCTTTTGTATGCATAATAAATAAATCTTTAAAAACAACTTTCTAAAAAGAAAAAAGATTCTTTATGTATAATTGTCTCAGTATAAAACTTTAAAATTTTCCTCTCTCTTATGTTAGCAACTATTTATAGGAAGACTCTGGTGAAGAAAAAATTTATATAAATATATAAGAAAATTATAAAGCAAGGATCAACTTTTAGAAATTGCTACATAAAATTGTCACTTGTTTTTATTTGTATTAGTTTCCCATTGCTGCTATAACAAATTACTACAAACTTAATGGCATAAAACACATGCACTTAATGATTTTGGAGATCAGAACATTGAAATGGGGCTTAATGAGCTAAAATCAGAATTTTCAAAGTGCTGCATTCCATTTGGAGAATTAGGAGAGTGTGCATTTCCTTTTCCAGTGTATAAAGGCTGCTTCATTTTACTTGACTCTGGTAATCTCCATCTTCAAAGTGAACAATGGCTGCTCCAGTCTTTATCACAACATGTGGACTTCTGACTCTTCTGCCTCCCATTTCCACATCTAAGTACTCTTGTAATTACATTGGATCCACCGGAATAATGTAGGAATAATCTCCCACCACCAGATCTGCTTAGCAACCTCCCATTCCATCTGCTACCATCATCCCCTTTTGTCATTTAATATTCTGATTAGGTATATTGCCACTTAATATATCTGATTCACAGATTCTGGGAATTAGATATTGGCCTCATTGAAATGCCATTATTCTGCCGACCTTAAAACATTTATCTAAATATGATCGAATGTGGAGTAGTCTTTTTCACTACTTATTCCTGATTCTCCATGTACTCGCTACATTCTTCAAAGAAATTTCTCAGTGGAGGTGACTTCTCTTACAATGAAATTGGCAAAAAAAAAAAAAAAAAAAAGGAAACTGGACCGTGATAATCCAATTCCCCTGAGTTCACTGAAACACTCCAGGAAGAAAACTGAAAAGGACAGACCAGAAAACTACTGTCTACTAGACTCATTCCATTGCTAGACATAAATTGAGTGAGCTATTAAATGTAATCCATTTCAACTTGGCTTAAATTAAAAATAAAAAAAATTGGAGAGAATATTAGGTATGGTCAAGCACTTAGCTTGATTTTCTATCATATAGGGAGAAATAATACAAATTCCAAAAAGACACTACCACAGTGCCACAGGGCTACAAAGGGTTACAACTGAGGAGCTGACATTTAAGCTGGATGAGCTGTCAAGCAGAAGGGTTGTGGGAGAAAGATGCAGTGACTCGAGTATTAGGAGTGTTCTGCACTATTTTCCAACTGTAACAAACCTATCTAAATCAGGGTTTTATAGACTTGTTTCTTTTACACCTTGGACCAGATGATTATTTCCATAGGAGGATGTCCTGTTCACTGTTCAGTGCTCAGCAGCATCTCTTGCTTCTTCCTACTAGGTACTTGAAGTACGGTGTGCATTACCCCACACCGTGACAATCCAAAGTATCTCCAAATATTGTCAAAAGTCACCTGTGGGACAAAGCTGTGCCCCACTGTATCCCACCCTTGAAAGTTATTGATCTAGATTCAATTTTAATTTTTATCTCATTAAAGCTAAATCAGGCACAGCTGCAGATTGGCAATATTTAAGGAGTCTTGTTTCTTCAGATATTGCCTAAACCATCTAAGATGTAATAAGCAGAAACTCTAAAAATATGTAATTATTATCTGTGACAATTCAGCCAGTCCAGGCAGCCCCATATATGGAGATATAGGCCTTATCTGTAAAATAAAAGGCAGAGCCCATCAGTACCCTTGGCGCTAATGATCCCACATACATCCCTTCACACTTCAAGAGCAGTCACAGAATTTTCTTTTAACTTCAAGTTCAAAACATCCCAGGTTAACTCTTCAGACTGAAATCTTTGGAAATAACACCAGATCCTTTCGAATCCTTTACAAAGCATCCTAATCCTTAAAAATGACAAATACTTGAAAATAGTCTTTTAGTATCACACTTGACATTCGTGAGAAAGGAAAGTGATCCAGGAAAAAAGTATTTGCTTCCAGTTATATATACATAAAGGGTAAGAAAACTAATAGACAATGTGTGTAAAATGAAATCAGTGAACATTTTTAGGACTTAGTGTTCATTCAAAATAATCTTGGATCCTGTCAGTTCTGGATCCCCCCCAAATACCACCAAAGTAACTGATTTGTAAAGCAGAACATTATTCAAAGCTATTCTAAGGTAGAATAGTTTTATTGCTTATTGCAGTAAGAGAGGGCATCTCCCTAACAGAGTCTTAATAATGTCCCAGAAGTGGGGGATGGGTGGGCCTTTCATTGTGGGGATCTAATTGAGATTAGGCAAAATTGATGACATAAGAGTTTAGAACTGGGGGACATGGCAAGGAAGGGTTTAAAAATGAATCTTAAAGAACAGTCATTTATGAAATATAAATTGCCCAAGAAAGAGATATTTATTCTAATGAGAGTAGACTGAGTAGTTTATGGTTCAGAGAGAATTCAGGGAAATTCCAATAATAATATAGTTGTTCACAACTTCATTTTCATGGGCAAATGTCTCTGGATTAATAAGTTACATTAATGCAGGTTGTTGAATGGTCACACTATGTTTTGTTTGTTTAAAAATTTATTTATTTATGCATAGACGAGCTGGGGTATAGGCCATAGGTGTTGGGAGTAAGAGGATTCACCAGAGACAGAGTGGGGAGCAGAACAGGCAGACCGACTGAAATACACTGCTGTGGGGAGCAGAGGGTGAGACAGGGGAGGTCTGCTGCTCCATGTGGGTTAACTCCCTGGCTGGGGATCAAATTCACCCCACAGTGGCTAAAGCTTGATAGCGCTGAGACTTTAACTTGTGCATCACCATATTTTAGATGGTTTTCTGATGAAAGAATCTTGAGAGCAAACATTAATTTGGGTTCTTTCCAAAGCAGACCCTGAACAGTGGATATGAGCACAAACGATTTCTTAAGGAAATGGTCCTAGAAGAAACTAACAAGGAAGTAGGGGAAACAAAATAGGAAAGGGGAAAGAAACAAGCACAGGAGCAGTTTCAAGTTAAGTCCTAGGCTCACCCTGATTCTTCCAGGAACTCTAGAATCCACACCTCAGCATTTGCCCTTCCTGAAAACTAGCAGATAGGTTCTCATACACTCACTTGTCACCCACTAGGAGGAATGTCATCTTGGGTGGACTGAAGCCTCCTGGGCAGTTCCTGTTGTCCTCTTTTACTTACAGATTCCAGCAAAGCAGGCAGAAGCTGGGGGATAGACAATGTTGGTGAAAGAGATGGAAGGATTTGGGCAGGGCATCAACACCATCCACAGAGGAACTAAATTAGAGTAAAGTTGGATTTATTTTCTTTGCACTATTTTTAAAATAAGTAATATGGGCCTCCCTGGTGGTGCAAGGGGTTAAGACAAACTATGAGGCAATCCGCAGCCACTGCAGCAGGAGTTCGATCCCCAGCCGGCCAGAGAGATACCCACATGGCACAGCAGACCTCTCCTGACTTGCCTGCTGTTCCCCTCAGCAGTGTATTTCAGTTGATCTGCCTGTTCTGTTCCCCACTCTGTCTCTGGTGAATCCTCTCACCCCACCACACCTCTGGCCTGTATCCTGGTTCTTGTATACATAAATAAATAAATTTGTTCAATAAAATAAATATGTTCAATAGACAAGCCCCCTACCCCTTTCCACAATATCCCATTCCTGACTGCCAGTCACTTCTAACTGATACATTGTTACCATGCTTGGGATAACTAAAGGGATAAAGGGCAAGGTGAAGGTAGGGTGTGTGTGGATAGCTAGAGAGCACACTGACTGGTAATGAAAAACAATAATCCTTTTAAATGGAGTCAAACTTGTCCAGCAGCTCTATTTTCAAATAAAATGAGTACCTATAATGGCATTTACCTAGCTGGCAATGGGAAAACAAGAGGTTATCACAGTGTCTAGGTAGTGGAGGATAAAGAACTGTGCTAGGAAAGAGGAGGAGCCAGTGGATTCAAGAAACAGCACCTCGAAGAGGCAGAATTGATGAATATTAACAGTGAGTCAAGGAAGCTACTCTAGCTGGATGTCAGGGTAGATGGAAATGTCATTAATAATGCAGAAAAGAATGAAGTTGGTGAGGGAAAAGAATGAGGATCTCATGTTATCTTTACTCTTATTGGCCTTTGCCTACCTCTCCAGCCTCAGCCTCGACCATCTCAATCTCCTACTCTGTGATGCAGTCATGTTGAACAGCTTTGCTTTCCATCCATTGCTATGCCATCTGCTTATTGTCCCCATTATCTATGAAAGTTATAGCAGCCCCGCCATAGCTTCCCCTCACCAATCGCATTCCTTACAATTACCATACTATTGTCTTCTTTTCTCTTCAACTGGGCAGTGAGGTGCTTAAGTGCAAGTACCATGTCTTCATCATTTTGAAGTCCACACTGGCTCACAAAAGGCCTTGTCCAGGAAAGGCTGCCATTAAAAGATTTTAAATAGATTCACATCACCATTTTTCTTCAGAGTAACCAGAGATATGAGATAATTATAGCTGAATGCACTTCAATTCTATCATAGAGAAACTAGAAACACACCCTTAGAAAACTACAATCGACAAAGACTTTCAAAATATTTATGCTCCTGGCTGTCAAAGCATTAATTACTGTAGTGGTTAAACTATTAGACATAGACAATAGCGCTTCATTCCACAATATGTCTTCAGCTTTTTTGCTCAAAAATTTTTATCCACCGCAAATGTTAGAGCCTTTTGGAACCTTTATGTAACTTTTTTAGTGGCTTTGTTTACAATATTTTTTAACTTTGTGGTTTTTGTGGACACAGAGGACTGCTCCCTGACCTACCTCCTCAATTAGGAACACAGCCTACTAGTTCCACAGCATCCATTTACCGTCGTGCCTCATTCCTGAGCTGGGTTGGCGTAAGTGAAAATGCCACAGGAAAAACAAGAGAGGGAGCTAAAATAAGCTCACTTGGTTGAATCCTGGCAGAAACTGTTTGAGAGAATAATTCAACATCCATTAAATGGGAAAATGTCAAAATTAGGAGAAAAATAAACATATTTGCTACTTTTAAGGAGAAATCATATCCCATAAATTAAAGAGTATTTATAATATTTATAAACATGGCAATAGGATTTGTGTCATGGAGATCCAGTCTTGGTGAGGTGAGAATCCAGAGCAAACATGGGCCACTGACATTCAGTTGTGCAAAAGTAGGTCTTGCAGTTGTTTCACATCTGGATGATATCAGTCAGGGCTACATTGGGGAACAATGCCTTTGGGGACTTGTGAACCAGAGAGTCACAACATATATCTCATTGGAAGTCTGATTGAAGATCCTTTCCTGTTGTATGTTTCTCAAATTATGGACTACCTGCCACTCACTCCCTTCCCCTCCTGCTACTCAGGGATGCTGTTCCAGCAGGTAATCTTTTTCTCCCCATTATATTGTCAGTTTGTCCTCTCTATTGTATCATTCCCATTAGGACCACCCTGTTAGCTCTTCTCTATCTTCCAGTTCCTTTATTTATCCCCCCTTTACCTTATGACTCCTGTGCAATTTCATTTCTCCTGTTTAGCAGTTCTTCAAAAAGTTGTCTAGGCTGCAGTCTCCAATTGCTTTCCTCATTTTCTCAGTTTTAAAGCTCTCAAATGTGTCTTCCCAAACTGCTTTTGTCAGTGCTACCACTGGACTGCACACTGCTAAATCCAGTGGTCAATTCTCACTTTTCCTTTTAAAGATTTATTTATTTATGCATACAAGAGCTGGAGTACAGGCCAGAGATGCGGGGGGTGAGAGGGTTCACCAGAGAAAGAGCGGGGAACAGAACAGGCAGATTGACTGAAATACACTGCTGAGGGGAGCAGTGGGTGAGACAGGAGAGGTCTGCTGTGCCATGTGGGTAGCTTCCTGGCCAGTTGGGGATGGAACTCGTGCTGCAGAGGCTATGGATTGCTTCATAGTGTGGTGCTTAACCCCTTGCATAACCAGGGAGGCCCCAATTTTCACTTTTCTATTTGCTTGATCCTTCAGCAACATTTAACACAGTTGCTCACACCTTTGTTAAAAACATTTCTTCCATTCTAGGAAAACACGCACTCCTGATTTTCTTCCTTGCTTGTTGGTCCCTTCTGCTCTGTGCAGATTCATCTTTGTCACCTTGGTTTCTTAACATTGAAGGACAACAAGCTGAGTCCCAGGAACTCTTCTTTCCTCTCTCTGCTACTCTGGTGAATTCATCCAACCCTGATTTAAAAGCCATCATTAATATGCTAATGACTCCCAAGCTTACATTTCTAGTCCAGACCTTTTATCTCCAGTCTCCCCGAACTCTAGATGTGTAGCTACCTACTCAATATCACTACTCGATACATTTCAAACATAGCATATCCCCAAATGAATTCCTGATCTTTCCCTAAAAGCCTGTCTATAAAGTTTCCCCATCTCAATATTGTTCTCTTCACTGTTGTTCAGGCTTAATATTTGGATTCATGTTTAACTCCACTTTTTTTACTCACACCCCAAATACAATTCATAAGCAGATCCTATAGACTTACCTTTAAGGTCAACCCAAGTCTGACCACTGCTCACTATCCCCAATGCTACCATCACAGTCTACTAAATCATCATCATATCTCTTCTGGATTATTGCAATAACTGCCTAATTGTTCTCCCTGCTTCTACCTGTTTAAAATGATGCCAATCCCATATCCCCAAGTACTTCCTATCCTTCTTCCTTTCTTTGTTTTTTCTATACCATTTACTACCATGTAGCTTTGTTACCTCTATTATATGTAATACATATAATCTTTATCGAAGCATAGCTTATATACAATTCAAAATACCCATTTTATTTTATTTTTTAAAGATTTATTTAGTTATGCATACAAGAGCTGGAGTACAGGCCAGAAGTGGGGGGCGGTGAGAGGACTCACCAGAGACAGAGTGGGGAACAGAACAGGCAGACTGACTAAAGTATACTGCTGAGGGGAGCAGCGGGCGAGTCAGGAGAGGTCTGCTGCGCATGTGGGTTGCTCTCCGGCCAGCCGGGATCGAACTCGTGCTACAGAGGCTGTGGACAGCTTCATAGGTTGCGTGTTAACCCCTTGTGCCACCAGGGAGGCCCCTCAAAATACCCATTTTAAATGTGTGTTTTGATGAGCCTCACAAGTTTATGTGCATACAACCACCGCACAATCAACGCTTAGAACATTTCCATCATGTCTTTGACCCTTTTTTTTGCAGTAAATTTCTCTCTCCAACCCTGGCTACAGGCAACAACTAATGTGCTTTTTTAATGATGGGGGTGGGAGTGAGAGAAAGAACAACATGTTTCATTCTCACGACAAAGATCTAGTAGAGAAGGAAAATAAATGATGGTGATTACTATATACTATATCTGTCTTTTCTAAAATTTCATGTAAATGGAATATTTAAAATACTCTTGTGTATGGTGTAATTCATTCCACATATTTTCTTTTGACATTCACTCACATTGTTTCATATATCAATAGTTCACTTCTTTTATTTCTGGGTAGCATTTGATTTTAAGAATGTACTACAACTAGTTTGTTAATTTACTGCTTGATGGTCATTGGGTTGTTTCATGTTGGTGTTCTTATGAAGAAAGTTGAATAAACACTAATAAAACATTTGTGGAAAAATCTTTACATGGATATGTTTTAATTTCTCTTGGGTAAATGTCTAGATTGGCTGGGTCATATGGCAAGTGCATATTTAGCTTTATAAGAAACTGTTTTTCAAAGTTATTGTTCCATTTTACATTCCCACCAGCAATATGTAAGTACTAGTTCTACACTCTTGGTAATACTATATTTTAAGTCATTTTAATTTTAGCTACTCTGGATGTACAGTGGTATCTCTTTGTGGTTTTAATTTATATTTCTCTATGACGGATAATGTTAAATGTTTTACACTTGCTTACCAGCCATCAATATATCTTCTTCGGTAAAGTACTAGTTCAAATCATTTCCCCATGTCTTTAATTGGTTTAATGCTTTCTTGTGGGTTGTTAGAGCTCTTTACATATTTTGGACACAAGTTCTTTGTCAGATATTTGTGCTGCAAATATTATCTCCCAGACGTGATTGCTTTCATTTTCTCAACGGTGTCTTTTGAAGATCAGGCATTACAATTTTTTTGATAAAGTTCAACTAACTAATATTCTCTTTTCTTGATTTTTTTAAATTTTCTAAAAAATCTTCACTTACCTCAAATGTGAAAATTTTCTCCTATAATATAATGTATATTTTGTTTATTTGTCTCCCACAACATGAAAAATGTTACTAAGTAGTACAAAATGCTGGAGAAATATTTGAATAGAATCTAACTGGATATGTCTGCACTTCCTAATTTATGGTTTACTGAGATTATTTTCTTAGTATACTTATGAGTTTCTATAGGGAGACAACATAGCCATGTGGTTAAAAGTAAACACATGGAGAATAGACAGACTTTGCATTGGCTTTTATTTGACAACTCACTTAAACCTCCCAGAACCTTTTTCCCATAGGCAGAATGGAAACAATGAGCATCTTATAACATAATACATGCAAAGTCTCTGGTCTAATCCTATGCACATGGATTGAGTTTAATGACAATTAGAAGCTGCTATTATTATTATTATTTTTATTATTGTTATAAATTTGAACCTGTCAGTGTGGATATAGCCAAGAGGATATGGTAACTAGTATGTATAAAATAGTCAGAGTTAAAAGCATTGCTGTGATTATTACTAAATTGTTATAGGAGCATTTCCCAAACAGTAATGAGCCACACATTTCACAGTTGGCAGTGTGTTTTCCTAGCAAAAATTTGGGGGTGTTTGTAATTTGTTAAAGCCATATGTCAACAGATTCTTTCCAAACTTCTAAGAATAGAATAACCTCAAATTATTTTTACCACAAAAGGACCATCTAAAAATGTCTTGACTGGTACTGCTTCTATTTCATAAAGTCAGGTCTGGAAGAGTTTTTCTAAGTTTAAGGTATTTGTAGCAATTGTTTGTTTGTTCTCTTCTCATACATGACTCACATGCCTCATATGTGGCCACCATACATCAGTCACATGCAAAGCATAGGAGAATATCCATATTGATCTGCTGTATCTCTTGTCCACAAACTTTTTCTGAAAACACATTACTGTCAGAAATTTGGTTCTGAGAGCTTTTGGGCTAGTCACTCACACTATTTGTATGTCATTAATAGTTGTTAACTAGTCACATTTGGAATCCTGAACTAAATATTTAATAAGCATTCTGGGCTTAAACACTGGTTGCATTTAATAAATGTTTCAAACCAGTGACTCAAAAAAGATGACTTTTTGATTTCTTTAAAATTACTAAGCCATATGCACAAAAATCTCGTGATTTTTTCTGTGGTAACATTCCCCGAGGATGTAAACACATTAAAATGGATTTGATGTATAAGTTATGATGACCGAGGCACTGTTGTTGTTGGAATTGTTTGAAACCTGCATGGCTTGGGCACCAGTGCCCGCTCTCCAGTGAGACATTCTGAAAGCAGGAGATGACTCATCTTCACACTCTCACTGATCTATTGGCTCTAATTCAAACCACACAAGAGCTATACAGTTTGGTTTTGACTGTCATATAGTTAAGTAGGTTTTAGCTAAATGTTTATTTATTCCTCACTCTTGAGTTATAGTCTCTCTCTCCATACTTGCTTGGGGCATGATATTCCCGTTTCAGAGTTAGGAGAGCTGGTTCTTGTCATAACAGAATTCCACTTTCAAATCACTTTTTAAGTCACACAGAATATCTTCGGATGTCAGCATGTGCTTTTATTTTTTCTGTTTTTCTGCTTCTATTAGGTTTGCAGGCCACTACTGGGGCCTGGGGGAGTTATGAGGTAATGCTGTGTCATGGGAAGCTCTCTGAATTATGACCATCAGGGCAGAGGAAGCAAAGTGCTTCTGACCAAACTGCTGCTATGTTTCCTTAGCAAGGGTGAGGTGGTGGCCTGGGGGCCCAGCCAAAGCCCAATTTCCCCTGGTGAATTAGAGCTTAATCCCTTTGACTTTGTTCTTTAGGATATATGTATAATATTTATTTCAGGACCTCTGAGAGGTTATCATTTTGGGTACCAATTTTTTATATATATATTTGCGTGTGTGTGTGTATGTATATGTATATACATAGATATACACATACACACATATATTAAATTGAAGTAGAATTACAATATTTAAGTTTTAGATGTGTATTATTAAAAAATCAACATCTGTAAATAGTACATTAAGTTCACCATTAAAAGTTCAATTCTATCCTTCATACATTTGACCCCTTTACCCAATTTACCCACCCTCCCGTCTCCCTTTCTTTTTGGTAACCACTAAATGGGCTCATAGTGTTAAGAATTATATATATATATATATATATATATATATACATATATATATAAAATATGTGTGTATGTATGCATATATAATTATATGTGTGTATATATATATATGTACATATATGAATGGGTTCCTGATCATTCCCTGTGAATTGTTAGCAATAGGAGAGGAGATATAGGAGGGAGAAAGAACCAGAGAGAACATAAGAACATTGGGTATATGAGAGGTAGGCTGGAGGAATATTGAAGGATAAGAAAGGAAAATGGTGCTAAATTCCAAATCTTCATACTCCTCAGTTTTTCTTAGTGATGACAGAAGTCAGGTTTAGAGAGGCCTATGTGGTGATCAAGAGAGAACCTAAATCAAAGGTTTTCAACCTCTTCTAAACATAAATGACACCCAGAAGCTTCTGTAGCTATCTAAGCCTGCATCACCCTCCCCACCCCCATCTTCAGTCAGGCTGATTCAATTGACAAGGGATGGAGCACAGGGGTTGAGTATTTTATAAACTCTCCTAGTATTTCTCAAATACAGTCAGGGACAAGAACCCCAACCTGAAGGAATCTTCAGGAGTCCCCAAGAGTGGGGATCCCCGCATTGGTAACTTCTCCTAAGGTGCCTGGGGAAGTCCTAAGGACTCTTCAGCAATGGAAGAAAACCCCACTTCCATTTTGTGAGAGGAGGAGGAGGAGCTGATCTATCATCACCCCTGGAAACTCCCTGGAGTCTTAGGGTTCTTCCTGGTGCCTCCACAGAGGCCCTAGTCACAGAAATAGGTGTGGCCTGCTGTTCATGTCCCTTTTTCCACATTCTTTCAGGACCAAATACCTTTGGAGATATTTACAATTAACCTTTTCTCAAGTTAGATTTCAGACAAGTTGGTTAGGTTGTAACATGATTTTCCAGTTTGACATGAATTGAGACCTACTTTCTTAGCAGCAAGAAAAATCTGTGGGGTTTTATAGCATGTTCCTTAAACATAATCATAATATGCAATTTACAGCTGCCACAGGTGGTCACAAAATGTGAAGTAATATGATCCAGGTTAACATCAGATTAATGAATTTTTTAAAAAATCTCACCTCTTTTTTAGATCTTGATAAGCATGATAAGCAAGGAATAATTAGAAAACTATACTGGCATAGTAAAATAAAAATCACAGTTGGCCTCACTTTTCTCATCTGAAAAATGGGACTGCAAATACCTACCTTTCCTATCAAAGATTTGTTTACAAAGATTAAAGTAGATGCTTTAGGGGCCTACCTGGTGGTGAAGGGGTTAAGATGCAGCACTATGATGCAATCAGCAGCGACTGCAGCAGAGTTTGATCACATGGTGCAGCAGACCTCTCCTGTCTTGCCCTGCTGCTCCCCTCAGCAGTGTATTTCAATACATCTGCCTGTTCTGCTCCCCACTCCGTCTCTGGTGAATCCTCTCCCACTCATCTCTGGCCTGTACCCCAGCTCTTGTATGCATGGATAAATAAATATTTTTAAAAAGAAAAATGTAGATATTTTAGGTGATGCACTTTGGAAACAAATTACTCTTCAGAGGTAAAGTAGTGTTATCGCTCAGATGAAGTATGTTTTTCAGTTTAGAATTGATTGTATTGAAAACAGGTCACCTTATTTAGTCAGTTTCCAAATTCAAGAAGGTATGGGAGATGAAAATGCCTATATTAGCTCATACACGTGAGCCAAGATTTACTAAGATCTTGCATTATAGAATTCTTTTTTCATCTTTCCAGAGATTATTTTATCTAATTTTATCCTTACAAATACTTAATATCAAAATAGCCCCCCAACTTGAGCCATTTTTAACACAAACTGTTAAAAAAAATTTCACTCATAAGTACTTCAGCATTTTAAATACTTTTTGAGATAAATGGTATTAGTTTTAACACCAACAAATGTTGAAACTGTGATACCTTGGCATCTTGCCCAAGGTCACACAATTTATTAGTAAAACTAGGCTTGAAAAAATTCTTTAGATTTTATCAAAAATAAACAACACTTTTTTTTTTAGCTCCTTAAAAAATGTATCATGTCTCATGGATAAATACGTTTTTTAAAAGTAATACCAAATATGTGTTTTTTGGGAGTTGTTCTCATGGATTAGAAATTAATAAATGGTAGAAATGGCACATTAAGTCAAAAAACTATATGGGACTTGATTATTTTATTCAACTTCCTCATTTTATTTTATTTTGAAAGATTTATTTTATTTGTTTATACATAGAAGAACTGGGGTGTAGACCAGAGGTACGGGGGTGAGAGGATTTACTGGAGACAAAGTGGGGAGCAGAATAGGTGATTTTACTGAAATACACTGCTGAGAGGAGCAGCGGGGGAGAAAGGAGAGGTCTGCTGTGCCAAGTGGGTTAGCTCACCTGCCAGCGGGGGCTCCAACTCAGGCTGCAGCATAGCATAATAGTGCTGAGACTTAACCCCTACACCATGAAGGAGGCCCCAACTTCCTCATTTTAAAGATGAGAAAATTGAGGTTCACAGAGGCTAATAGAGACGCCTCTATGTACTGTTTGGAATTTAATAAAGAGAATTGACAATTTGCAGAAATGAGACAGAAGATTTCAATAGGTAAAATAGCTAAAAATTTACCTTAAAAGAGTTGAGAATCTTAGCAAATTCTACAAAGATTTTTTTTTTATACTTTCTCAATGTTGTGTCAGAATAACACTAATATTGGTGATTTTAAAGGCAAGAAAGTGATGACAATAGCTAAGTGTCCAAATAGGTTAGACACTTAGAAGCCAGTGAAGTAGAACAAAGATCTCCATGGAGCAATGATTCTGGACTGAACAGATGTTACAAAGTGCAATTATATACAGAATACGTCAGATTGAAAAGATTGGATTTTAGCAGTAAAAGGTTTGTATTTGGGAGAAATACGATAGTGTTCAGTTCAATAGTTTCCTGAGGAATCCAGTAGAAGGATATGGATATATGTTTGCATCCAGTCACTGACCTTGGCAAGTAAATTGGCATCAGTCATAACTGTAGAATATAGGCTAGCATCATTCATGGTTATAATAGCCATCAATAGTTATGGTGCCAGAGCAAGCAAGTCTGATGGGCTTCTGAGAAGTACTTTCAGGGAGGTCTCACTTTAACTGTATTCTCCTGAACACTGGGGTCTTTTAAGTTCAATATCAGTTTAGAGTTACTATATTAGTTCTTTTCTGTTCTTTTAAATATTAAATACTTACACTAGTGACCCTACATTCACCATGCGGTGTTAAAACAAAAAATGTGTGTAATGTTTAAAATGAAAAAAGAGGGGCCTCCCTCGTGGCACAAGGGGTTAAGATGCAACCTATGAAGCTATCCGCAGCCAGTGCAGCATGAGTTCGCTACCCGGCCAAGGAGCTACCCACATGGCGCAGCAGACCTATCCTGACACGCCCGCTGCTCCCCTCAGCAGTATATTTCAGTCAGTCTGCCTGTTCTGCTCCCCACTCTGTCTCTGGTGAATTCTCTCACCCCCCACACCTCTGGCCTGTACCCCAGTTCTTGTATGCATAAATAAATAAATCTTAAAAAAAATTAAATGAAAACAGAAAAAAAAACCCACTGACCATATACCTGGAGATTCTAATTGAATTGACTTGAAATGAATGGAACTAAGTTACTCCTTCTTCAAGTGATTCTAAGCTGTGGCTAGGATTGAGAACTACTGATTTAGACAATGAGAACTCATTTTTTTTTACTTTGTCATAGAAGAATTGGGGTGTAGGCCAGAGGTTGGGGTTGGGGTGGGTGAGAGGATTCACCAGAGACAGAGTAGGGACAGAACAGGCAGATCTACTGGGATACACTGGTAAGGGGAGCAGCTGGCAAGACACGAGAGGTCTGTTGTGCCATATTGGGTTCACTCCCTGGCCTGGATCAAACTCAGACCACAGCAGAGACAGTGCTGAGACTTGACCCCTAGGCCACCAGGGAGGCCTGTCAACGAGCATTCTTTGCCTGAATCTCTTCATATGGGAGCTGAGGGATTGCTTTCTTGTACCCAGTAGTCATCCACAATACTCCTGAATGGAGGTGCCCTCCTATCAGAAGGATATTGGGGTTAGTGGGAATGGGAGCTAATGCGGATATCTGTGTTGTCTTATTAGGTTGACCATCCTTCGGCGGGTGGACAGAGTTCAAGTGTGAAGACCTTTATATGTCATCAGAACATCATTGTTAGAGACCTGAACATCCTCTGACACCAGAAGAGAAAAGTATTTTTAGGTCATATTTTAACAAAAGATATCTCAAGTCAAATTTCTTTTCTGTGTCTGGCCTGGATATAAACATCAGCAATAAAGCATCAGATCAGTTTGGTACGGACTGAGAAGAACTGCGTGTTACACTGGGGCAGCAGTGACAGAAACCAGCCTGTCCCCTCAGGGTTCACAGCCTTATCCTGTCTTTCCTTTTGGCTGATTTACATAAAAAACACTATTTTCACTTTAGAATGAGAACTGAGAATGCAGATAATTTCTCTGAATTTGTAAGAATGAGGTAATGGCCTTACCCTTTTCACTCATTAGCAGGAAATGAGTTTCTTTTTTTTATTTCCTATGACAAGATGTGTTTCTTATTAAAACAACATCAGCTTTGGTACTGTAGGAAGCAACTCATTAGCCAATGTTGTTTTCCTTTAAAACACAGGTTTCACCTCTCCAAAAACAAAAGCCCAGGACCTGATGGATTTACAAATGAATTCTACCAAACATTCAGAGACGAATTAGTGCCTATCCTTCACAAACTCTTCCAAAAAATTGAGAAGGAAGGGACAATACCAAACACGTTTTATGAAGCCAACATTACACTAATACCAAAACCGAACAAGGACAACACAAAAAAGGAAAACTACAGGCCAATCTCCCTAATGAACACTGATGCAAAAATCCTCAATAAAATTTTAGCTATCAGAATCCAACAATGTATCCATAAGATAATTCACCACGACCAAGTTGGATTCATTCCAGGGGCACAAGGATGGTTTAACATCCGAAAATCAATCAACGTTATCCAACACATCAACAAAAAGAAATATAAAAACCATATGATAATATCAATAGATGCTGAGAAAGCTTTCGACAAAGTGCAACACCCATTCATGATAAAAGCCCTTGAAATTCTGGGGATACAAGGAACATACCTCAACATCATAAAGGCCATCTATGACAAGCCAACAGCCAGTATCATTCTCAATGGTGAAAAGCTGAAAGCAATTCCATTAAGATCTGGAACAAGACAAGGATGTCCACTCTCACCATTGCTTTTCAATATAATACTGGAAGTCCTAGCCAGGGCAATAAGACAAGAGAAAGACATCCAAGGAATCCAAATAGGAAAAGAAGAAGTCAAACTATCACTATTTGCAGACGATATGATATTATACATAGAGAACCCCAAAAACTCCACAGAAAAGCTAATTCAACTCATCAATCAGTTCAGTAAAGTGGCAGGATACAAAATCAACACGCAAAAGTCAGTAGCCTTCCTATACACAAACAATAAATCTGAAGAAGAAGAAATCAAAAAGACCATCCCTTTTGTTATTGAAACAAAAAAAATCAAATATTTGGGAATAAATCTAACAAAAGAGGTAAAGGACCTATACAAAGAAAACTATAAAACACTGTTAAAAGAAATAGAAGAAGACACAAAGAAATGGAGAGACATCCCCTGCTCATGGATTGGAAGAATAAACATTATTAAAATGGCCATCCTACCAAAGGCAATATACAGATTCAATGCTATTCCAACCAAAATTTCAATGTCATTCTTCAAAGAAATAGAACAATTATTGATGAAATTCATATGGAATCACCAAAAACCCCGAATAGCCAAAGCTCTCCTGAAAAAAAAAGAAGGGAATGGAGGCATCAGACTCCCAGACTTCAAACTCTACTACAAAGCCATAATCATCAAAACTGCATGGTATTGGAACAAGAACAGACATACAGACCAATGGAATCGAATAGAAAATCCAGAAATAAACCCACAGATTTATGGTCAACTAATCTTTGACAAAGGAGCAAAGAATATGCATTGGAGCAAAGAAAGTTTGTTCAATAAATGGTGCTGGGAAAACTGGGTCGCTACATGCAAAAGAATGAAGCTTGACCACCACCTCACACCATACACAAAAATCAACTCAAAATGGATTAAAGAACTAGACATAAGACCTGAAACCATAAAATATATAGAAGGAAATATAGGCGAAACACTACGTGATTTGCACACCAAAGACATCTTTACAGACACATCACCCAAAGCAGTGATAGTGAAGGCAAAGATAAACAGCTGGGACTACATCAAATTAAAGAGCTTTTGCACAGCAAAAGAGACAATAACAAAAACAAAGAGAAACCCCACCAACTGGGAGAACATTTTTGCACCCAACACTAATGATAAAGGACTGATCACAAAAATCTGCAAAGAGCTGATGAGACTCAACAACAACAAAGAAAATAATCCAGTCAAAAAATGGGCAGAAGAGCTTAAAAGAAACTTCTCTGAAGAGGAAATGCAAATGGCCAACAGGCATATGAAAAAATGTTCAACATCACTTGTCATCAGGGAAATGCAAATCAAAACTACCATGAGATACCATCTCACACCAGTGAGAATGGCACATATTAAAAAAACTAGCAACAACAAATGTTGGCGAGGGTGTGGAGAAAAAGGAACTCTTCTGCACTGTTGGTGGGAGTGCAAACTGGTCCAACCACTGTGGAAAGCTGTATGGAGATTTCTGGACCTACTAAACATAGAGCTTCCATATGATCCAGCAATTCCACTCCTAGGTATTTACCCAAAGGACACAGAAACATCAATTCCAAAGAACACCTGCACCCCTATGTTTATAGCAGCACTGTTTACAATAGCTAAGCTTTGGAAACAACCCAAATGCCCAAAAATAGATGACTGGATCAAGAAGATGTGGTACATATATACCATGGAATATTACTCAGCATTCAAAAAAGATAAACACATGCAATTTGCAGCAACATGGATGGCGCTGGAAGGGATCATGCTCAGCGAAATAAGCCAAAAAGAAAAAGAAAAATACCGGATGGTCTCACTCATAGCAGGAATCTAGAAAACTTAAATAAGGGACCAGGAAAATGAATAACTATAAGAAAGTGAAAATCAAAATCAACAAAAAACTATGAACCAGAGACACTTTTAGGGGGGCGGGGGTGGGAGGGGAGGGATTGGGGTCAGAATGGGGGGGCTGCAATTGTATGGGGAATATAACAATAAAATTTATTAAAAAAAAAAAAAATAAAACACAGGTTTCAATATTTTTCTTTTATTTTTGCATTTAAGAAGTACTATATGCTTCGTTAAAGTTTATGTAACTTAGGCAAACAAAATTTAAAAAATGGGTAGTCTTAGGGCCTCCCCCGTGGCGCAGCGGTTGAGCACTGGGTTGCGAAGCTGCCCGCGGCCTCTGCGGCGCCGGTTCGATCCCCGGCTGCTCCCCGGCCACCGGAGGAGAGTCCCACATGGTGCACAGACCTCTCCTGCCGCCCGCTGCTCCCCTCAGCAGTGTACTTGGGTCCTTCTGCCTGCTCTGCTCCCCGCTCTGGCTCTGGTGAATTCTCTCACCCTCCCGCGCTTCTGACTGTACCCAGTGCTTGTATAAATAAATACATAAATAAATCCTTAAAAAAAAAAAAGGGTAGTCTTACCATTTGATTTTGATTTTTACCATTTACAGCTTTGATTTCTATCTTCAAATTTTTGTTTTAAAATTTCAGAAAAAAACACATTGTTCCTTGGGAGGGGAACTGTTAAGAACAGGTAGGACCCAATCTTAATAAATAACTAGAATAATTACAAGATTCTTTGTTTTTTTAAAGATTTATTTATTTATGCATACAAAAACTGGGGTACAGTTCAGAGGTGTGGGGTGGTGAGAGGATTCACCAGAGACAGTGTGGGGAAGCACAAGAGGTACATTGACTGAAATACACTGCTGAGGGGAGTAGCAGGTGAGTCAGGAGAGGTCTGCTGCACCATGTGGGCCATCTCCCTGGCCGGCGATTGAACTGGTGCTACAGTGGCTGCAGATAGCTTAATAGTGCTGCATCTTACCCCTTGGGCCACCATGGAGGCCCCAGTTACAAGATTCTTAGAGGGAAACTTATAAAGGATCAAGTCAAAAATCTCAAGTATAAGAAGGCTAGCAAACAAACGTGGACACCAGAACGGAAAGATCTGATACTGAACTATCTAATGTTGGTCAGAAGGTTAAGAAGTATTTGAGGTCTCAGACTGGGATAGGTCTTGGAAACTGGGATCAGGTAGGGATTTAAATGGCCCCATCTTTGGGAAAAGAGGTGCACACTGTGGTCAGAAAAAAGCTGCACCAAGCAAGAATCTCTATTTTTCTATCATTAAAATATACCTTAAAACATCGCTTCTCCCTATTCACTGTAAGCAAATGTAGCTTAGTTGTTTCTGACCGAATCATCCTTACAACAAGCACATATATTGATTGCTGCCAGGTGAGTCTATCTTTAAATTGCTATTTAACTTTATTTCCCCACAATTTGAGAATCAAAAATGACCTCACTTACCTATTTGAATCAGTTCCAAACTTCTGTTACTTGTTTTGACACTTCTCTATATCTCAGCACTAACTTAAGTCTTTAGCTTTGTCTTTCACATCATAGTCCTATTTTCTATCATGCCAGTCAGGCTGATGAACAAATTGTGCTAAACATGTATCAGGCATTTACCTGTTGTTCCTACCTTTTTGTTGTTGTTGCTGTTGTCCCTACATTTAGCCCCATTATTATAATCTTGTCTGCAATGCTCTACATTCTTTGTCTATTTCTTGCCAATCCTTCAAGCCCTGGATGGCTACTAACTCCTTCCTGATAAATCTCCAAATTATCCCAATCCACATGATTTTATGTTTTATACACCTACCACACCAGTCATAATGTATCATTACTTACTACTTTGGATTAGTCTTCATTTTATTTTTGCTATCTGTTCCTCTTCAACATGATTGCAAGCTCATTGAGAAGGAAATCTATAGCTTGGTCTTCTAAAATCTTTTTTCATCTAGTATATATAGGGCTGAATTTGGATCAATATATACACAAACACTGAGCTTATTAGACAGGATATTGAGTATGTATGTTAATATTCAAACTTTATTGCCAATAATTTTCCTAGGTTTTTAAAAGAAATTATGCTTCTCTTTCTCCACTCATTAAAATAGTTTTCCAATCTAAGTAGCATAGTACAGCATAAACAATATAATACATAAGCATTATACAACAAAATGCATCAGCAATAAAATAGAGAAGACTGTAACTTACAGATCTAATAATCAAATTCAAATATTTTACTCTCCTTTTACATATTTACCAGTAGCATTAAGGCAGACTTCTCCAAATAATCCAGTATAGATATGAGTTTATCATTCTCCTGATGACTTTATGAGCTCAAAGATAAGAAGTTATATTCTTTGTCTAAGGTCACTTAAGTGATATCCCTTTTATCTATATTCACCTTCAACAGTTATACTGGAATTTTATATTTAGGAAAAATAGGCTCTTGGAGGAGTCTATGAGTAAGAGAGTAATAATTATACAACTGAATAATAAGAAAACGAAAAGTCCAGAAATTAGAAAATAGTGGCACAAGTAAAAACCATTATCCAACTACTGTCTCCTCTTGATGGCAAATAAAATATTTATTTATTAGTGTTTTATGACTTTTTATTGTTGTTTGCTAGTTGTAAAATTAATAAATGTCCCCCCAATTAAGAAAATACTGAGTATATTTTATGGCCTGAATTGTGTGTCCCAAATTCAAATGTTGAAGTCCAACCCTAGTACCTCTGGATGTGACTGCACTTTGAAATAAACTAGCACTGTTAAGAACTCAATATACCATTGAATGGACCCATAGAATATACTGAATTCTGTACGCATTTATCATGGACATTTTCCCCTGAATTGTGTGCACATATACAACATCCTTTTTTTTCAGGTTCGTAGTCTTCCACTGAATTTAATCAATTCCTGTCAATACACAATAGTTTGAGTCACAGCATTCCTTTGCCTTTAACCCCTTATAATCATTTGTTTTGTCTTTGTGCTAGTGTAAACATTCCACAAAGAACACATTTATTCTTGTGAGTACATCTGTGTGCTTTTGACAGATTAAGAAACAAAATTTAAAATTTTTCCTTCTGTTAATGTATTGTCGAAAATAATCGCAGAAATAGGAAAACTCAAAGAAAAAAAGTCATCCGTAAGCTCAACATTCAGAGATAACCACTTATAAAGTTTTCTCTTGATCCAAATTCTCTATTTATGTGATTTAAAACGATTACTGTATGTTCATGTGTTTCTCAGCAGGGTCAAAAGGTTAAAAATATCCTTCCTTGTCCCCATTGCATCAAATGATGTGATCATGAATGTTCATGGAAAAAAAGGTGGGGGTTCTGCTTTTGAATACAATCATTTGTCGCTTAAAGCAGGGAGAGTCTAAAAAAATGCAGCTAGGCAATTTTAGTGAACCTTATAGACTGTTATTCTCCAAAGAGTACTTCTCCATTTTGCTAGCATAGCAATACAGGAGGGCTTCTTGGAAGAGGAGCTGGGTTATCCATGACTTCTTATTCCTTCTATCGTGCACTGGTACTGTGTGTTTATCAATATGCCTGAAGGTCTTGGGGTTCTCACTGTGCCAGATCACAAAACATTTTAATTGGTCGCCTGCAACATTGCCCCCAAACAAGACTGCTTCCCTATCCTTGAAAGCCTTAAAACCTGCCATTAACTTGACCTCCTTATGTATGAAAGTCTTCTTAAGCATCCATTTCCAGAATGGGAGCTCTCAACCATACTGAATATTTGTTTAAGCAAGTAATTTTCTTCCACAATCAGCTTATCTAGTTTCCAAAAAATTTTCAGCTGATTTTACATCAGCACCAACAGACTCACCACTCACTTTTCCATACATTGTGAGTAATGATTCTTGAATCATTTAAGCCACTCAGGACTAGCAGTAAATTCAACATTATCGTCAACTCCAGTCTTTTCTTTCAACATCACAAGCAACCATTTTGCTTTGGTTCTGATTGTCATAGTGCTGAGAGTAATATGCTACTATGTCTGGCCTGTATCTAGGTCTGATATTGGTCTGTCTCAAATTTTTGTTAGTCTCATTGCTTTCCATGAAGCAGATCCTTTAGCAGTTTCCAGGACTTTGTTCTTGTTCTTCAAGACTGTAGCTGTGGTGAAACAGGACATGACTAGAGAGCAGGAGCCATCACTGATAGTCCACTTTCATAGTCCTTAGTCACTTTTAATATGGTTTCCAGGCCAATCACTCAATGTGGTCACCTATTGGCAACATCAGAGGTACATTATCATGCGGGGCCATGATGAACAAAACAACCCAAGAATAAATCAAGCACAGGGGGAGATGATGCTATAGGAGAGATGGTAAATACATCTGCTGCTGCTGGTGAAATGGCTGCTACTGGTATGAAGTGCAATGGCGTAATAAAGGCTATGATGTCATTAGGCAGCAGAAATTTTGGGCTCACCAGTGTACAGGCTGTTTGCCTTTCACAGAAACACTGTTATGTGGCACATGACGGAATGTCTTAGCAAATATATGTGCTGTTGTGAATGTTGCATCCTCTGTTCTTTCAAAACCCTCAGAGTACAGCTATTTTTCAGTAATGAAAACATGGACACTACTGAAGGCTGAACCACACAAGGGAAGATGAGGCTGGGTAGAAAAGTAAGGACAGCCAAGAGATGCTCTGAGTTCCTCTGCAAACACCATTGAGAAGAAGTCAGTTGAAGGCCTCTCCCCTTCCTCTGACATGGTGGGAGTTGGGCACTTCTGTCCTCAGGAGGAGGGAAAAGGACAATGCTGTGATTTGTAATCCTAAAGTTCACCTTTCTTTTTCCCTTGGAGAGCTGGTTTGAAATGAATTCAAATTTCTCTTTAAAAATACACATAACAGGGGCCTCCCCTGGTGGTGCAGCGGTTGAGCGCTGGGTTGCTAGGCTGCCTGCAGCCTCTGCAGCACCAGTTTGATCCCCGGCCACCGGCGAGGGTCCCACCAAAAAATAAATAAATATTAATTAATTAATTAATTAATTAATAAAAATACCCATAACATTTTGAAAGAAGTAAAGAGATTAAATGATAACTTATAATTTGGGGTAGGTAACTGAATTTAACTTACTTTCCAGGTATGAAATTTCTAGCTCATCAAGCTATTTCATCCTCTGTAAAGTGAGGAATGTAGGCCAGGTGATTTATAAAGTTCTTCTCAGTTGTAAGTTCTAGGCCTATCTTTACCTATTTGAACAATTATAGTGACTAGCACTGGTCAGGCTCTCGATTAATGTTTGCAGAGTAAAATTAAACAGGAACAAAAAGATTGCAATTTACTAAAATAATTACTTTGCAAAAAATTAAAGTGACATTATGTATAGTTAATTGAAAAAGCAAAGTCCACTGTGACAAGATGTGTGGGAATTATTTTGATCTGCATTAGACTTAAGGTGATTGCAAAATGTTTACTGACAGTAGCATTAGAGCCACAAATATAACCAGACTGTGAAATAAATGCTCAAGTTTGAGTTCATTCTAATGATACATCATGCTAATATATGGCCAGTAAGTGTAGAATCCATTACAGATACTGGAGAAAGTAAGAAGGCACCTACCTGGTAGATTAAAAGGGGTGATTTCCCATGGTTATAATTCATCTCACCCTCCTTTATCAAGGGAGAACTAGAAGAACTTCTCTTTCCTCCCACATACTAACCTTTTTCTTCATGCTGCCCTTTCATGACTTCTTGTTCTCAAAATTGTTCATTTAACCAGACTTCTCCTTTCTATATACACTGGAGGTGAACCTGGGGTAATCCAGGGAACTTATCCCAGGTCATATCCACCTCACCCAAAATGGAGGAGAGCTAAAGGCGCTGGTGCTAAATATAATGAGTAAACTTATTGGCGGCTTAGTTACACGGACAACCAGATAGACTAACATTTGAATATCTTCACTGATACATTTGCAGACCTTAGGTTGAGTCCTTAGAAAGAATGTGTCTAAAGGAAAGATCATACAGTTATGGGCTCCGGAAAACTTATCTCCAAACACTATTTCAGTCATCTGAGTTTACTTTTTAATTTTTTTATTAAATGCAACTGGAGAATTGTATCAATGCTTTACTTTCCACTGTATACATAGTTTAAGCCTATGTCATTCAGTGTATCAAACACTGATAGGCTATATGGCTTTAAGAACATGAATGCCAACTACTGGTTATAAGTGAACACTGAGTTTTAGGACACACTTTATCTTACCAAGCAATTACAGCTGTGATTTAGCCAAAGATTTATGGTTATCTGCAGGTACTGTGTGTGTGTGTGTGTGTGTGTGTGTGTGATAACACAAATCAATATATGAGATTTGTATCTTTGGAAAATGGACCTCTCTTATCTTTTTGTCAACCATATCAAGTATGCCATAGCAAACTAGTACAGTTACTGTAAGACTGTCCATGAAATTCCCTCATGGAAAAAATCAATCACATCATACCTATCACCATAGAATATTCTGTCTGCATTATTACACTGAAGTTGACCTCATCTAACAATGTGATATTGACAGTCCAACCGGTACACTGTGTACCTGCCTTGTGTAGTCTGGCGTTGATCAGCGTTGATCAGCAAGGCAATTCCTGTAAATTATGTTAACTCTCATTGAGGACTCTATTTATTTACCCCACTACAATCCTCTAGGATTCCCACATTGTGCTAGGTGGGTGATCTGAATCCAAACGCAGAGTGCAGTTGATTGTCTGCCTGTAGGAAACCTTTTTGGAATGCATAATTGTGTTCACACCCTAGAAAGTTCTTTGCAACCAACTTCATACTGGTCTGTTTGCCCTATCAGAATATAAGCAACATGAGTTCAGGAACTATAGCCTCAGTCTCTTTGCCTGGCACTTATATCCACTTGAGAAATGTTTCCTAGATAAACAATAATATCAGAAGCAAGAATAATTAGTAAATTTGTTAAAGTTCATTTATTCTTTTCCTCTGAAGATTGAATTAATAAGTTCTGCTGCTAATAAGGGTATGTAGTACTTGATAAGCAGGATATATTTTTCTAAAGATAAATGGATAACTCTGATGCTTCCTTCAAGCTATTCTTTAGTACAATATCTGATCATATTGAGTTCAGCAAATTTTTATTGAATTAAATGTACTTAGTCACTTTATATATTAAAAAGCTCCATTCGGATATATAATTTTATCCTGCTGAGTACCTTCAAACTGAAATTATATTGAAAATTAACTTTAAAGTAATATCATGTTTCAAAGATAAAAAATAAAAATTATAACAAAAACCCAAACATACAAAAAATAGTATAATATTTAAAGTGCTTAGAAAAATATTTGACTTCTAGTAAATATTTGATGTATATTAATTCTTTCCCTAACACATAGTTTAAAAAAATAATGAAAATCCTAACTGCAAGTATCGGTGGTAAATAGAAAATTAATTTTAGTAGCAAAAAATGTAAAAAGAAAATGTCAGTGTTTTCTTTTGACCTAGCAAAAAGGTTTAACTATCTCATGAGAATATTAAAATGTTACTGTGCTATGGGCATCATAGTGAAAATGAATCTAAATTAAGGTTACTGAGAAAATAGATAACATCTAGTTAAATTTAAATTTCAGATAAACAATAATTTTTTAAACATAAGTTATGCCCCATGTAATATTTGAAATGCACTTAGGCTAAAAAGTTATTCATTGTTTATTTGAAATTCAGATTCAGCTGGGCATTCTTTAATTTTATTTGCTAAATCTGGCAAATCAATGAATACCAACAATATGAAAAAAAAAGGTAACACTTTGGTGAGCCCGTTTATTTTTTAAAAAAATGTTTTATTGGCAGTCCACCAGTTTCAAAATTTTTATGTTAATTTTTCCCTCACCCTAAACCTATGGTTAGTTTGCATAATGGCACTGTGATTTCACCTTCCTTTAAAAAATACTCTAGAATCAAAATGTCTATTTTGACTCTCCATGGTCACCAGAATGTGGCTTACAAAAAGGGAACAGTTGTTAGTCCTGGCTAAAAGCCAGACATTTGGTGTAGAATTATCAGTTGCTTATTCTACCAGAAGTTTCAGTGGAAGCTTGTAAAGCAGGTTTTCCTTATTGGTTTGGATCAAGTAGCCAGGAGACCATTTACACTGCTCTTTATTTCAATGCATAGTGAAGAGTCTCAACTATTTACACTGAAGAAGACAAGGGCAAAGCTTGATAAGCAGTGTGGTTGTGGGATAATATTCGGCTTGTGACCTTACCAGTGAGCTCTGGGTCACAGAGCAAAGGAGCACAGAGCCAAGTTTGAATGGAGGTCTTGGCAAGACACCACCAGCAAAGAAAGAAGAACTAAAAGTTTTGCTAAATTGGTCTATTTATGGACACTTTTTCCCTTCATTATTTACTGCTCTCAAACAACCATATAAATCATCTCATGTCTGCAATCTAAAATTCCAGAGTTGGTAGGTGAGCAGCTGTGGGAGACTGAAGCCTTTTGCCAACATAAAACCCTATGGACATTCCGGGTCTTCAGCCAGCTCCCAAAAGCCCTCTTTCCTTTCTTCTCTGAGCCCTAGGGATAGACCAGCCTATTTCCTTCCCACTGTTGCCACCTGTTATTTCCAACTGTGTTTAACTCCTCCCTTAGTACAGTGTGGGACAGAAGACAGCTTCACAACTTCTGGCCTACCATGTTCATACCAACTGCCACTTTGCACTGTGTGTTAGACATTCTACTCTGCACTTTATATCATGACATTGTTTGATAGACAGTGATGTCTACTATCTCACAGATGATCAACCAAAGTTCATAAGGTCAAATAAATTGCAAAGATTGTAATGAAGACACCTTTTAATTACACTGGGTTCTACCATCTCAGTTCAGTTCCTGAGATAAAGAACATCTCTTATCTAAGAGATGCTGTTAGTTAAACCGTAGGAAATGGACTTTCCCTAATGCTACACCAAATCTTCTTACAGGAAAGTACAGAGACCACAGAGGTGATAAAAGTAGATCTTTGAGACTTTCTGGGGTGAGATGAGGGAGATAGATAAGAGAGGATTTGGTGAAGTGGTTTTCAAGCTTTGATGTATACAAGCAACATTTAGATGGGTTGTTAACACAAGAAAGAAAAGATTTAAGGATTAAAAAAAGAAACCATAAAACTACTTAGCAAGACCATACACATTTAAAAAACTTCATTTGATAGTAGTAATTTTATCCCTCTGAATTCTTTCTAGTTGAGATTATACAGCAAAACACTGTTTAAATAATATAATATGATAAAGTGCCTAGGAACAGGTCTGATATTTTGCTAAATATAACTCAAATTCCAGAAGGCATAAAAGAAAACTTGCTTCATTTTAACTTCAAAAAAGAAATCTTAAATCTCCACTACATAAAAATTCAACCAAAAAGTAAATTATGAATTTTGGCCCAAATAAATACAGTAAAACCATATATATTATGGTATGTCCATTCAGTGGGAAAATATGCAGTTATAAGAAAAAGTTACTGGTACTAACATGAAAAGATTTCCAACAGTTGTTAATAAATGAAATAAATTAATAAAGCATGGTAGACAGCATGGTATGCTTCCATGATTCCTTTGTGTGAAATGAGTAGGAAGGCTAAGTGTATTGTGTGTGTGTGTGTGTGTGTGTGTGTGTGTGTGTATATATATATATATATATATATATATAGAGAGAGAGAGAGAGAGAGAGAGAGAGAGAGAAGAGAGAGTTTCTGAAAAGATAAATAAGAAACTAGTGGCTATAGATGTCTGTATGGAGGAACTGTGGAACTGGGAAGAAAAAAACAGGATCGAAGAAATAATTTTCCACCAGATACTTTTGTATACTTTCGAGTTTTGAACCACATGAATATATTACTTATTTTAAAATAAAATAATTAAGGCATAACGTACAAAGAACCTACCACCCTAGACTTTTTTCACAAATTCAAGGTAGATTCAGGTTCGGTAGTCAAGGACAGACTTTTATTTTCTAAAAGCCTCCACTTTTGATTGTAACATAGGTGGTCTGATAAGGTCACACTCTGACAAAAATAGGCATAAAAGTTAGCAACCTACTGGAAGATCACATTAAAGACTGTCAAAGAAGGGGAAAGGATTTAGAAATGTTCCAACAAGTTATTCTACAGACGTCACTTTTCTTCAGCTCTTTTTTTTTTTTTTTTACTATTTATTTATTTATTTATACAAGCACTGGGTACAGTCAGAAGCACGGGAGGGTGAGAAAATTCACCAGAGCCAGAGTGGGGAACAAAACAGACAGACTAATGAAACACACTGCTGAGAGTGTCTTCCAGTGGGGACCCACAGAAAAGGGTCACAAACAACTGGACAAGCCCGGAAGGAAAAGAGCAAAATGAAAATCAAGATAAAAGCTGCCATTGTCACCTCCCCATGGGTCTCACCCACATCTGTGTCACCCAGTCCACGACCAAAAGACAAGCGCAGTTTCTTTACGTGTCTCTAGGCTCTATGCGCCTCCTCCAGGTCTCCTTCTGGCTCCATCCTGCTTCCTTCCTCCATCTCTTCTTCTGCTTCTCCTCTTCCTGCTCAGCTCCACCCTCCCTTGGGTGGGGCAGGGAAACTCCCCCTTTCCTGGGGACCACCCTGTTACAAGAGGAGCAGCGGGCACGGCAGGAGAAGTCTGCACACCATGTGGGACCCTCACGGTGGCCGAGGATCAAACTGGCGCTGCAGAGGCTGTGGGCAGCTTCGCAGCCCAGCGCTCAACCGCTGCGCCACCAGGGGAGGACCATTCTTCAGCTCTTTCACGGGTCCTGCCATCCTGCTATCATTGACTGCCCTACCTGTCTAGGCGTTAGAACAAGATAACTGACCAGGTGTAGGTGGCCACAGGTAATAAGAAGGGAAGACGATGAAATTCCAAGCCTATTTATAATGGAGAAAAGACTTTCTATGGCCAGTTAGCTTCCAGATACCATTCTAGATGACTGTATATGGAAACTGAGGATTATTGGAAATTTGAATCTTTTACTATAATGTTCTACAATATTCATAATCATTTTCCTTTTGCTGTGATGTCATCTATTCCTACCTGCTATGATTGACCTTTTTTCCTTTCTTTATAAAATCAAGCAGAGGCCCAGAGGTAGACATAATGTGAAAACAAACATATACACATATCCCTCTCTCCATAGACCAGTGCCTTCTCTCAAAATATAATTTATCATTGTCAATTCCTGGATTTTACTTTCTTGAGTCAGAATTCTCAATTCTCATTGCTTGGTACCCAGGTATGGTAGCAGCTCTGGTGGCAAGTAATGTCATGGAAGTCCAGGACATGTCCACAGGACAAAGGATACCATTTAGCTTGTCTTCCCCTATATTTTCATTCCACCCTTCCAGTCCTTTCTTTCTCCTATAAAAATTGACTAAACCTATGTTAATTCCTGGGCATACAAAAAAATAGTAAGAAGTTAAGTTATTAAGAGAAGTTATTAAAGGGCTAAGAGGTGGGGCCCAGATTCAAACCAACTTGTGGCTTCCTTGAGTCCTGGAGGCTAAAATGTCAACAAGAACAAAAATGCAAAGGAGGGTAGTTCGTGTTTTTAAGTAGTTTGTCCAACCACATATATGGTGATGGTGGAGGCAACAGTGGTCAGTCTGTGACAACTGGCAGGAAGATCGCATCTGAGGTGAGATCAGGGAAGACTCTGGAAGGGAAGTAACACTGACCTAATTTCCTCATACTATTTTAATTAGAACTCAGTTGAGTCATTTTTCTTGAGCACTTGAGTTTTTCTTTAAACTCTTTTTTTTCTCCCATGAATAAAGGTTTTTTTTTAAGCTCTTCCTCACCCCCAGCCCCTAGCTCCCACCTCCATTTTCCTCCATTGGATCCTATCCTTTCTACTCTCCCTGGCCTTACAATAACTTCTGTCTTCCAGTTGCCTGAGTCCTCATTCTATAGTCCAAGAGACATAAGATCTGTTGACAGTCCAGAACTACCTTCTTCCAACACAACAAAAGCATTAACAACAGTTCTTGGCAAACCTCTACAGGTGCCACATTTTACAACCCTCCACAAGCCTGTGATAAAAACAGTGCATAACATCAATAGGTTTTTTTTTAAATATTTATTTTTATTTATACAAGAGCTGGGGTACAGTCGAGAGTCGTGGGAGGGTGAGAGGATTCACCAGAGACAGACCGGGGAGCAGAACAGACAGACGGACCGAAGCAGTGGGCGAGACAGGAGAGGTCTGCCTAGCCATGTGTGTTTCTCCCTGGCCGGCTGGGAATTGAACCGGCATTGTGGAGGCTGCAGACAGCTTCACAGCACTGCACTCAACCCGCTACACCATCGGGGAGGCCCAACATCAATAGGTTTTTACAGGAAATGTTCTCCCTTCCCTTCCTTTCCCTTCCCTTCCCTTTCTCTCCTTCTTTTTCTTTCTTTTTTTAATAATTGTCCATAGTAACAATTATTATGATCCTTTGTACCTTTGTGGAATCAGTTTTAACATCTCCTCTTTCATTTCTTTTTTTAAAAAATTGAGGTATAATTGACAATATTCCTCTTTCCTTTTCCAATATTTTAAAAGCATTTCAATAAGCAAAATGGTTTTTAAAAATAGATCTTAGTCACAGAAATGGAATCACCAGGGAATCTGAATAGCAGATATTAGAATGGTACAGGCATAAGAAAATCGATGTCATTTAGTGCACAGCAGCTTGATTGTGTGTATGAAGTTCACATATTTCTTCACCAATTTGCTCTCAAAGTGAACATTTTTAGAGCAAAAATGGAGAAGAAAGTCAGTTTTATTATCACTTTTCTCTATGCTTAGAGTGTTCATGCTCTTATTTAACCCTCAAAACAATCTTTTGGCATAAGTGATTTTTTTCCTACACTTTCTGCCCAATCTTACAAAATTCACACTCTATCTCAGGACAATTTCTTGCTAATTATTTTAAAATAAAACAAAATGGAACAACAGTTGTTTTATGTGAATTAGGAAACAGTGACAGAACAAATTTCACTCTTCTATATGTCCTTTCTGGACTTAGCTATACAGCAGCAAAATCACACAGAAAGCACAACTATTGAACTATCTACAAAATCTGTTAAGTGACAATTTTCAATGTTTGGAAAATTGCATCAAAAAGATGTAGAGAGGCGCACTCCTGTGAGAGGGATTCAGTAAGGCAAAAGCATGTAAGTACTAAGTAATGGGGGAAAGGAGACTATAAATGATTCAGAATTTGTGTGAAGCAGGGGATGGTAAACTATAACTCATAGGCCAAATGAGGCCCATCACCCAGTTTTATATCATCTCTTACCTAAAAATGGCCTTCATAACACTTCTACAGGTTTGAAAAACAATCAAAAGAAAAATATTTTGTGATATAAGAACATTATATAAAGTTCAAATTTTAGCAGCCATAAATATAGTCTCATAGGAACACAGACACAATCACTGCTGTGCATACTGTGTTTGGTTGCTTTCACACTAGTACAGCAGAACTGAGTCCTTGAAGCAGAGAATGTGTGTGGCGCTCTTATTCTTAGTGCTGTCTAGTGAACTATAATTCACAGCGATGCACTTAAAACACAATATAGCATTTTGAGTGCTGCACATATCACCCGTAACAAAACATTCATGTTTATTGCCATCACACCTATTATGTCAAAATAAGAAAAAAAAAAGAGAAGAGTAGGTTCCCAACGTCATGTTTTAGGGCAAAATGGAACATGCGTTATTTTGTCATTAGGAGGACAAGTGTTGTGTTTATTATGCAACGATACCATAGCTGTGCTAAAAGAATACAATATACATGGACATTACCAGACTAAGCCCTCATCACAATATTCCAACTCATAGGAAAGTAACAGAAAAAAATAGATCATTTTCATTTAAAACAATATCTCATCACAGAAAAATGTCTGCACAAACATAAAAATGAAAATGAAGCTGCAATCAAAGGAAGATTCTGAGTGATTAATTTGTTGTTCAAGCCTGGAAAGCCATTTACTGATATGAGTTAATTAAATTGTGCTTGATTCCAACAGCTGAGGAAATATGTACAAAGGCTGTTAGTCTTTCAGTGAGAACAGTTGATTACAGAGTTGAGGACTTTGGGAGCAACATCAGTAGTCAATTAAAAAACAAGGCAAATGATTTTGAGTTGTTTTCTTGCACTTTTGATGAGTTGACAGATGTTGCTGATACTCCTCAGTGGTTGGTTATTCAAGGCATCTAGGCTGAGTTTGAAGTGCCTGAAGAATTAGCTTCTATGAAAAGTCTGTTAGAGAGAAGTAGAGAAAACATTAATTTAATACAACCTGAAATGGAATCTGCTATGATGTGTTAACAACTGAGGGTGGTATAAAGATGTGTACAGCAGAATAAGGTTTAGTTGGACAAGTTTGCAAAGCTTATAAAAAAGGTAAGTTTTGTTCATCAGCAGCTATTTTGCAGAAAATAAGTGAATCTGTCATGTGGTACTGAAACAGTAGTGCCAACGGTGACCTTCATTTGCTCTCAAAGACTTAACGATCAGTAGTTTCTTGAGTTTTTGTCAGAAATACAAGCTGAATGTCTTGACTTGTCTAATCACAAAGCAGTTCAATGACTTACTTGTAGGAATGTTTCATTGTGGCTTTTTAAAGTTCTGATTTGAGACTGATTTTTTTCTGAATGAAAAGAAGAGTTCTCAATGGTTGCATTATTGATCATTAATGGCTTTGGAACAAGGTTACTTCAAATTTGATAATGTTTCTTAATGAAATCAACCTAAAATTATTAGTTAAAACAGTTCTTATATATGAAACTTAAATCGTGGTAAAGACATCTCAATAACAACAAATGTTTAGATCACAAGCAACATTGTACAAGTTATTTAATATACTTCACATGAAGTAAAAAGTTAAAAAAGCAAGATCTCCACTTCAACAGAAATTTGCCTAAGGTCTGTTTTCCAAGTTTTAACTACAGTATCAACGGAGTTTTTATGATTTCGGTGCAAGAACCAAGGAAATTTCCATATTTTAAAATCAATTTAACTATCTAGTTAAAGATCTTCCACCTAACTTTCAATTTGAATTTTATTAACCTGCAATGTAATGACAATGGCAAATATAATAAGAAGACTAATAGAATTCTATAATGTCTTCTAAGCAATTAATTTGTTCAATTAAAAGCATATGCTAATGAACAAAACAAAACTAAACTCTTAGATACAGGGAACAGATTAGAGGTTACCAGAGTGGGAAGTGTTTGGGGATACATGAAGTGGTTAAAGGAGGTCAACTGTATGGTGATGGGTGGAAACTAGACTTTTCCTGGTGATGATGGCAGAGAATATACAGGTATAGAATGCAATATGCATAGCAGAAACTTATATAATGTTATAAATTTATTTTAAAATGTTACATCATTTATTTTTAAAAATCATATGCTAATGGATTTATAACAGTATTTGGCAGTATCTATCTCTGTAAAAAGACATTTTCAAAGATAAAACACATAAAATCTCATTACAGATTAGCACCAGCAGATGAACATTTAGAATCAATTTTGAGGGCCTCTCCTGGTGGCCCAGTGGTTGAGCGCTGGGCTGTGAAACTGCCTGCAGCCTCTGCAGCACTGGTTTAATCCCCAGCTGCAGGCGAGGGTCCCACATGGCTCGCAGACCTCTCCTGCTGCCCACTGCTTCCCTCAGCAGTGTATTTCGTCAGTCTGCCTGTTCTGTTCCCTGCTCTGGCTCTGGTGAATTCTCTCACCGTCCTGCGCTTCTGACTGTACCCAGTGCTTGTATAAATAAATCTAAAAATAAATAAATAAATAAATAAATAGATAGATAGATAGATAGATAGATAGAAGATAGAATCAATTTGGCTAATAAGAAACACTGAATATTGAAGCCCAATTTAGCAAAACATTAATACCTCCCCCTTCATTCCAGTCTTCTTGTTAGTAGACTTGTAGTACCAAAAAAGTACATAATTATTATTACTATATTTTTAATTTCATCAATAAAAATTTTGTGGAAATTTGTTGTCTAACCTTTTACATCAATACCCACATATTTTCAGTTTTGCTGATTTTATTATGAAGCTTACAATATTTATTAACCTGTTCTTTAATTTTGCCAACCTCTACTATAGAGTTAGAAGTGAAAGGTAAGTTCTAGCCCTTCTAATAGCAGCATAGCTTGTGTTAAACTAGTCCTCCCACAGATAACACTTATAAAGTCCTGACAAAATATAAAAACCAACTATTTGAAGGCACTGGAGAGCATCTAAGAGTGGGCCTGCCCTGTAAGGGCTTAAAGCATTGACTAGATGACTTTCCCACTGAAGACACTCCCCAGTCTAGAGAACTACAATGCAAGCAGAAGGCCAGCCTAGTTGACTTGATATGTCAGCAGAGAGCAGAGCTACTAGAAGATCTGGAAATTGTAGATGTTATCCCAGAATTGAGGAAGTGACAGAAGGAACACCCAAATCTCCATATAAATACCACTCAAATTCAGATTTGCATTATAAGAAATGCCAAAGGGAGTTCTTTAAACTGGAGGAAAATGTTATCAGAAGGAAATTTGGACCTCAGAGAGGAATTAAGAGCACTAAAGTGTTAATTATGTGGGTGAATAAAAAGATTATTTTTCCTTCTCTTTAGGAGACATGATTATTTAAAGCAAAAATTATCATATCACTCTGTGGGAATTATAGGGAATATAGATTCAAAATAGTGCAAAGATTAGTGTAAAAAGTACTATATGATTTTATGGAGCTTTTATTTTATATGAAATAGTATTATATTAACTATAAGTAGATTTATACAGTAGGGATATACCTTGCAGTCCAACAATTAAACAAAAGCACAGATATCCCCAAGCCAATAGAAAAATAAAACTGAAGTAGCAAAAATGATTCCATTAACACAAAAGAGACAGAGCAGGGGAAACAGAAATAAATAACAGATGGGATAAGTAGAAAACAGCAAAATTTTAAACCTAAACTGAACCTTACCAATAATTACATTTTTGCTAATTGACTAAACAAACACTCTAATTAACAGGAAGTTATTTAAAGACTGTATTAAAAAGTAAGCTCTAACCATACACTATTTATAAAATATATTTTTTAAGCCTAAAATCACAGATAGCTTGAAAGTAAAAGTCTGCAAAAAGATATTCCATCAAATAACAAGCATATGAAAATTGGCATTGTTAATTTATTACCAAAGATTCTAAAACAAGGGCTAACACTAGAAATTAGGAAGGACTTTTCAAATGAAAAAAAGGTCAATTGATTAGGAAGACCATAAACATGCATCACTGAATAACAATGGTAGTTCAAGAGTTTATCACCAACCTCTCAGCAATTGACAGAACAATAAACAGAATGTTAATAAGGTTATGGAAATCCTTAACAGCACTATTAACTACCTTTACCTAATTGATATATATATATATACCACTACCTCTAACAACTACAGAATACATATTTCTTTCATGTCTACATGGAGCATGCACCAAAATAGGTCATGTGCTGAGCCATAGAAATAAGCTCAGTTAATTTCAAACTTTTTTTGATCACTAAAAAATGTTTTAATTAAAAGTCAATAATGATTAGAAATCAAAGAGAGCCCCAAATATGTGAAAATTAAACAGCATACTTCTAAATTTGTCCTGGCTCAAAAAAAAAAAAAACCAAAATCATAACGAATATTAAAAACTATTCTGATCTCCTGACTCTCTAGGTGCTGCTCGTGTGCTCCTTGGGGTGCTAAAATGGCACCTCTTTTGTGAAAAGGCAGAAGGAAACGCTGGTGCTCACCATGGTGGACCAATAGCACAAGGAAGAGTTAAGACTGGGAACGACGATTATATCAATTTGAAGGTGATGGGTCAGGAGGGTTCTGTGTTGCAGTTTAAGATTAAGAGGCACACACCACTTAGTAAATGAATGGAAAGCCAGTTGTAAAGACAGGGTTTGTCAGTGATGCAGATCAGATTCCAGTTTGACTGGCAGCCAATCAATGAAACCCACACGCCTGCACAGTTGGAGATGGAAGAGGAAGATACAATTGATATGTCCAGCAGCAGACAGGAGCTGTCTATTTAAGAAGGAACCTGCTACTTTACTCCAGAACTCAGGCCTTGTCAACCAAGAAGACATTCTCAATTGGAAAATTGCAGTTGGGTTCCACCACATCCTGACTACTACAGTATAGTTTTCTTTATTTTCTCATTTCCCCTTCTCCATTCCTTTCCTTTATTTTCTTATTGGTTACTTCACTTCCTTTATTTTTTTCCCACCACCATCCCTTATGCCCTTTTAACCCTTTTTCTCTTGCCCTTTGCCTCAGCCTCAGAAACCTCAGTTCTGTTATCAATGTCAACTAGTTTATAATTACTTTGGTTTGTCAGTTATTCTGTTTTGTATCATTATATCAGTTATATATGTGAGTAATGTGTCTTTATTCATCTAATTTACTTTACTTTGAATAATCCCCTTGAGTTCCTTTCATTTTGCTGTAAACGGTAATATTTCACCTTTTCTGACAGCTAAATAGTTTTCCACTATGTGTATATGTTTCTTCTTCCTTATCTAATCAGTGGGCACTTAAGTTGTTTTCAAATCCCAGCTATTGTAAATAATACTGTAGCAAATATTGTGGGGCATATAATTTTTCAAGTGGATGATTCTGTGTTCTTCGAATAGATAATCCAAAAGTGGATCACATGGTATTTCCATTTTTAGATTTTTAAGACAAGCCTAGAGCACTTTCCAAAATGACTACATCAATTTACATTCCCACCAACAATGTATTTAGAGTTCCCTTTTCTCCACACCCACTCCAGAACTTGTTGGGAGTCTTTTTGATGTATGCTGTTCTCTCAGGTGTAAGATGATATCTCATTGTGATTTCTGACTTGCATTTCTCTTATTAAAAATGATGATGAGCATTTTTTTTCATATATCTTTTGTATAATCTCTTGGGAAGTTGTCTATTCAGACTGCTGCTCAGTTTTCAATTGGTTGAAAATGTAAATCCTCCCCAAACTGATCTATAGAATTTATACAATCCTAGTCACAATCCCAACAGGCCTTATTGTAAAAGTGATAAATATGTTCAAAAGCTTAAGTAGAAATGCAAAAGATTTAAAATAGTCAAAATAATGGTGAAAATAGAGTGCGATGTTGAAAAGTTCACACAATTACATTCCAAGACTTAATATAAGGCTCCAGCAATCAAGACAGTGTGGTATTGGCATAGAAGGATGAACGGCAAGGTCAATGAAGCAGAATAGAATCCAGAAATAGATTCTGGACATACTAAAATGGAAATTGATTTTTATAAATGTACAAAGACTACTCAATGGGTAAAAAATTCTTTCAACAAATGGCACTGAATAACTGAATAAATATGTGAAAAAATTGGATCATGGTTGCTATGTCACACTACTCTGAAATTAATTCAACATGAATTTTAGAACTAAATGTAAAAACTAAAATTAAATAGTTTCCAGAATAAAGTATAGGAGAATATTTTTACAAACTTGAGTAGGCAGATTATTTTAAAAACTTACAAAAAGCTTTAGATATAATAGAAAATTGATTAACTTTGTCATAAATTTAAATTTTGGAATTTTTTCATCAGAAATGCCACTAGTAAATGAAAAGGCAACTAGTGAGCAACAGAAGTACTGTAGGCAGAACATATAAAGAACTACAAATTAATGACAAAAAGACAATGGATAAGACTTGAACAGGCACCTCACAAAAGAAGATTATAAATGGTCATTAAGCACATATAAGATGTTCAACAGTATTAGGAATTAGAGAAAAGCAAAATAAAACCATAATGAGAATGCATTTTATATCCATAAATTAACAAAAATTTTAAAACTAACAACACTAAGTCCTGGTGAACATGTCAAATAACTAGAAATTTCATATATTGCTGACGGGCATGAAAAATCATATAAATACTTTTAAAATTCACACTGTTTGTGAGTTTGCAGTGACATGGCCAAAGGTACCTAGAAGGTCAAGATTACTGGTAAATAAGAGACTCTTTATGGTACCTCCCTCAGGAAGGTGGTGAGCAAAATTGGAATCAGCCAAAATAACAAGTATACTTGCTACTTTTGTGACAAAAGCAAGAGGAAGAAACTAGACTTGAGTATATTGCATGGAAGTTCCTGATGAATACAGGAGCTGATGGTGCCTAGATTTGCAACAATACCGCTTCTGCTGTCACATAAATTCTATCAGAAACCTGAAAGGATTGAAAGGCCAGCAGAAGCTCCACAATTTGAGACATTGCTAGCCTGTAATAAATGGATTAATTCATGTAACAGGAAAAAAAATCTATTTGCTTGTACCTTACAGAAGAAACTCCAGAAATTCCCTAGATGTTTGTTTATTCAAGGAAAATAAGCAACAAATGTCCACTAAAAGACCTGCATATGAATATTCCCAGTAGTTCCACAATGGCCAGAATGGAAACATCCATCAAAAGAAGAATGGATAGATAAGTTATGATATATTTCTACAATATTATACTCTTCAGCCATTAAAAAATGAACTATTATACATAGAACATGAATGCCAGGCACAAAGGATACCCAGTGTGTGATTCCACTTACATGATGCTCAGAAACAGGTAAAACTTGTACAAGGTGATGGAAATTAGATCATGTGTAGTGGGCATCAATTAGTAGGGAACACAAGGTTCTGTATTTTGACAGAGAGATTGATCACACAGATTTGTACATTTTCCAAAATTCATTAAATTGTACACTTAAGATGTATACATTTCATTATGTGTAAGTATCAACTCCATTACATGCAATTAATAAAAGTAGCAAAGTAGGTGAGGGCCACTGATGTTTATCTGAAGAACTTGGTACCCCAAGCTAAGGTTAAATATCTGTAAATAACGGGAAGCTATTGATGAGCAGCAAGTAGGGTAGTGCTGTAAGATTTGCATTTTGTAAGGTTACAGAGATGCTTCCTATAAAGAAGTTATCTTTTTGGGCCTCCTCTGGTGGCTCAGAGGTTGAGCGCTGGGTTGTGAAGCTGCCCACAGCCTCTGCAGCGCCAGTTTGATCCCCGGCCACCAGCAAGGGTCCCACATGGTGCGCAGACCTCTCCTGCATCCCGCTGCTCCCCTCAGCAATGTACTTCAGTCCTTCTGCCTGTTCTCCCTGCTCTAGCTCTGGTGAATTCTCTCACCCTCCCACGCTTCTGACTGTACCCAGTGCTTGTATAAATAAATAAATCTTTAAAAAAAAAAAAAAAGAAGTTATCTTTCTCATATTCATTTCTTTTGTCAATACCATCAATGGAAATGGTAGAGTCCCTTTGTCATTAGGTTAGCATAGTACACACTTGAGGACTTGTGCTTTTTTTCTCCCCCCCACAACTCTATCCCAAGAGATATCTTATTTTTCTGTAACTTTGTTATCTAGAAATTTAAATTAAAAATGACCATCTCTATTATCAGAATTATTTTCATAAATGTATTCTATAGCTCATAATTTGTCAAAAGATCCAGAATTGTATTTACTGACAGAGTGGAGTAGACTCTACCAGAATGCAAAGGCTTTGACTACAGAGATGCAATCTCAGTGATAATCCAGGAGCCTTATGGGAAAAAAGAGTCAACACTAAAAATGTGAAGATTTTACATGAAAACACACCATTGTGTTAATCTCTGGCCTATGCTTTCCATTTTGCTGCAGCTCCCTTCACCCTGGCAAACACCATGATTGTAGCCAGCTTTGAGTATGTGGCTCTTAGTCAACACAATGTTGCCTATAGTAGTTTTCACAAAGTCTCTGAAAGGGTGTTAGTGTCACCTCTTTCATTGATAGCTGTAGAGAATCTAAATTAGGATTAAAGATATGAGGGGGCCATGGGCTCCATATGGCTCACAAGGCACATTTTGGTTAGGACTGCTGTGTTTTATCAATGTGGAACCAAACTCAATTTCTGGATCACTGGTGAGATTCTTCCAGAATTTTCTGGAATCACTCATTACCTTTCCATCTTCTCCTTTAATAATTTTGTTGAAGCCAACCCCAACAGATCACTGCTGCTCAATAAAGTAACTATTTCTATGAGGTTAAGCAAAATTTCTAGTTAAAACGAAACTGTTACGTCTGCTCACTCAGCTGTATCACTTCAAAGAGAAAAACAAATAAAACCCAGCTTCCTGTCATCTCCCAGCATTAAAGGATGACAAACTACAGTTGCTTTCCATTTTGACTAGAAGCAAAACTACAGATGAATAACATAATAGATCAAGAGCCAAACAAACTGAAGTAACCTCTTCATCAGCAAAAGTCAACTAGTTAAAAGGCAGAGTGAAAACCTCCCAATCTGACACCTCTCCACTTCAGATGAGGGTAAGAAGAAAAAGTGGGGGGATGGGAAAAATTCTTTTCTGAACTATTCAATTATAATCCAATGTGTCCCTAAACTACCAAAATCTGCATGTACTTCTCATCTATTTACAGGGAATAAAATGTCTAAAGTAATAGACTTGTACTTCCTTTTCATGTAAGTTTCTCCTTTCCTACAGATGTGTTCCTCCTGCTGCTACCTGACAGAAGCCCTTGACTATTAGAGACCAGGATGGGTCTTTTCAGGTCCCCTGAGCCAATTATCTTCATACTGTTCTCAAGCTTTTCTCTCCTATCTTTGGTAGGATTCGTTGGCCCATTCACTCATTTATTCACAGGGCACTCATTTATTCATTCAGGGTCTACTTTCTGTTCACAAATATAGAGAACCACATGAAAACAATTATGTTTGCTTTTATGTTGCATTTAGTGATGCCAACATTTGATTAATTTACTTTGTAGAGCAAAACTGTGTGCATTTTTTCACCGTTTTCAGCCCCATTCCCTCTCCCACCCCTTAATGCAAGCGTAGTAGCTTCTCCTAAGAAAGCCACCACATTCTGATTCCTGTTCTTTTAGAATATAGAGGGATGTTAAGAATAACACTTTGATGCCAGTTATATTAATTAGGTCACCAAAGATCATGAACAAGTCAATACCTTCTATCTACACTGTCCTTACCTACAGAAGAAAGAGGTTAGACTAATTCAAGGTATTTCAATATGGGGTCTGTGGACTCACAGTTATGCTGTGTGCCTTTTTAAGAACAAAGTTTATTCCTAGACTCTACCCAGAGCTACTGAAACAGAATCTCTGGGACTGAAGTTCCTAAATCTGCTTTTAAAACAGGCACCCAAGGGAGCCTTACCTGTTGTAAAGTTGACAACCCTTGACTAATGATCTCTGAGACCCTTTCAGCTGTAAGGGATTACCAGTCCCTTCTAGCGGTCTGCTGTGCAGCAGAGAGTATGAGTGAAAGGGTGACATTTTTGACTGAGGTTGGGGATGCTGGGATAAGGAGAGAATTTTGGAAAACTGAGAATGTTAGCAATTATACAGTTGAGGATACATAGAAAGAGCATATAGAAAGAAGTGTGATGTTTACTCTTCAAAAAAATGAACACAATATTATGTTGAAATGAATACTTCTCACATGTTTTGTAATGGAGAAACCTTCTAAGAATAACCATCTAAAAATGTGTAGTTGATGAATTAGGCTATAATTAGAAAGAGAATAAGAGAATAAATTCCAGATGCCTCTATTCATGTTGCAGCACAGTGACACTTAAGTAGGACTGTTCCACTTTAGTAAAAAATGACAAGTGTTTGTCACAGAATGGAGTAAATATTTTTGGTAGAATGCCTTTAATCATCATTCTGGTGGTGGATTATACTTCATTGGTGATAGAAGGAAAACAAACTGAAGAATCTTAACATAACTGAGGAAACATAACATTTTGATTTACAGTTAATGGTGATTTTTTGGGAAACCATCATCTCTTCAGCTGTTCTGAGAGAGCCGCTGAAATAGAAAGCATATTTCTGGGTCAGAAAAATCACAAAAAGGAAAACATTTTAAAAAACCAACAAATCCTGTCACTAAGTGAACCAACCTGTCTAGGCTGGAAGTCGCCGTGTACACGGACCGGGCTTTTCAGTCTCTCCTAGGAATATAATTAATTACTGAGGGAGTCAGTAAATGGGTTATAGGATGTCCTCAAAACACAAATGAATTCTTCTCATAGCAACACTTTAGGCCACGCCTATTTTCTCCCTCTCTGACCTAAAAGTTAATTTTGAAAATACATGTGTATACGCCCTTAGAAGTTTCTGTGTGAGGACCCTCTGGAGGGGTTCACCTTATCAAATTTGCAAACTTGTGAGTCTTTTAGAGCTCCAAAGCCATCCTGACCAAAGAAGAGCTTATATAGTTATTGTCCATTTACAGTTCAGTGACTATTGCCTCCATTTTGGTGGTATTACAAATATTAATTTGTGGAATGCATTGCATGGTGCTTGTGTCAATACAGCAAGTCCTCACTTAACTTTGTAGATAGGCTCTGGGAAACTGCAACTTTAAGGTAAACAAAAGCAATTTTATCATAGCCTAACTAATAGAAACAAGACAAGTTCCTATGACATAATTCTAGTCACAAAATCACCACCAAACTTCCAAATAAAGATGCCAGACACTTCTAATATTAAACAATAATCTGTAGTCATTTTCATTTTTCTACTCACTTATTCCAGTTGGGGGAGATGGGGTACAGAGCCTACCTATTCTGACAGCAGGAGGAGCAAGGCAGGAAGCAGTCCTGGACAGGATGTCCTTCCTCACCCCGGGCTCTCACACACCCATAGCCACTCTGACTGGACGATTCAAACATGCCCATGAAGCTAGCATGCACATCTCTGGCATGAGGGTGGAAAGCAGAGCATCAGCCATGGGGAGAACATGCAGACTCCACACAGACGGTGACCCTGTGGCAATCTCTTTTTTCCTCATCATTATGGCGAAACCACATTGTGATAAAGGACCTGCAGGGATGCTATGCATTTCGACTCATATGCAGTTACGTTGTTCAGAAAAATCACGTGCAAACCAAATTTCAATTACTTGTCCCACTATTTGCCTAAGAACATTGTCTGCTTATAATAGCATTTAAAAAAAAAAATTCATTTCATTCCTTTTAAGCTTGTCTTTAGGGCCTTTCCTGGTAGCGCAAGGGAATAGGTCACAGCACTATGAAGCTATCAGCAGCCACTGCAGCAGGAGTTCGAGCCTTAGCTAGGGAGCTACCCACATGGTGCAGCAGACCTTTCCTGTCTCTTCCACTGCTCCCTTCAGCAGTGTATTTCAGTCAATCCATCTGTTTAGTTCCCCACTCTGTCTCTGGTGAATTCTCTAACCACCACCCCCAAACCCGCACCTCTGGCCTGTACCCTAGTTTTTGTATGCATAAATAAATAAATCTTTTTTTTTTTTTGTGGGACCCTCGCCGGTGGCCGGGGATCGAACTGGTGCTGCAGAGGCTGTGGGCAGCCTCGCAACCCAGCGCTCAACCGCTGCACCACCAGGGGAGGCCCCAATAAATAAATCTTAAAAAAAAATAAACTCATATTTAAACAACCTCCTTTCCAGGGAATGAATACAAATTGTGTAGCCCAGTTCAAATTTCTGCTGCTCTCCTCAGTTCCTGCCTTCTTTGGATCAACAGCTATAGTCAATATTTAAAAGAAAAAAAAAAAAAAAAAAGGAGGTCACTAAGTATTTTTTTAAAAGAACTTCTTATCTACCTTCCCTCTTTTTGCCTAAGAGTTTACCCTAGTCCCCATATTCTTTCCTTTGTCCTCAGAGCCAAGAAGTATTCTTCCTACAACTTAGGGGCTTTGGAAACAATGTCTCTAGATTTTTACATAGCACTATTACACACTCAGTGTAGAAAAATAAGAAAATAAACAAAGGTCATCAAGAAGTGATTTTTATGTTTTCACATTACCCTGACTCTATTCAATGCTACCCTTTCAATTATTACTTATTGTTGTTAACTCCCAAATCCAACTCTTTGGTCAGACTTCTCTTCCTAGGTCCAGTCCAGCATATCCCCATGACAGCAACCTGTCCATATCACCATTGTCTTAACTGCAGTCTCAATCTTTCTCCAAAATCTATTCTTCCTTCTGCAGTTATCTCTTCATTCAGATAATGATGAGTGTCATCTCTACTCCCTCTTGCTCATCATCTGATCTAATCAATTATCAATACTTGACAATTTACATCGATATTCTTGAGTACTTCCTCCAGACTTGCTGTGTCCATGTCCTTTATACTATCATTATTTTCTCCCTGGACAATGGCACTAATCTCCCAGTTGGTCTTATTGCATCCAGCCTGGCCACCCAGCAATTCATCTTCCTTACTACACTCCCAGACAGATAATTAGGTTCACATCTATGCTTAAAATTCTCCACCAGATCCACATACTAGTGTTCAGCATCACATCCAAATTCCTTTTTTTTTTTTTCCTAAAAAAAAGTTCCCAGTGATTTGTCTGTCTTTTCCCATCACTCTCCCCACCACCCATTCCTTCATTCAAACTGCTATTGGGCAAGATGAGGGTGTGCCTCATCTTGCACACCCTGAGGCCCCCAAATTTTGCATGCTCTAATGGGTTCTGCCATGCATCACATAAAGGGAAAACATACTCTTAGTGCATAAGAACTTCAGTAGAAAAAATTTTAATAGAATTTTGTGTGTAATAAAGAGAAGATAAAGGATATAGTTTTCCATGAAGCACCCAAAGTTACCCATCCCCTTGTTGGTAAATGACCAATCAAACAGAACTGATCCAAACTGAGGCTACTAAGATGCAAAAGCTTGCAACCAGTCTAAGGCACTTTCTGGAGTGTGACCATAGCAAAGGGGCAGAAGGGACCAGGCAAGTCTGAGATGAAAGGGGCAAAATTAAAATACAAGTCAAGATAGTCTGTCATTGTCAGCGTCCCCATGAGTCTCTCATGCATGTCTCTGTCTCTTTCAAGGGTCTCCTTCCATGTCCCCCCAAGTCCCTGGTACAAGCCCAAGACAGAGAAGCAAGTGTGGCTTTTCCTCATGTCTCTCTGCTCCATTTAATTTCTCCTTGATACTAAGCTCCACCCTTCAACAGGTGGGGTGGAAAACATGGAACCTCCACTTTTTAGATTACATTGTTACAAAACCATAACTGTGTTACAGTTCTAGATTGTGCTGGGCTCATTCTCATCTTTTGGGCATTTATACATTTCTTCCCTCAGTCAGATATGCCCTCATCGTCTTTGTTCTACTGGTGAATACACATTCATCTTTCAGTTCTGCTTTTCTCCTTCTGGGACCTCCTTTCCTGCCATCCATAGGCACATGGATACAGATGCATCTTCTTCTGTACTCCCACATCTAACCCTTGTCACACTCTATGTCCAACCATAGCAGCCTTTATCAGTTTCTCAATATGCCAAACTCTCTACTGCTCCCAGGGCCCCACACCCTACTGTCTCTACCCGGAACGTTTCCCCATCCCTCTTTCTCGATCCGACTGCTACTTGTCTTTAGTTTTCAGCCGTAACTTCCTTTAGGAGGTGTTCTTAATCACACACTACATTAAATCTCCTTTCTTTACCATTTCTCACAGATCTCCATACTTCCCCATCACAACTTTTTATTGTTACGACTTGAACAAATGTCTAAACTCAATGGATGTTCTATTCATAGTTGGTGACTTGCAATGCTTGTACATAGCAGGCAATAACAAATGTAAGTTGAATGAAAGAGCTGTAATTAGCAAATCAGAATGGCTAGATCTTTTACTAAACTGGTATGCACATTTTTGATTCATTTGCTTTACTGTTCTTGATTTATCTGCCCAGGTGCTTAGACTCATGGGTTAACATATGTTACCACTGATATAGATACAGTGGTAAATACACGCAAAAGCCCAAATACTTCAAGTTTAGTTTCCTCTCATTTTTCAATTACTAGAGTAGTATTAAATCGAATTTGTGTCGTAACGCTGCAAGATGCAACCCAAATGCTAGAATCCCAAATGTCAAAACTCCAAAAATCTGAAATCCTAAAAGATCTAAATCCTGAATGTTGAAATTCCAAAAACCACCATCCCCCTGGAAAGAAAAAGAAAAGCAATCTCAGAAGGGTAGAGAGCAGAACTGGTCGTGGGTGGGTGCTCCATTGTGGAAGGGGAGAGACTTGAGAAATTGTCCCTTACAGGGAGGTTAAGAGGAGGCTGGTATAGGAGGTGACCTCACAGTAAAAGAGCAGCATTGAGAGGCTGGTTCTCATTGGTGCCAGGAAAAGTGAACATAGTTCATGGCAACAGGTATGTTACCAGACTTTTGAGCAGAAAGCACCTGATGTTTGTGATTATGATCAGCACCATATTAAATTTTGGCCAGTCTCTGTCCAAAAAAGGATGGTCAGAGAAAATCCTATTAAAAGTGTTAATGGAGGAGAAAGAAAAGCAGATCTAAGCTATATTATATTCATGAATCTCACCGTAGTGCAATAAGTCTATGAGGCAGTATGATTAAGGTCATTTTCACAGGTCAAAAAAATAATGCTAAACTGACTGGGAAATCTGGTGAAGGTAGGTTGGTCACTAAATCCAATACTTTTCCCATTGTATCACAGTCCAAAAGATGCCTTGTTTTTTTTACTCCTAAATTCTCTTTTGTGTCATAATTATTATTATTTAAACAAATTAGCTAATATTTGCAGCCTACTATGAGCCAGGGACTAAAGCTGGGTGCTTTAGATACATTAATCTTCAAAAAAGTGCATGATCTTAGTATTGTCCTCACACAATAGATGTGAAAGCTGAGTTTTAGAGTGACTTGGAATAGAGTTCAGAAGCAGTAAGAAACAGTAGGAATTCAAACTCTGGTTTGTGTGATTATAAAACCCGTGAGTTTCCAGTTTTCCATAATGAACACTGTACTTTTGTTGTGCTAAATACAGATGATCTTAAAATAATACACTTAAATGTTTCTGGATCTTGCCCCTACAAAAAGGAGGGAAAGGTTCATGTAGGGCGAATACATTCCAGTCCATCTGCTGCCATTTTGGACATCTTGTGTGTGTGTGTGTGTGTGTGTGTGTGTGTGTCAGAGAAAGAGAGAGGGAGAAAGAGAGAGATGGTAATAAGCCCTTAGCTCTTAGAGTAAGGAACAGATTGAATGGAATGGAGAAATTTTGTGCAAGTCAGTTTACATAGAATAAATAGGAAAGTGAATTAAGTGCCAGGTGTTAGGCAAATGAGGATGCAAAAGACTTAATGACAAGTAAATATTAGTGTTGGATAGTAATTTAAAAACACAATGAATAAGCCTCAATGTAATATCAACGTACACTATTATTTACAAAACGTATTAAAACATTGCTTGTCTGTGTAGAATGTACCTGACAATCTCTGAATTCTTTAGCAAGTTTAATATAAACAAAGAAGTAGCATTCCTGTATGTTAAACTTCTTCTTTTAAAAATTAGTTTGAGAACATTTTGGAATTGATGCAATTTTTCAAATTTGCCTGTGACTTCCATTTCTAGAGAAGCTAACTGATGGTTCCCTTTTAATTCAAATCAAATTTCAGCAATGTCAGAACTTCACATGAAAATTGTCATAAAAAATTTGACCAACCCCTTTTTGTTTAAAAGCAATTTTTCCAGGTCAACCCATGGCCACTGAAATCAAGTACAGTCTAAATAGCATATTGTTCTTGATTAGTAACTTTGTATTAGGCATATTCTAGAACTTAACAGTTTCTTTCAGATTCTAGGAAATAGCAACAGGAATTGAATTAAATTAAAATGCTACTTCTGAGATGTCCTTCAAAAGTATTTCAATGTGTCTGCATATAGTGCTCATGGATTTGACAATTACAAAATCCCAGAGTACTAATCCCACTGCAATAACATGAAAATTGCTAAAGTAATCATTACTCTATTCCAGGAGCCAGGCAGTTTAGGCTGTTTGCCCATAATTTTTGAGAAAGAAATCTACTTCTCTTGAGATTATTTTTTAAGTACTTGTAATATTTTAAATATACCTCTTTTGATTCTGAAAAACATTAACATATACTCAAGAACAACTGAGAACCCTTAAAGAACATAAAGCCCAAACCTAAACCCGTGGTCTTTTAAGAAGGAGTATAATTAAAGGCATAATAAGGTAGAATCTTTGAAATTGAGGCTGCCCCAGGAATCTTGGACAATCAGTGACCATGACAATCATATAGCAATTTTCACTTCTCATTATTTTTTTTAAAAAGCAGTCTCTAATTCTTAAATGCTGGCAAAGCAGTTTTATGAATTTAAACTGATCATAGTAAATCATAAGAATATGTTCTTTGTGTCTAAAAAAATTGTCATGCATAAACTGCCTTATGGTGTCTTTGGAGTGCTCATGCACCAGTGCACTCTATCGCCCTGAGAAACTTCTTGGAGAACAGGAAGTGACAGATTCATATTTGCTTCTCAATAGAGTCATAATGTACATCCTCTACTTTTTAAGTTCATTGCCATTTGCTCAATCAGTGATTCTGCTTCATTCATAAGAACTGGAGTTAGGAAGTCAGAAAAGATGAATCTATAAGCTGTTTGCAGCACTAACTAGATAATCACGCTTCTTGCTTAAACAAATGGAGAAGAATTTTTAACTACTTCCTGGCAGTCATATACACAAACCTTCACATTTCTACAAATGTCAGAAAAATGTTAGGAGCAAAACATAAAAAAAAATTACTTCCCAATCTGTTACATGTCTTCATAATAAAATATACATTCTGTCCTGCTATTTATTTTATTTTTATTTTCTTTCTAGGAGAGGGAAGGTATAGCTTATATGGAAAACAGAATTTTGAGGGGAAAAAGAAAGGTGGAATAGCACAGAGAGAAAGAACATTAGTAGTTAATTATAACTCACAGAGTGTTCCAGTAGCATAAAGCTACAAAATGGAAAGCTTTTCTCAGAATGAATGGCATCTGTTGCTTCCACAAATGTTTGTAAAGTTTATTTGCATTAGTGCAGAATATGCCAATTGGGGAGGCCAAAGGAGCCATTATTGCATGTCATTCTCCCCCCATTCATGTAGTACCACAAATCCATCAGAAAGAAGCCTTTAACACTGTCACAGGTGTCTAATCTTTCTAATACTACTTTTTTTTTTTTGCCCTTGCTTGTGCCACAGCTGTTACTGAAGCTTCATATTTAAAGTTAAGGACAGCAGCTTATTCAAATAACCCTTTACTCAGGCAGTGAATCTGGCTTGTGAAATGATTGTAGTCATTTGTGGACATCTGTGTAAATTTAGTTCAAATGCCTGGGGTTCTAATTCCAAATAAAGTTTTATCAGAAAAAATTAGTTGAATAAATAGCCTTGCTTGACACAATCTTATATCTCTGAGCTGGAATTAGCTTTAAAGGCAATTAAACCATACATAATGGGGATAGGCTAGCAGATTCTTTCTCCCATATAAAGTCCTGGAAGATGCTTTGGAAGGTGGAAGGTCACAGCAATTATTAACATTATGGGCGGGCCTTCCCGGTGGCTCAGCGGTTGAGTGCTGGGCTGCGGATCTGCCCACAGCCTCTCCAGTGCCGGTTCGATCCCCGGCCACCGGGTGAGGGTCCCATATAGCGCGCAGACCTCTCCTGCTGCCCGCTGCTCCCCTCAGCCATGTACTTCGTCAGTCTGCCTGCTCTGCTCTCTGCTCTGACTCTGGTGAATTCTCTCACCCTCCCGCGCTTCTGACTGTAACCAGCGCTTGTATAAATAAATAAATCTTTAAAAAAAACAAAAAAAAATTATGGGACTCTTTGCATGTGCTAAGCTAGTTGCATCTATCGTTGCATTTACTCTACATACACTAAATTACGTAGATGTGTCCCATGCTACTGATAATAATCTGATTGTCCAAAAGGCAGGTCACATATCTAGGCAGTGCAGAGTTGGGACTCTTAGTAACTCCAACAACGAGTACATCTTTTGACTGTTGTGCCTTCTTGCCTCCCCACTTAACCTGGACAAGTGAAGTACTAATGTAGATAGATAGAGAGAGAGAGAGAGAGAGAGAGAGAGAGACAGAGAGAGAGAGATTTATACATAAAGATATATGGAGAGAGACAGACAGACAGCGATAGGGAGGATAAGTATCTATATCTCCAATTCATGTATTTTGGGGATTCTCTCAATGTGTCACCATGTAAACACCTCCAAGAAGCATCTCATGACCCCCTGTATAAGACTCCCTTGTGTCTGGCATTGCACCTCCTCTGCACTTTGAGGGGGGACTTTCTTCACTGGACAGAGACCATTTCATGGCTAATATGTGTCCTGCACCAAAGAATGAGCTAGTCCTAGGAGTCCCTATTAATATTGGACCCCCATGTGGTCCTATGAATGCTGTCCACCTCAAAAGAGAGAGTGACAGCCAAAGACAAACAGCACCTGCTTCCTTATTGGATCAGTGTACTGGTACTGAAGTCCAAGAACCCACGAAGTACATAGATTTGATATTCCCCAGTGTGTGCCCAGAGCAGGACCATTTATATGCTACCTCTGGGAGCTCCATGCCACCTTCTCCTGGCCGAGCAGTATGTGAGGGGCTTGTGCTGAGACAGCTCAACAGGAAGGTCAGGCAGGAGTCCTGACTCATAGGAGGCCAACCTCAGGTGCCAATTGGCAAATATTTATTTCATTTAAGAAAAATAAACTTCATTCTACTTTACAAAATGAGGATTTGGGAATGATTTCTTAACGTTCTTTTGTACCTCAAAACTTCCCTATGTCTGCCACCCATGAAGAAGGGAGATGAATTCTCTTTATGTTGGAACATTTCTTAGCTGTCTTTCCCCACACTGATATTCTGATCCAATTTAGATAGTACTATGTTCTTCCATGATATTTTTATTAAAAGGTAGTAGTATAATTTAAAATGGGGAAGTCCCATATTCCCTGATCCACCTATTGAAGGGTAAAGCTGAGAGGTAAGGGGAAGACTAAAAAGGACTTGAGGAGAGAAGACTTGGAGGAGGCAATTGGAGCAGAAAGACATGTGAAGAAGAAGCCACACTTGCTTCTTGACCTTGGACTTGCACCAGGGACTTGGGGGACATGGAAGGAGACACTTGGAAGAGACATGTGGTGAGAGACATGTGGGGAGGCTGACAATGGCAGCTGATACCTTGATTTGTACTTTTATTTTGTCCTTTCACCCCAGATTTGCCTGATACCTTCTGCCTCTTTCCTATAGTTTCACACCAGAAGGTATCTTAGACTGTGGCAAGCTTTTGAGCCTCAGTGGCCCTGTTTTGGGCCAAGCCTGTTTGACTAGGCATTTGGGATGGATAACTGGGTGTTTCATTGGGAACCTTACTATCTTTTTTCTCTTCTCTCTATACACACTAACTCTGTTACAGATCTTTTCTACTGAAGGTCTTAACCACTAAGAGTATGCTCTGACTTTATGTGACTGTTGAAAGAGCCCATTTAGATTGTGCAAGTTTGGGGGGTCTTGGGGTGCCCCTCATTCTGCCCACTAATAGGGCTGCTCTTGGCATGATTTCACCCTGAGTCAATGATGTGAAAGAGAGAGGGAGGGAGGAAAGGAGAGAGGGAGGGGGAGAGAGGGGGGGAGGAGAGAGAGAGAGAGAGAGAGAGAGAGAGAGAGAGAACACAAATTGGCACAGTCTTTAATAACCTAATTGCAGAAGTTACAACCCAACACTTCTGTCAGATTCTGTTCTCTACAAGTAAGTCATTGAATCCAGATCCATGTCTGGATTCATGTCTCACCCAGGAGGAGAGGAATGAGCTTTACCTCTTAAGGGAAGAGAAGTTTCTAAGAGTTTGTGGACATGTTTTTATTTTCTTTTTTTAAGATTTATTTTATTTATTTTTGTATACAATAACTGGGATGCAGGCCAGAGGTGTGAGGGGGTGAGAGGATTCACCAGAGACAGAGCGGGGAACTGAACAGGCATATCTACTGTAACATATTGCTGAGGGGAGCAGCGGGCGAGACAGGAGAGATCTGCTATTCCCTGTGTGGGTTAACTCCCTGGCTGGGGATCAAACTCATACCACACTGGCTGGTGATAGCTTGATAGAGCTGAGACTTTAACCCCTGTGCCACCAGGGAGGCCCGTGAACATGTTTTTAAAGCTATCACATTTGGCTAATATTCTTAAGTTTTTGTTTGCTATTTTGAGTTTACAAAAGCTATCTTTGTATAAATTGAAACAGGAAATTATATTATTAGAAAATTTCTCTGTTGATTGCTTATGAACCAAATTGTTACTCTTCTTAAATTTGATATAGAGCTATTCTTACTTTGAGACCAAACTTGGAATTATCAAAAATTTTATGACTAACAGAATTGTTCTTATTTCTAAATGAACATCCAAGAAAGACTACATCAGATTGAATTAATTTAATTATAGATTTTCACTGATATTATAAACTACCTTTCTGCCCAGTAGAGACTTCTAGGACAAGGAAAAACAAAAAAACACTACCAAAAAAAAAAAAAAAAAGATTGCTTGCCAACCTAACAATAAATAATTCTGGGTTTTAATTGCTAATTTACTTTTGTTAATTTACAATGGGCAATAAAATATTTAATTGCCACCCTTATCAACATCTGTTCTTTCAAGATGGTTTGCTAAGAAGTGGAGATACTACTACTCTTGAATTTTTTGTTTGCTCTGGGATTAGTAAGGTAAAGAGAATCAAAGGCTAGTTGGAGAATCTGTGTCATATTATTTGTTATTCTAATATATTATCAGAGGAAAATTCTGCTAAATCTTTTTTTTTAAAGGTTGCTAGAAATCCTTGTTTAACTTTGCTTTTTTTTTTTTTTTTTATAGAGGCATGTTTTATTTATTTATTTTGTTTGTTTGTTTGTTTTGTTTATACATGCACTGGGTACAGTCAGAAGTGCGGGAGGGTGAGAGAATTCACCAGAGCCAGAGCGGGGAGCAGAGCAGGCAGAAGGACCGAAGTACACTGCTGAGGGGAGCAGCGGGCGGCAGGGGAGGTCTGCGCGCCATGTGGGACCCTCCTCCGGTGGCCGGGGAGCAGCCGGGGATTGAACCGGTGCCGCAGAGGCCGCGGGCAGCCTCGCAACCCAGCGCTCAACCGCTGCGCCACCGGGGAGGCCCTAACTTTGCTTTTAAGAAACTATTTTGGGGCCTCCCTGGTGGCGCAAGGGGTTAAGACTCAACCTAGGAAGCTATCCGCAGCCACTGCAGCACAAGTTTGATCCTCAGGGAGCTACCCACATGGCGCAGCAGACCTCTCTTGACTTGCCTGCTGCTCCCCTCGGCAGTGTATTTCAGCAGATCTACCTATTTTGCTCCTCATTCTATCTCTGGTGAATCTTCTCACCCCCCACACCTCTGGTCTATACCCCAGTTGTATGCAAAAGGAAATAAAGGAAAATATTTTAAAAAGAAAGAAGGAAGGAAGAAGGGCGGAAGGAAGGAAGGAGGGAAGGAGCGAGCTTCCAAAAGAGGTTATACATTTGAAAAATAAGAACAGTCTCACTTTAGCATTCTGTCTGCTCTTAGAATAGGACCAATAAGGTAGATACTTTCCAAAGAATTACTAGTCAGATTTGTATACAAACAGTTTACATTCCAAATTCTGGCAGTTTGGTAATAAAACGTATAACTGGAAGTTCTACATTTTTTTTTTAAAGTGGGGGGAGTTATTTTTACAGAGGGAATTATGAAATGTCCAAGGTGAGAAGATAAGTTACACTTCATCCCAGTGTGTTTTTGCAAGTACCAGCTCCCTGTAAGAGCTCAAACACTATATTTGACAATCAAAGTGCAAGATTTCTCTCTTCCTCCCTGGTACTGCTACAAGTGGTGAAGTTAGAGTAGGAGGGAGTCACTTTCATGGTTTATTTTATTTGAAGTGCCAATAAGGACTTGAATCAAAATTTTAGAAATAAAAAAAGACAATCTGTAAATTGACTCATATCTACCTCCTTGTTCTTTTAATTGCCTGGTTCTATTCTGCCTTCTGGGCCTCTGCTGCATGGTCTCATTACTCATCTCTGTGACTTCAAGTGCTTCAAACATTCTTCTCTTCTCCTTGTATAGTTTTTATTCTTCTTGCAGTTCCTCGTGTGTTAGGTTCCTCTATTCTCCCAACACGGCTCCCTGTATTATTCAGGCACTGTTTTCTATAATGAACTCAGGAAATCCTGTTACCAACTAAGCTTGGGTCAGATAGACCTAGGTCTATGCCAGACTTGACCACATAATGGTCTAACCTCACTGAATGACAGCATCTTATTTCAAAAGGGAGCCCCTGGTGGTATAGGACTCAGTGTTAGTTTGTGGAATAAGAGGTACCACACTGAAGCCTTTAGCCTGAGCATTTAGTCAATGTTAGCCATCTACGTAATTTAAACACACAGTTCCATTTTTATCAACATAGGGTAGAAAACAACTATCACCTGCCTAACCTAAACACCAGAATAGTATTAATGTAGTTCACATCCATACCAAATTTTTCAGCCCCTTTCTACACAACTGATTCAGGATGAAATAATCAAAATTCCCAATTTCTCTCTTACATATCCTTCTGGTTGACCATGTCTTTCATTTGTGCTTATGGAGTTTTTGCTTATTTATTCTGATGTTATCTTTCAGTGTGGTTTTTATTATTCATTCTTATTAATTCTGACATATTGAGCCCAACAGATCAACCCAACCTTCACATGTCATTTTGGATTCCAAGTGTTCACTATACTTCCCAGCTGCAGGGAACTACTGGAAAGTCTAGCTGCTATTTGTATCTTGGCCTTTGAGATTCTGCAAGATACAGTATATCGTATGCCAAAAAGAATGGCTTCATTCCTCATAGCTCCATGCCCGGCTGGTCTAGGAGCAGCTGCAAGTTCCTAGTGAGCTGTAGGCTTGCCATGGTGTTGGAGGCTTCCATGAATCCTGGGTCATTCCTTTTTCTTGTGAATGCCAAACTGCAGCTGACATGTGTTCTGTGTGGTCTTTCACATAGAGCTTGCCCTGGAAACCCGTGGGTTTCGTCAGCATCGGTGACCATCGCATGCTCCAGGTTTCCATGTCAGTTATTACATCCTGTGGCTTATGCTCATAGGAGAAAATGATGGAAATGCTGAAGAGGATTTGTACAGGAATTATGTGCTGCATACCAACTCCCAGCCTCACCCCTGCTCAGACTTTCAAAACACATGCTCACTTTCTTCCTTTAGGAAAGACAAGTATTTATTTGTTTAAATATCTATCTACTTGGGTTTTCTTGGATGAACTAATGAGCTTTTCTGACTATAATAAAGTGGGGTTGAGGGGAAGGGTTAAAATTACCCTTAGTTGCCCAAGATGCAGAATTCTGTGGCTCAGTTTAGTTCTCTGAATTGTTACCACTGAAAAACTAGTCCTGAGGTAGGGTCTTTCTGGGTCTTATGAGATTATAGTGTCAGCACTGCCTGGTTTTGCAACCTAAGCACTGGACCAAGATTGCAAAGTGTTCCATGATGATCATAAGCCCACAGCTAAATTATCTTGGGCGCCTCACATTTTCAACTTCTGGGATGAATTCACCTCTAAAAGGTATTTCCATGTGAAAAATTATTGTTTCAATGATATGCAATCTGAGTTTCAGACTTAGATATGTACCTTCTTATTGGAACTCCTTGTTGGCTGCCTTCTGAAGGCACCTCACACCTAACACCTTTCTGCACGAGATGACTCCTCTTCTTGAATTTTCTGTTTGGTGAGCAGCACCACCAGTTCAAGGAGTCCGACCAGATGTCTTGCCTCCTCATTCCTGCTCTCCAGCCCCACTGCCCATCCTGATCTCCACCATTTGGTCAACACAAGCTATTAACACAAGTTACCCTGTATCAGTCAAAACTGACTCCTTTCCTCTGCCTGGCCATTGCCAAAGTTCAGGCCTTTCTCTGTAACAACCTCTGCTTACTTCGCGCTCACAGACCTCCTGTTTGTCTTCCACAGTGACACCAGTGCCATCAGTCAAAAATAGAAGTCACCAGGTTCCCCTGACCTTTCAGACCCCGCTCTGCACGCCCCCTCACACAAACCCCACATAATTCAGTGGCTGACAACCTGCATCCTCATGCCTGCTGTTATGCTGGCTGCTCAGGGGTCCTCTGCCCCCTCTCCTTTTATCGCCAATGGCTAACTTCACTGTATCTTTCAAGATTCAGCCCAAGTGTTGCCTCCTTTAAAGCATCTTCTATGGCATGAGGCCTCTCTGGTGGCTCAGAGATTAAAGTCTCAGCGCTATCAAGCTATCACCAGCCGCTGCCACATGAGTTCGATCCCCAGCCAGGGAGTTAACCCACATGGCGCAGCAGACCTCTCCTGTCTCGTCTGCTGCTTCCTATCAGTAGTGTATTTCAGTAGATCTGCCCGTACTGCTCTCCATTCTGTCCCTGGTGAATCCTCTTACCCCCTTCAACTCTGGCTTACACCCCAGTTCTTGTATGCATAAATAAAAAATAATTTTTAAAAAAGAATCTTCTATGGCAACCTATCTCCCATCTCATTCTGAGTGAGGTCCTTATCACAAAGTTTTATGATTCTGGATTTAATCATTCATCTGCACATATACCCTCACTGGACTGGAAGGTTCTCAAGTACAGGAGCTGGGTTCTTTGATGCCAGTGCAGTGCAGTTCACAATCGTGTTGTATAAGTTATTTTTCTGTAGCACAGTTTTATCACAATCTCTTTTCTTCTGTAAATTCTTGAGACAAAAAAAAATATATATATAAACTAAAGATTGTCTGGACAGTAAGATTTTAGCCAAAAAGAATTCGGCCAAAAGCAGTTAAAACCCCAAATAAAACTTAAATGTTCTAGAAGTGCTTCAGAAAACACTGTATAGTGAGGGAATGTTCTCTTTAAATGGTCTCATTAATCAGTGTTTGCAACAAATGTTTACTGATAGTATACTCTTTGCTGAACCCTAAAATAAATACTGGGCACTGAGGTGAGGAGTGAAACTAAGTCCTGTCTTCATGGGACTCAAGGTCTGGTGAGGGAGCAGACACTAAGTACAAAAAGACCAAGCAATGACAAAATATGAAGTACCAGTTAATTGATAAAGGCTGGGTATTGACACATCAATTACCAGCGAGCTCTATGTAGCTTGGGTCATCTGAGAGGGCCTCATGAATTATGGGAGAAGAAACCAGCCACACAAAGCACAAAGGTGTGCATGAGGTCCCAAGATGGATGGAACCTGGAGAAATGGAAAGAATGCCATTGTGGCCACACCTAGAAAGTGTGGGTGCCGCTGTAGGTGGGGGAGGAGGCGGGACTGTGCTGAGGCTGACCACCTCATATACAAAGCTAAGATTCCACTGGAAATGCAATGGGATGCCAGCTAAAGGTCTTATTCAGGGACCAAGATGTTTCATTTATATATTTTTTAAGGCATGTAAAGAATAGGACTCTAGGGCAAGGTAAAATGTTCTTAGATTTGGGGCCTCCCCGGTGGCGCAGCTGGTTGAGTGAAACACTGTGAAGCTGTCCGTAGCCTCTGCAGCGCAGGTTCGATTCCCGGCTGGACAGAGAGATTCCCACATGGCAGGGCAGGCCTCAGCATGGCAGGCCTCTCCTGTTGTGCCTGCTGCTCCCCTCAGCAGTGTATTTCGGTCATCTGCCTGTTCTGTTCCCCGCTCTGTCTCTGGTGAATCCTCTCACCCTCCCGTGCCTCTGGCCTGTACCCCAGCTCTTGTATAAAAATAAATAAATCTTAAAAAAAAAAAGTTCTTAGAGTTGATACCAAAAACATAGTCCATAAAAGAGTAAACTGATAAACTGGACTTCATCAAAAAACAAAACAAAACAAAACAAAAACAAAACAACAACTGTAGTTCAGCAAAATTCCTGTGAAATGGATGAAAAGCTACAAACTAGGAAAAGTATTTGTAAATCATGTGTCAGATATGGGTCTGTTGTTAAGAGCATAGTATGAACTATCAAAATTCAACAGTAGAAAACCCAAACAGTTCTATTAGGAAATGAGTGAAAGAGGGCCTCCTTGGTGGCCCAGGGGCTAAAGTCTCAGTGCTATCAAGCTATCGCCAGTCACTGTGGCATGAGTTTGCCCCGGCCAGGGAGCTAACCCACATGGCGCAGCAGACCTTTCCTTTCCTGCCCACTGCTCCCCTCAGCAGTGTGTTTCAGTAGATCATCCTGTTCTGCTCCCTACTCTCTCTCTAGTGAATCCTCTCACCACACACACCCCCCCATTTCTGGCCTACACCTCAGTTCTTGTATGCATAAATAAAAACAAACCTAAGGAAAAAAAAAAGGAATATGGGTGAAAGACCGGAACAGACAATTTACTAGGGAGGGTACACAGATGACAAATAAGCACATAAAAAATGTTCAAATTTTTGAATATTTGCAAGTTAACAAATACAAGTTAAAACACAATGGAGCATCACCACAAATGTAATTGAATGGCTAAAATTAAAAAGTGACCACACCAAATGCTGGTGAAGATGTGGACAAACTGGACCATTCATATATTGGTGATGGGTATGTAAAATGGTACAGTTGCTCTGGAAAAAATTGGCAGTTTCTTAAAAAACTAAACCTGCAACTACTATATGACTAAGCAATTTTGATTCTGAGTTTTTTCCTAGAGAAATGAAAACTGATGTTTACATAAAAAGCTGTATGTGAATGCATATAGCAGCTTTATCTCAGATGTTCTTCAATGGTGAAAGGTTAAATAAAGTGGGGTACAGATATTCAAAGGAATACTAGACAACAATGGAGAGGAAAAAACACTTGAATGAATCTCCATGGAATTACACTGAGTAAAAAATCAGTCCCCAAAAGGCTAGATATTGTATGACTCTGTTTATGTAATATTCTTTTTTTTTCATATGTTGAAATGGAGTTCTTTTTTTTTTTTTTTTTAAAGATTTATTTATTTATTTATACAAGCACTGGGTACAGTCAGAAGCACGGGAGGGTGACAGAATTCACCAGAGCCAGAGCAGGAAGCAGAACAGGCAGACTGACAAACTACACTGTTGAGTGGAGCAGCAGGCACGGCAGGAGAGGTCTGTCCTGCCATGTGGGACCCTCGCCTGGCTGCCAGAGATCAAACCGGTGCTGCAGAGGCTGCAGGCAGCTTTGCAGCCCAGCGCTCAACCGCTGCGCCACCAGGGGAGGCCCAATGTAATATTCTTGAAACAAAAAATTTTAGGAATCAAGAGCAGATTAGTGGTTGCCCAGAGTTAGGGAAAGAGAATGGAGGGAGGAAGAAGGGAAGGAGGTCTAGTCATAAAAGGGCAAAGAGGGATTATTATGATGATGGTGGAATAGCATAAAATGAAATTATATGGAATGAAATACACACACATTTTGAACATTGGCAAATTAAATAAATGTAGGTTAAAATCACAATAGAGTATCACTAAAAGTGTGTCCAAATAACTAAAATTAAAAAGTGACAACACTTTGTAGGAAAGTAAAACTGGGGAAATCTAATGAGGCTTGTGGATTAAGTCAATATCCTGGTTGTGATATTGTACTATAATTTTGTAAGGCATTCCCATCCGAGGAAAGTGGATAAAGGATACAAAAAGTCTCTCTGTTATTTCTTATAACTGCATATGAACTTACGATTAAATAAAGATTTCATAAAAATCTCAGGAAATTTTTAAATTTAAAAAAAAAGGCTCTCTGATGAGAATGGATTGGAGTTAGAATGGAACGGGGAGATCAGTTGAGGGGATTGCAATGGAGATAATAATGAGTTAGCCTGGGTGGGTGCTGGGAGAGAGTGGCAACAGGGCAGAAGAGAACTGGGTGTGATTTGGACTCGAGTCTATACCTATGACATTTGAAAGACATTTCCCTAGAGAGCTTCCTAAAGCCCCAACTTTGTAAGAACCATGATAACATAGAAAAATAATATTAGTATCAATAATGAAAACTTAACAGTTCATTGATAGAGCTTACTTCCTTTGGCCACAATAATAGAAAAACAAAAACTAAGTCAAATTATGAGTAGACACTGGCTCTTGCAGCAACTCACCTTCCTACCCACTTCTGGTAAACAGTACCAGGTACCAGGCCCTTGCTTCAGGTCCCACTGTTATCAGCCCAATCATCTGTGCCCAGGACCCAGGACCTGCCCCTCTCTCTTTATCTTAGATGACAAGGGGATAAGGAAAATGGCAAAGCCAGTCTTGCTTCCCATTTCCCCAGGCACCCCAGAGTTGCACAATCTCATACACAGCACACCCTATTTTCATTCCACATGTCTTCCATTCCATGCCTGAGATTAAATCCCATGCCTTCAAACTTACATACTTTGTACGTAGACCTCTGAGCCATTTTTACCAGAAATTTTAAATATCTGAATACCAAAAGACAACTTGGAGAAGTTCGCTACTGTTTCCATGTGAGAGAGTCTGTGGATTTCTCTGATGAGATAAAATGATTTTCCCCTGAAAGGTCTTCAGAGACATGAATAATAAGTATACGACCTCAACAATGTGCAAGCACCCAAAGATAGGATCTAACTCAAAGAATGCAAACTATAATTCTAAAGCAAATGTGAAAAAAAGATAAATAATAACATAAGGAAGATACATTTATCTATCTATACTTATTATAGTAATAAGATGTACCAAGCTGGGTAGCTGTGAAATTTTATAGATCGTGACTGTTTTCATGTCATTTGTACACTGTGATTTGAATTTCTAGGGAAGCACTGGACACCCCACAACTTGGTAACTTACATTGTGTTTTTCAGATATCAGGCTAGATGAGAGGGCTATGATGAGATCCAGAAAGTTCCTGGTAAAACTGAGGATAGTTCAACTACTAGAGGGGCCATGTTCCCTACTCGGCTGCAATCATAGGTGATCAGGCACAGACGACAGCAGGTATAGGATGCAAAGTCCCTGTGAAGCCACCAGGAAATACTACAGATGTCCAAAGATCAATTTTGACAGGCTAACAGATGACTTAGAGTTTTGGGAAATCTGAAACTGAAAAGAAAGTTCAAAAATGAGTCAAGTATTCAGATTCTTCAGAGTGGGATGAAATATCACATTTGAAATGGAGTGGGAGGTGATGGAGATATCAGGAATGAGAATCCTGGGGGAGAATGATTACATCTAAAAATAAACAAACAAATAAAACAGAAAATCACATTAGGTCCCTGAAAACACAAGAAAAAACTCTAAAATAAAAAATACATCATTAGTTTTGTGATAACTTGCAACTTTGTCTACTTTGTAAACATTGTCTTTGCGGTAACTAACATTGGTTTACAACACTGTCAATGACTTAGGGGTACACAAGTTCACACATCTTCAGATGTGTGTCACCACACGACACCTACCACAAGAGCAACCAAAATCCTCCACTATAGTCCACTTGGCCCCCTCTCACCTTTGCTACCCAACCCACACTCACCCCTTCTAATAACCTCAGTTCTGCAGTCATATTTCTAAGGGTTGTTTTGGTTTAGGTTTGTCTGTTCCTTTGTTTTGTTCACATACTACATATGAGCGAAATCATCAGATATTTGTCTTTCTCCTTCTGGCTAATTTTGCTTGGCATAATCCCTTCAAGTTCCATCCATAGTATTGCAAATGACAAACTGTCAGGACTTTTTGTTTATGGTTAAGCAAGTATAATGTTGTGTATACCACATCTTCTTTTTCCACTCATGTGTCTTTGGGCACTTAGATTGTTTCAATAACTTGGCTATTCTATCTTTACCTCTTGAAAAATGTACTTTAAAAAAAAAGATTTATTTATTTATTTATACAAGCACTGGGTACAGTCAAAAGCATGGGAGGGTGAGAGAATTCACCAGAGCCAGAGCAGGGAACAGAACAGGAAGACTGATGAAGTACACTGCTGAGGGGAGCAGCGGGCGCAGCAGGAGAGGTCTGTGTGCCATGCAGGACTCTCACTGGCGGCCTGGGATTAAAACAGCGCTGCAGAGGCTGTGGGCAGCTTCGCAGCCCAGCACTCAACCACTGTGCTACCTGGGAGGCCCTTGAAAAATGTATTTTAAAAAGATTTATTTTGCAGCATATGTGTAAGCAAAGATATTTACACAACTTTTTTCACTGTTTAGGTACTTGAGGCTACTGTTTTCTTTCTTTCCCCCTCTTTACCTTTCACTCAACTTCTTCCTCCTGCTCCTTCTTCTTCTTTTTGTCCTCATAGGAAAAAACTGTTTAGCATCATTTATAATTAAGAACATTTGTTAAAATGTTAAGTAATCACATCCTTCAAGTCCAAACTCACACTCCTTATTTTGTGAGGTCTTCCTAAGAGTTGGTGCCTTCCCTACTGTACCCCACTCTTCATTAGGTAGTAAACACTTGTTTCCTCATCTAACCCCTTCTTTTGTCCACAGCTGGAAACTCTGAGGGCATTTTTTTCACCTTTGTATTTCTAAGATTAAATGCTAAATGCACATATACTGAATAAAGAGAAACCAAGTGAAAAAGTACCAGAAGGATGGATATTAAATCATAAAGATTAGTAGCTCTTCTGGTCACATAATTTGCAAGGCTTCTGACAAAGTTCTCAAACAAAAGGCATCATTGGCCTCACTCATCATTTTATCATCATGTGCATGTTTGTTTCTAGGAATTACTGCTGAGCCATCTTTAACTAGCATGGCAGTGCTGAGCCTCTGTGTGACTATAGGATGAAAAGGTGCCAGAGATAGCCATCCCATCATGCTTCTTCAGCAGTTCACATATTGTCAGTGAGGAGAGAAACAAGTCCTCACCGTTGCAAGGCAAAAGTCATTACCTATCCCAAGCATTGCTTATAGTTGACAGATTCCCCTAAAATCTCTGTGGGGGAACTTGTCCAGACAAAGATATTCAAAATATGAAACATAAAAGCTATGAAATACATATACACATATACAATCTCAAACTTAGAGAAAATTTGAAAGAACAGGAAAAGAACTGCTTTTCTTACCCATTTGAGAATAAATGGCTGACATTATTGCCCATTATACGTCAGTACTTTACTGTGCATTTCCTACAAATGAAAACGTCCTGTATGACTATGACATAGCCATCAAAATCAGGAAATTAGTATTAATACTCTAATCTAATACAATTCCAGACTCCATTCATGTTCCTCCAGTGGTCCCAATCATGTACTTAAAAAAAAAAAAAGAGGTTCAAGTGCAAGATTCTAAATCCAGATCTTGCAAAGCACCATACACCACATTTTGTTACCATGTCTCTCCTTAGTGTCTTTCCATCTGCTACAGTTCTTGGTCTTTCCTTGACTGTCATAACCATATCACTATAGATGTTTACAGGCCATTTATTATGAGAATGTTCTCAGTTTGGGTTTGTCTGGTGCTCCCTCATGATTAGGAACATCTTAGGCATGAAGATCACAGAAGTGATTATGATCCTATTCAGGTGACACATGATTTGCAATTGTACCATCACTGTTGATGCTAACTTTGATCATTTGTTTAAGGCCCTATGTGCTAAGCTTCTCCACTGTGAAATTACTCCCCCCTTTTAATTAATAAATATTTTGTAAGGAAGTCTTTGAGATTGTGTATGTATCGCCCTTTATTTAATTATTAATTTATTCATTAATATTTTAATATCTGTTTGAAGTCATGGTTTCCTGTTTTATTCAATGCACCATAGTCTGCTACTATGATTACTGATTTTGATGCTTTTATTGTCCCAGGTTTTTCCAGTGAAAAGCCTGGCAAGGTGTTCTCGGTATTGCCAATCATTCTTTGAACACTTCTTTATTTGGGGCTCAACAAGAGATTCAAGGTTTATCTTGTATTTTCCCATGCCCAGTACCAAAGTCAGTTGGCTCTCCAAGGGGCTCTGAAGAAGATCTGGATACTACAGTACTCAGTAGCATGGGTGCCACTGCTCTGATACCCACTCTCTTAGTGGACAAAACTAGAGATATATGTATTCAAATATCTATCTTCTGTCTGTCTGTCTATCAATCTATTTACCCTCAATTTTGCTGGGTAGGGCAAATAATGGGCTCTCAAAACGGACATCAATACAACTTTAATGGCTTCACTGTGAAAAGACTAAAATTTTAGGCTTACTCATTTGCTTTTATTCCTTCTGGCAGCCTGGATGTAATTTTATAGTTGCCATTTTGTATTCTTTCTCTTACAAAATGCCTCTCAAATTGTAAAAAAAATATTCAGGCTCACAAATTCTGGATTTGTCCCGGCAAGGGAAAAATGGTTAAATCAGAATGAAAACTGACAATGAAAGGAGGTAATTTTCTAGGGAACTTTCCAGTTACCAATGTATAGAGGTGCAAGGAGGTTGAATTAAACTTCAAAAATTTGTATAGGTTACTTAGAGAATCAAAAGAGATGGGTGGTCTTGAGAGTTAGTTTGTGCAGACCATATAAATTTCAAAGTTTTTCTGACTCATATACAGAGTATTTCTATAATTCCCATGTGATCAGTTCAGTGATATGATTGATCGCTTTCTAAAGGAATATTCAATTAATTCTATCCAAAAATCATACCAGCTTTTCTTTAAGATTCCTTTCTTGATTTTTTAAAAATACCACCAGTTCTTAATTAACATATTCTTTTTTTGCTAGGGTGTAGTATACTTGGCTAGGTAATAGTTTTTAAGACTCTTCCACTCTTGTTGCCCCTTGATAAAGCAGATCCCTAATTTCTTCAATTTTATATTCATAGGTCATTTTTTAAGGTACATTAACTTTATCACCCACCTATTGATTTGCTGTTCCCAGTTTAGTTCTCTGAAGCTCATCTTGTTTCAGGTTATAGAGTCACTTCTGTTCTCCCCAAGCACTGACTGGCATAGTCAATGGCAGCATGATATTAAGTCTTGAAATTGTAAACACAATTTGAAATTGGTAATAATTCTGTAATTTAAAAATTGGAGGGAAAATCTTATAGAAAACAGACTTCTGTAAAAGGGTTCTCCCTTTATCGCATTTACTAGAGAAAGCTTCTAGAAAATCTCAAATCTAGAAGACCCAGTTAATTTATGAAGACAGTATAAACAGAATACCCACAAATAAGAATATCCACAAACACTCAAAAGACTATTCACAAGTATCAAAAGAATCTTTTAAATGCAATTTCAAATAATGTAGATAAATTTTATTGCTGACAACTACTGCTTTAGCTATAAGGCACAGTTATTGGAGATAACCCCCAGAGGTGATGTCTGAAAGATACTAATAATAACCATGATGGGGGCCTACCTGGTGGCACAGGGGTTAAAAACACAGTGCTATCAAGCTGTCGCCAGTCACTGCAGCACCAGTTCGATCCTCCCCACTACCCCGCAGGCCAGGGAGCTAACTCACATTGTTCAGCAGACCTCTCCTGTCTAGCCTGCTGCTTCCACTCAGCAGTGTATTTCAGTAGATCTGCTTGTTCTGCTCCCCAACTCTCTCTGGTGAATCCTCTCACCCCTCCCCCACACTTCTAGTTACACCTCACTTTTTATATGCATAAACAAACAAATCTTTAAGAATAATAATAACAATGGCTGCCATTTACTGAAAACATATCATGAGACACTCCCTAGGATGGCACTCAATATCTACACTTTAGAATTGAAGAAACCGAGGTTCAGAGAGGCCTATCTAAGATTTTATGGTTAGCAAAAAGAAGAGTTACAATACAACTCATTACTCCACAGAGGCTAAACAAGGATTGGGTGTGGGAAGTAGAAATTTAGAGAAACAAAGGCACCCAAGGACAGCCAGGATGATTCAGCTAGAGGGCCGAACTGAGGTGGAAAGAACTGAGGGCGATGAAAGCAAAAAGAGGGGTCAGCTGGCAGCTGAAAGAGGGGTTCTGAGTTGGTGCGATAAGCATGTAAAAGAATTAAGCAAGGGAGTGTTTCTCTTTTCATTTTTCACACAGCATTTTGCAGACCTGAAATCTAAAGATCTGATGGGAAAGGAAGAGTCTTTGCAACCAGCAGCATCATTAAAGAAGTTGACACATATGGATATTTACTTATCATCTAGGAGGTGCCTCTATAAACAGTAAACAAATGTAGGAGCAAGATAGTGACAGTTGCTGTAAGTGCTATGAGTGCAACAAACAGGGTGACAATAGAGAACCTGGTAGGGGGAACCAACTTTAGATAGGGGGATGTTGGCCAAACAAAATACCTTTCAGCCACTCCTGTTCACAGGAAGAGCAAATACTACTGAATCTCAGTAATTTTTTCTGGTTAATTATGTAGGTTGTTTTATTTATGTATAAATACATTAAACGATAAAGGTGTCTCATACTTTTGCAGACATATTTCCTCATACAAAACTAGCTAGAAGGGAAGTGTCCTTGAAGAGTATTTCAAAGAATATAAACTGAATTCAAAGTCTATGATTTCATAGGGAAATTTCCAATTAAAAGGAAATGTTTGGAATTCATTTTGAAAGACTGAGAGAAAGGTGGTTTATAAGGCAATGTTTTCTTTTCACAATAAAAATATTATTTGAAACTGCTGGTTTCACTAGAATATTTGTTAGTGAAAGTTGTGCTGTTAAAGAATTATTCCAGGGTACCTGAAATTCCTACAAACTCAAATGCCCCTATTGCATGTAACCTGAAGGAAACTGTCTTTAGAGAAGCAAAACACCCTCAGATGTTTGATACTGGGTGCCCCATGTTCACACTTAAGAAAATTTTGAGTAAATCAGTAAGATCCACTCATTCTTAAATTATCACTCATTTTTAAAATAGCAATGACATTAAGGTTATAACAACAATAGGGAAAAAATAGCATAGGTAGCTACACCTCATAATTAAAGCAGCTTAAGTTTCAGGCGCACTCTAAGGCATTTGCATGACTCCTATAAGGTCCTACCAGGGGCCCTAGCAATATATTCTGAAGGTCATTTTTTTTTTTAAGATTTATTTATTTTTATACAAGAGCTGGGGTATACGCCCGAGGCACGGGAGGGTCAGAGGATTCACCAGGGACAGAGCAGGGAGCAGAACAAGCAGGTGACAGAAATACACTGCTGAGGGGAGCAGCGGGTGCGACAGGAGAGGTCTGTGGCACCATGTGGGATTCTCGCCGGCTGGCAGGGATCGAACCTGCGCTGCCGAAGCTGCGGACAGCTTCACAGCACGGCACTCAACCCACTGCGCCACCGGGGAGGCCTGGTCATATATTTCTGAAAACTTAAGAAATTCAAATTCTATTTCTTAAAGAATATAGTTTATAGTATACACCTCAGACTCTAATCTTTGATCTGTGGTCCACAATTTAGCTGATGGCAGCGCCATTTCCATGACACTTAAAGTAATATAGGAAAGGCCTCCCTGGTGGCACAAGGGGTTAAGTGTCAGCACTATGAAGTTATCCACAGACACTGAAGCACCAGTTCAATCCCCAGCCAGGGAGCTGACCCACATGGTGCAGCAGACCCCCCCTGTCTTGCCTTTCCTTGTCACTCCCCTCAGCAGTGTATTTCAGTCAGTCCTTCTGCTATGTTCCCCACTCTGTTTCTGGTGAATCCTCTCACACCCCCCACACCTCTGGCCTACACCCCAGCGGTCATGGCAAACAATCTATAATGTTCACATAGGATAACATTAGGAGCTACGAATGAAAAAGTAGGAGCAAGAGTGTGGTGTCTGGAGTTCCAGGACAGGGATTCTAGAAACTATTTCAGCTGTTCTTACAGCAGAGGATTAAAAATAAGTACTGCTTTAGAATGGCAATTGTGCATGGAACTGGAGTTGGTAGAGACTGGACGGTCCTAGGGATCTGGGCCCAGGTGGTGGCAGCAGAATGAAAAGTAAGGAGTGGTTCTGAGAGACATGGGGAAAGAGTCAGAGGAACAAAACTGATTTGGATGTGCCAGCCAGCGGGGTAAGAAAGAGCCCACATTACCCTGTGTTGGATGAAGAATTAACAGTGGTAAAAATCAACGAGAGCTCAAAGGGAAGACTGCCTGTTTTAGGAAAGAGAAGTTTGGATTTGGTTTCATTACCTCTGAGATGCTAGTTAGTTCAAACACTAGAAATGCCTTGTTCTTTGCTACTCAAAAGTGTCCCTTAGAGCAACAGCATCAATTACCTAGGAGTTTATTATAAGATGGCACCAGTCTAGTCCAAAGACACATATTGTAAATCTGCACCTGGAACACCCTGGCTCCAAAGAGCTAAGGAAATCACCAACCTTCCTCTACTCCCGAGGCCAAGCTGAGATTTAGAAATAGTAGTGTAGATGTGACTGCTGCAAAGTTTCTGCAGGAAAAATAGATTTCTAAAGCTGTGTGGGACCCTTTAAAAACTTCTGCCATAAAGACTACTGAAGCCAAGCAAACACCTGTGGGCCATGTGTACAGCTGTCACTGCCAGCTGACTCATCTGCTCATCCCTCACTTGCATCACACATTTTCCTCTGTATTTATGAGCAACGATAATAACATCAGAGAAAATAACTTACAGAAGTTTTAATGAACTTGTCGTACTGAAAGAATGTGGGTATAGACAATATGTGAGAATCCGGGTGTAACACCATAATTATAAAATCAGTATCTCATTCTCCAAGACTCTCCATGTTTATAAATACCACTGTTTCCTTGTTAATCACATAAATCAGTTCTCAAGTTCACCACAAGACAGACATCTGTGAAGAAGAAATTTCCCAATCTCAAGAAAAAAATAATCATAACTATGACATTTTCTAACAATACATATAAATGCATAGAAAATGCAATTTATATAAATGTATAGAAAATCCTTACCTTTTCTTAGTTCTTTAACTTCTCGGTTAGCTATTAGAAAAGAGTTTACATAACAATGCAATATTTTGTTTACAAAACAATACAGCTTTCCCCCACTATCTGAAAGTATAGCATTCCTATGAAATCTTTAAGTGAAAATGTCATAAATCAAAGAAGCAAGTACCATTAATTTGTATGGAGGGGTCTCCCTGGTGGCACAAGGGGTTAAGCACAGCATTTTGAAGCTATCTGAAGCCTCTGCAGCATGAGTTCGATCCCCCGCTGGCCAGAGAGCAACCACATGGCACAGCAGACCTCTCCTGTCTTGCCTGCTCCTCCCCTCAGCAGTGCATTTCAGTCAATCTGCCTGTTCTATTCCCTACTCTGTCTCTGGTGAATCCTCTCACCCCCAAACACTCTGGCTTGTACCCCAGTTCTTGTATGCATAAATAAATGTTTTAAAAAATTATATAGAAAGTTTTTTTTAGCATTCCCAGACTCAAAAAATGACCCACAAAATCATCTAAATAATTCATAAACCTAAAATAATACTGACATGCAATAAAAACAGAATGGGTATGATATATTCACCACCTGTGTAAACTAGAAATGAAACAGTGTAGTTTTAATTTACCAGACTCATGAAGACAGGGAGGGCTGGGAGGTGATGATGATGTGTGTTAGGCAAGGTTGTTACAGATTGGGGTAGAGTGATGTATAGGAGGCTGGGGTATAGGATAGAGAGGAAGAGGATCATTTGTTAACATCTCATCATCCTCTGAATCCATCAAGATATACAGGTCACTAACTTCTTCACTTACTATGTCTGATGCCTCCATGTCAAAGATCAGGTTTCCTTTCTGCTGTGACTGATGTGGATGGTGTGGAAGTTTCAAAATACAATGGTGGATGGTATGGAAGGCTCAAAATACAATAGTATACTTGACAGATTAACCTCGTGTAGTTTTCTATCACACAATTCTTGGTAGGGCACAAAACATTCTGCAAATCTGCCCTAAACCTACGTGCCCTTCAAAATTAAAGCCATAATTTTCTGCAATCAATGTAGCATGTTAAGTGCAGTGAAAATCTCACATTGTGATTCACTCTCAGGCCAGATGCCATTGCATTCGATTTCTAATCTTGCAATTCTATCAGCTCTTCATCTGTCAGAACTTGGTCATGTTATGAAAAAACTTTTGCAACATCATTTTTGTTAACTTCCATTCCTGCTGAGATGTCAAATGCAGTTCTCAGGGAAGGATCTTGTGGGGCTACTCTCACTGCTTTTGATGCACAGTACCTCTGGAACGACTGCTACAAAACAAACACTGATAGATATTTTCATTTATTGCATAAAAGTGAAAATCCACTTACTTTGGAGAAAATAGGTATGGATGTTAAGTCTTTTGTAAAAGCAAAGTGGCTTAACATGAACTCTCTAAAATCAGGGGACACCTTTTAAATACAATTGACTCTCGACAAAGTTTTGTCCATGTTTTGTTGAATTTCCTGTATGCAGAATGGAAAAGTAAATGGACATGAGCATTTTAACCCCATGATGTTCAAGGGTCAACTCTACTTGCAAACATGGTTTGATATGTCCGATGAATGTGGTAGGAAGGGGTTTTAGGTATTTTGACCCGATAAAACTAAGTGAAATAATATGTGCAATAGAATCTGTAACTAGTAAAAGCCATATCATAATAAGCTATACTATGATCGGAAATCTCACACTGGTGACTTTTGGGCTAAAACCTAATTGGTCAATTCTTTTGAATATTTATTGTGTGCAAGAAATTTAATTAGGCATTGCACATATATAAATCTTTTATAAATACCTTAAAATCTTAATTTCATATATTTCCTGGATGTTCATACTTACCTGAAATCCTCAGTGAGTGGAGGAAAAATAGAAGTGTCTTTCATTTGTAGAATGTGCAAAAGCAGTTGTTTACCAATGATGTGAGTTTTATTTATTTATTTTTTATTTAAATATTTTATTTTATATAATTCTTATATCTTTTTTCATCTTTGCACAATGTATGCATTTTCATTTTGGTTATATTCCCCATACAACTGCACCCCCCCCCCTATTTTGACTCTAGTCCTTCCTTTCCCCTCCCCCACATAGTGTGTTTCTGGTTTATAGTTGCTTGTTGATTTTGATTTTTACTTTGTATTGATTTGTCTTTTTCCTGGTCTCTTATTTAGGTTTTCTAAATTCCTGCTATGAGTGAGACCATCCGGTATTTTTCTTTTTCTTTCTGACTTATTTCGCTGAGCATGATCCCTTCTAGCTCCACCCATGTTGCAGCAAACTGCATGTGTTTATCTTTTTTGATTGCTGAGTAATATTCCATTGTGTATATGTACCACATCTTCTTGATCCAGTCATCTATTTTTGGGCATTTGGGTAGCTTCCATAGCTTAGCTATTGTAAATAGTGCTGCTATAAACAAAGGGGTGCAGGTGCCCTTTGGAACTACTGTTTCTGTGTCATTTGGGTAAATACCTAGGAGTGGGATTGCTGGATCATATGGAAGTTCCATGTTTAGTAGTTCAAGAAATCTCCACAAGCTCTCCATAGTGATTGGACCAGTTTGCACTCCCACCACCAGTGCAGGAGAGCTCCTTTTTCTCCACAACCTCGTCAACATTTGTTGTTGCTAGTTTTTTTGATATGTGCCATTCTCACTGGTGTGAGATGATATCTCATTGTAGTTTTGATTTGCATTTCCCTGATTACAAGTGATGTTGAACATTTTTTCATATGCCTGTTGGCCATTTGCATTTCTTCTTCAGAGAAGTTTCTTTTTAGCTCTTCTGCCCATTTTTTGACTCAATTATTTTCTTTGTTTTTGTTGATTCTCATCAGCTCTTTGTAGATTTTTGTAATCAGTCCCTTATCAAGAGTGTTGTGTGCAAAAATTTTCTCCCAGTCAGTGGGTTTTCTCTTTGTTTTGGTTATTGTCTCTTTTGCTGTGCAGAAGCTCTTTAATTTGATGTAGTCCCAGCTGTTTATCTTTGCTTCCACTATCACTGCTTTGGGTAATGTGTCTGTAAAGATGTCTTTGAGGTGCATGTCAGGTAGTGTTTTGCCTGTATTTTCTTCTATGTATTTTATGGTTTCAGGTCTTATGTCTAGTTCTTTAATCCATTTTGAGTTGGTTTTCCTCATGGATTGCAAGAATTAACATCATCAAAATGGCCATCCTACCAAAAGCAATATACAGATTCAATGCTATTCCAATAAAAATTTCAATGATATTCTTCAAAGAAATAGAACAATTATTGATGAAATTCATATGGAATCACCAAAAACCCCAAATAGCCAAAGTTATTCTGAAAAAAAAAAAAAGAAGGGAATGGAGGCATCACACTCCCAGACTTCAAACTATACTACAAAGACATAATCATCAAAACTGCATGGTATTGGAACAAGAATAGACAAACAGACCAATGGAATAGAATAGAAAATCTAGAAATAAACCCACAGATTTATGGTCAACTAATATTTGACAAAGGAGCAAAGAATATGCACTGGAACAAAGAAAGTTTGTTCAATAAATGGTGCTGGGAAAACTGGGTCGCTACATGCAAATGATGTGAGTTTTAAGAGTTGTATAAAGGAATGTTGCTACTCCATGAATGGCTTCCCTCAGTGTCAGAGCTATTAGCATGTATAACATGAAATTGCTGTCCAAAGTCAAACTGGTATTTGACCATCATTATTGGACAAATATTGGTAATTTCATATAGTTCAGCCTATACTATAATTAGGCAATTTCTAATGGGTCACCCTCTGCTGTAACTAGACAACAAAGTAGAGAGCAAAAGCAAAGGATGTACATGCAGATTTTTTTTTCCTTCATGTGACTGGTCTTCAAAGTAGAGCTGTCTCTCTAATGTATTACTACACAGACGTTTTTAATGACAACTCTGAAACTTGACTGCCAAGAAAGAACCTAAATTTCATGATGAGCTGCTGGCTAGAGTGCCCTTGTCTGATAATTGCTTCAATCATCAGAAAAAAGTTGACAGATAGTATGACAGGGTGGAAATGAACCCCACAGGAAAAAAAATTCTTGTTTGTTTCTTTAGCTGACTGGGAATGTATATGTGAAGTTTGACTTACTGATTATACCTTCTTTGAACTGAAACTCTAAAAACCTAAAATGCAACTACCTAAGGGTAAATGACTATCTCATTGTTTATAACTCGATGCCAAAAAAAAAAAAACCTGACCTGACATAAATAAGAAACTAACTATGTTTATTTTCAAGATATCTTATTTTATGTAATCAAATTTTGAATGCATGGCCAGCTTATTCCACTGACCTCAGGGCTAATTTTGAATAATGAGAGTATAATGGGATGAAGCTCTTCAACACTTACAGGAAAAAAATGGTGTTAACTAGGAGGCGTTCTTTTTTAAGGTGATTAATACATCACATTTTATTTTTATTTATTTGTTTTTCATTTATATAATACATACCATTTTAAATGCTTTTATAAAATCTTAAATGATTAGATAAGAACCAACAAAGACAGGTAAAATTTAATTCACCAATAGCCTCCAAGCAGATTTCTTCCAAATTAAAAAAAAAAAAACAACTGAATAATAAACAAAAAATTAAATATGGTGACATGGGGGCCTCCCTGGTGGTGCAAGGGGTTAAGCACCACACTATGAAGTGATTCGCAGCCTCTGCAGCATGAGTTCTATGCCTGGCCGACCAGGGAGCAACTCATATGGCGCAGCAGACCTCTCCTGATTCCCCCGCTGCTCCCCTCAGCAGTGTATTTCAGTCAATCTGCCTGTTCTGTTCCCCACTCTGTCTCTGGTGAATCCTCTCACCCCCCACATCTCTAGCCTGTACCCTAGCTCTTGTATGCATAAATAAATAAATCTTTTAAAAAAATGGTGACATGGTTAGTGCTTATCTTAGAGCAATCCTGCAAAAATAGCACAGTGCTAAATAAATAGTATTCAAAAAGTTTAGCTATTACTACTACTAGCACTACTGCTTTTATCATTGACTATGTAGAACTGTCTTTGAAATAAGGTTTTTTTTAATTTTTAAATTTTTTTTAAAGATTTATTTTATTTATACAAGAGCCGGGGTACAGGCCAGAGAGGATTCACCAGAGACAGAGTGGGGAACAGAACAGGCAGACTGATGAAATACACTGCTGAGGGGAGCAGCGGGCAAGACAGGAGAGGTCTGCTGGCCATGTGGGTTGCTCCAAGGCCGGTGGGGATTGAACCAGCACTGCAGAGGCTGTGGACAGCTTCATAGTGCTGCGTTCAACCACCAGCACCACCAGGGAGACCCCTGAAGTAAGTTTATTTTTATCTGTTCATAGGTGTTAAATTGGTTACAGGTTTCTTTAGTCAAGTTGGGATTATAGAATTAACCATGCAAGTGTATTTAATATGCTTCATACTTACGTATTGCTATAGTCAACTCTTGCAACTGAATTTATGGAAAACTAGAACCTGAAAACCTGGATTTGAGTATGGGCTGTGTTACTAATGTTAACCAACAAGAAGTTGGCAAAAATCCATGAACCTTAGTTTCCTTATCTGTAAGCCTGTAGCAATAATAATAGCTAATGTTTTGATGCTCCCTACATGTCAAAGACATTTCTAAGAATTTTATGCCCATGAACTCAGTTACTAATACTTCACCCAACATCTAGCATTAATTTAATAAAAGGAGGAGTGAGCTGGTCAGTCTTCATTTGCCTTCCAGTACAGGTCAGGAAATTGACCCTTGTAGATGAGTCTTGGGGCTCCCTGACAACCCAACCCAGTTGGGTTCAGACATCATCAGCAAGAGATCAGTGTAGGAGGAAAGAAAGGTTGGGGTATCTCTTCCCTACTTCCTCTTTGATTTGGCAACCTTGTTGTAATTTGTATATGTTGAGGGGGAGGGATTGCAAGTGCCTCTTTTCCATAGCTCCTCTTCTGGCTGCGCTTGGTAAGTAAACATTATATCCTTCTCTAGCTTCTTCAGGCCCCTGATGGTAATGACTTCCTGCTGTTGCTAGTCTCTTGGTACCTCAACATTCCACTGATTCCCTCTACTACCTTTCCACCTCTCTGTAAAGAGTTCCTTCATTAAAGTGTCTTGATTTGAGCCCTGTGAGTGAAATGCACTTTCTTGCGGGGATCCTTACCTCTTAAAGGATTTACTATTGTTACATGTCAGTCAACTATTTGTTATTTAGTATCAGAGTATCTTAAACAGAGTCCTTATTTTTTTTTTTAAATATTTATTTATTTATACAAAAACCCAGCTACAGGCCAGAGCACGGGAGGCTGAGAGGATTCCAGCAGAGACAGAGGGGAACAGAACAGGCAGACTGACGAAATACACTGCTGAGGGGAGCAGCAGGCAAGACAAGAGAGGTCTGCTGCGCCATTTGGGATTCTCGCCCGCTGGCCGTGATCTAACCTGCATTGCAGAGGCTGTGGACAGCTTCACAGAGCGGCGCTCAACCACCTGCGCCACCAGGGAGGCCCTGTCTTATTCTTAATCAATTGATATGTTAGGAAATATTATTTTGCATTTCAATAGTTTTTAAAAATCAAAAGGTTTGCTTGTAGGCCTCCCTGGTGGCACAAGGGATTGGGCACAGAGTATGAAGCTGCCCACAGCCTCTGCAGCAGGAGTTCAATCCCTGGCCAGCCAGGGAGCTACCAACATGACACAGCAGACCTCTCCTGTCTTGCCCTTTCTCCCCTCAGCAGTGTATTTCAGTCAGTCTGCCTGTTCTGTTCCCCACTCTGTCTCTGGTGAATCCTCTCACCCCCCCCCCACATCTGGCCTACACCCCAGTTCTTGTATGCATAAATAAATAAATATTTTTTAAAAAAGGTTTGCTTGTAATTTGAATTAGTTCACCACGTTCATAACCAAAAAAAAAACCTCTTTTAGTGAAAGGATATTTGGGATATTTGGATTTTGATTCAGAGTACAGTGGATTAGCCAGTATAGCCCAGTTAAAAGGTTTATGGTTTGGTTCAGATTCAAGCATCTAACCCTGACACACTGGAAAAGGTGAGTTGAAGGAAATTTGTTTTTCTGAGTGGACTAATGCCCACTTTATGGGAATTCATGCATAGAATGGTAGAAAGTCAAGGTCGTCCTAGTAATAAAACAAAATTAGTGATTCTCGTTTAATGTTTCATCAGCCACTGGATTTCCCATTGTATAGAGTTTGACTTCTTAAATAAAATCATGACAAAGCATGTACACGTGTTTTCTAAGTGCTGCTATGTCTCTCTTGTTTCTAAATTAAATCCTTTTCCAATTAGATCAGTATTTCTCAAAGTATGGGCCCCAGACCAATCATCTGGAATTTGTTAGAAATGCAAATCCTTAGTCCCCACCCCAACTCTACTAAATTAGAAATTCTGGGGGTGGACCCAGCAATTTGTGTTTGAACAAGCCCTCCAGGTGATGCTAATGCACCAAAAAGTTGAAGAACCATTGAATTAGATATTGTTTCCTAAAGTCAAGTTCCATCTAGTATTTCTGTGTTGGGATTGGGTTCTATTCAAAGATCATGCTGATATTATTAGTTACATGTGTGTGTCCTGTAACATGGTAACAGACAATTGATGAAGTGTCCAAAGACTTAAGTGACAGAGCCACTGTTTGAACTCGGACAGTCTAACTCCAGAGCTTAGCTTCCTAACAACTGTGCTAGCATGCCTGCCTAACAGCCATACAGAGGCAAGGCATAAAAGCAGTAAGAAACCCTGTGCAAAATTTGAAAACTAATATTCATATAAATTGTTAAAGCCTCAAACAGCCTTAATATGAGTATGCAGGATCTTTTAGAATAATGTGTTTGCTTCATTTTTATCTGGTTGAGAAAGTCAAGATGTAATTTTGCTAAGACTGTCTAAATTTTCAAGCACAGTCTCTAGTTACTTTGTAACTAAATAAGTTTTCACGTTTTTGCTATCTAAAGCCAGTTTCTTTGCCTAATGAAAACCAGGCAGAGCCTCACACACAGAGTAGGTTACAGTCTGTGATAAAGCCATGGGCACCTAGTTAGAAGCATTCCAAATGTGTTTAATTGTATCTTCTGGCTTTTGTATTTCTTTCTCTAGGACAATAGGTCTGTTTTAGTTATATACATATATATATATGTATAGTATATAGTTTATATATATTACACATTTAAATATAAGATATATATTTAAATATTTATTTTATTTATTTATGCACACAAGAGCTGGGGTGTAGGCCAGAGTTGCGGGGGGCCAGAGACAGAGGAGAGAGCAGAAAAGGCAGACTGACTGAAATACACTGCTGAGGGGAGCAGTGGGTGAGACAGGAGAGGTCTGCTGAGTCATGTGGGGACTCCCTGGCCAGGGATTGAACACATGCTCCAGTGGCTGTGGATAGTTCCATGGTACTGCAACTTAACCCTTTGTGCCACAGGGAGGCCCCTATATATATAATATGTACATATATAAAATATGTACATGCAATATATATATATATATATATATATATATATATTTGCCTGGAGCCAGATTTCACAGCTTCCTGAGAAAAGCACGAAACGAACGGAGAAGGGAAAGTAGGGGTGGGAGAGGGAGGGTGGGGGTTGATTTCTAATCTAGGGATTCCCTCAGTCGGAAGCTACTGATGTTTCACAAGGCAGGCACATCTTTAATCTCATAATGAATAATGTATAATGGTTTAGAGAAAGATATAATAAAAGATCCCTATGTTCCAAAGCCAGTAATTTGGGAGTTATGCTAGTTCCTCCCTCCTCGCCCCCAAACACAATCTGTCACCAAGCCCTACTAATTCTAGCTGCCAAACCATTCTCAAACCTGTCTTTTCCTTCCCAGTCTCATTACAACTGCCTTAATTTAGGACGTAGCCTCTTAGTTGGTGTTCCTTTCTTCTGCTCATTTTTGCTCATTATCTTGACAACTACACCACTTTTCTTAATATCATATTGTTGTTACTGTTACCCTATTTTAAATGTCACCAATGCCTATTTTATGCCCACCTCCTCCCCACCTTATTAAGTCCTTACCAGGCACACTTCCTACCTCTTCCCATTGTTTGAACCATATTCTAGCAATTTTCTGTACAGGCCAGTCTGTTTCATACTTTCAGGTTTAACTTCCCAGCTATTCTTCCTGGAATTCCATTTCTCCTCCTAGTTCAAGACAGAAATACATTGTATTTCTATCAAAACTTAGCTCAAAGGGAGACTTCCTCGCCCCACTAGCAGGAATTTCTTAGTCCCTTGTAATCACTGTGTCTTTACAAAATGTCACAATCCGTCAGACTATTTATTTATATGCTTTATTCAGTTTAGATTTCTAGACATTATACACACTGCCTGGCACCAAATACGCACACATAAAGACCGATTGCATTCATCAATACTGTATAATAGTCTTTAGCCATGTTAAATCATATCAGGCATGGTTATAACTTAAAAGTCTGTCTCTCATACAAATGCTTTTAAAAGCCAGAAGTTTAGAGTTGAAACAGCTTTGCCGCCACTGTTACCTCCTTTCTTGTGCTTCTACTCATTTTCTTCTCCATCTCTTAAGCAAATCTAGCCTGTTCTCTGCCTAGCTGTTTGCCACTGTAACCTCCATCAAAAACACATGACTCCTGGATTTCACAATTTTAATCAAAAATGGCTGAGAAAAGCATACATATTTCCATTTCTTCTGTAAGCTGAGGATATTAGCCACTCATTGAACTATAATAAAAATTAACTGGGGTAAAATGCATAAAGTAATTTATACGGTAGCTGTTATAAAATATGAGGCTCTGGAAGAAAATAGAAAAATAATGCACCTCCATGCTTTTACCCTTCAATGTATACTACCTCAAATTGTGTAAAATCTGTTTACTTTGTTGTATTATCTGAATTTACATTAATTAGGGAATCACTTGCATTATAGACAACCACTTTTAAGGTGCACATAGTTGAGTAGTTTCCTCACCTACCAGCCACTTATAGCTTTATATGTTTAATCAGATTGCCTTGTTTTACATGACACTAAAGGAAAAGAATAATATTGGCAAGGAGAGGAAGCAGCTAATTGGAGAATAAATTTGGGGAGTATGCAATATTAAGTTCACTCAATTAGTAATCTAAATAATTGGAGAGCACAGAATTTTCAAGGCAGGGAGTTGCATCAGAGGTAGGGTCTCGGAATTATTGTATGACAAAAAGATTTTCCAGAGTTATGCTTATATCTACAGAGAGTATGGCATTATTTCCTCTTTATATTTTTCTTGCATAAGGTAGCCTTATGCTTCCTGAAACCTTAAGAACACCACTACTATTATTTGACTATGTAATGGCTAAACAGATATTTGTGTGCTGGCCTGAGAAGTTATATCGTTTCTAAGAGAAAATTATTTTTGAGCTTTGAGTAAGCAACCTATAAATGATATTTTTAAACTGAGGAAGTGCCTATGTTTTGATAGATAGATGGACAAATAGATATAGCATGCTAATATCTTTAAATAAAAAACAGGCAGTTAAAACATTCTTAGATGTTTCCAAATAGAATTTCTACTGTTACTAGACAATATCATCTGTGTATTACTTTAATGAAATATTTAATGAAAAAGCAGGAGAAACTAATATGTTTTGTACTTTCCAAAAATAGTTCTAGTTGTTTAAATGCACCAAGTTGGTTTAGAGGAATTGTTCAAAGTGTGGAGATCACCCTCTGAAAATATCTGCTCTATTGTACCATAATAGACTATTGATTAAATTCATGTTTTTTTAAAATAGAACTGGATAGCAATATCTACTGGGAATCCTTTCTAGTCATCAATCTATCCTAAAGATACTTGATTCCTTTTTCGAAATATACTGCACTGTACTTACTTGTAATCCTGAAATAAAATCTCCATATAAATATCTATGGCTCTCCATTCATTATGAACTTGTTCAGAGAAATGATTATGTAGCATTACTTTTATTCTAACTGATGTCCTTCTTTTTTTATTCAATTAAATCCAAGTTACCAAATGTATGAGTTAATCTCAGTCAGCTTCTAGAGTAACATCATGACTAAAGACATTACAATATAAGAATTTAGACCCGGACATCAAAACTCGCAAATTTTAGGCCTCTCCCTCTCCATCTTAATTCAGGCTACCATTATCTCATATCTGGCATTTTATAACAGCCTCTGAATTGATTTCTTTGCTTTCACTCTACCATCTGCAGTCAAGTCTACACACAATGGTTAAAGTGATATTTTAAAATAAATTAGATTGTATCATTTTTCCAGCTTAAATTCATCTAAGAGCTGAAAATTATACTTAAACAAAAAAATTCACTTTGTTCCACAGTCAGTGAGGATCTACATAATCTAGTTTACCTCTTCCCAATCAAGTACGAAGCAGGCCTGACCCTGCTTAACTCCCAAGAATCAGGCACAGCCAGGCCAGCATGGTCTTAGTCTTGTTTACCTCATTTCTTATCTTTCTTTCAGTCATTTCTACATTCCAACCCCACTGGCTTCTTGGTGTTTCTTAAGCAAGTCCAGCCTGCTCCCTATCCAGGTGTTTGCCACTGTAACCTCCATCAAAAAAACCTGCCTCTTGGATTGCACAAATCTTTCTTTAAGTCTCAACCATTCCCTGGTCACTTTGATAATGTTACCCCACATCACCCAGTGCCTCTCTCAGAAATATGATCCTGTCTTATTTCCTTCAGAGTGCTTCTAACTGACTACAATGATTTCATTTATGACGGTTTCTCTATCTTCACTTCCCACCAAAAATTTCTCCCCCACCAAAGTTATAGCTCTGTAAAAATGGGATCTTACCTTGTTCTTAGACAGTATCACTTTGAATTGTTTCTGAACCACATACTAGTCACTCATAGTAGTTGAACTCATGATATTTTAAACGCTTATGACCTATGTTTTAGTAGAACGAGTCCTTGAAGACTACAAAGCACAACTTTTTCATATTATAAAAATAAAAATTAGGGCCTCACTAATGGCGCAAGGGGTTAAGACGCAACCTATGAAGCTGTCTGCAGCCTCGGCAGCACGAGTTTGATCCCCTGGCCAGCCAGAGAGCAACCCATGGCGCAGCAGACCTCTCCTGACTTGCCTGCTGCTCCCCCCAGCAGTGTATTGCAACCAGTCTGCCTGTTCTGTTCCCCACTCTGTCTCTGGTGAATCCTCTCACTCCCCACACCTCTGGCCTGTGCCCCAGCTCTTGTATGCACAAATAAATAAATATTTAAAAAAATTAAAAATAAAAATTAGAGCACAGGTAGGTAAGTGACATATTAAGGTAAGTTATAAGACCAATGCCAGAATTTAGTTCTGCAAACAATGCAGTCTCACGTGGACTCTTCTGTATAGCCAGTCCCTGAATTTTCCCAAATTCTTCAGCTAGCTTGATCTTATGTCTCCTCTTCCTTCCTCATATAATTTTTCTAAGCTATTGTTTTGTCCACTCATCGCTCGTGACATAATTCATTTGTTTCTGAGGCTCACTAGCTTATTTATTAACTCTATGGAGTGCTTTGTGATGCTAGTTATGAAGAATATCTTATGAAAATAAACCATAATGTGGAAAAAAGCCACAGTCTACAGTAGTACCGCACACAGTGCATATAACAAAGGCTCAGTTGTGCTGTTGCAGGGAAGAGTCAATAATTAGTAACACATTTCTAAAGGTCTTTCTTGCATAATTTTTGTGTCCAGATGTCTATGACATTTGGATTCTAAAATAGAGTTCCAAATACCACACATTCATGCACATTTTCCAAGAATATTTGGATGATTTTTGAATCTTTTTATTTAATAAACATCAGGACTAAAGATGGACTACTTCACAATATCAAATTTATTCATTTTAAATATCCATTTGGATGTGGAAAGTGTTTGGAATAAACACAATTAAAAGAGTGCCAGATTGTAAATCTTTTGAAGTTTTTGTTTATGATATGTCCCTTCCAACTGCTAGTAGTGTAAAAATGGAAAGTAATTTACATGAAATTTTTCAATTCACATGTTCTTGGAGATTAACTATTAACAATTCTCACAAAACCCTTTGGTGGATCCCCACGAACTGGAGTGTAAAGTCCAAGCACCCTAATAAGATATGGGCTCTCCCTTTCCTGCATCTGACCCTGCCTCGCTCTGCACTTTAACAGTTTCCACTCCCTCGCCAAAGTTTATGCTCCAGGAACACTGAACTGCTTGTAACTCCTGGAACACAGTGGAATGTTTCTTGTTTCAATGTCTTTTGTGCATGCTGTGCCCTTTCTCTCCACTTCTCCCAGTTTACGATCCAGTTCCTGTGCCATTTCCCAAAGGAAACTCTCCCCAGTGCCCTCAGGTTGAGTGAGGCAGCCCCTGGGAGCCGCGCTCCCACACTGGACTGGACTGAAGTGTCACTTGACTGTTTCTGCTCCTTTCCCACGGGTCACGGACTGCTGACGGGAGCTCATCTTTGTCTCCACAGCACCAAGTAGGAGTTAAATACATGTCAAATGAAGAAATGGGGCATTTGCATAAGAAAATTAAATTACCAAAAAGCAAAGGCTAGCCTTTGGTGATTGCTAGGTACAAGAAAACTTCAGTTAATTAGAATTCACTAACTGCCTCAATTTACTGGGATTTTTGAAGAGAGAAGATTTCTACCGCATATATTTTTCAAAAATTTCAGAATAAAATGTGCTTACCAAGGTCTCTTAAAAATGATGAAAGAATGAAAAGACAATTTCTAGGGTATGTCAGCATAAGCAAGAGTAAGCAGACTTCTAAACCGTGTACCTCTATGCAGTGTCCATTAACCCTTGGAGAACTGGGGTTCCTCAAACGTTTATAAATGGTGTTTAATCCTCTACTGTCATCTGAATGTATGTGTATGTATAATTCAATAATACTTATATGAATATTTTTAAATGTATACAAATGTTTGAGATTGATAAAATAATAAATTCCTTTAAAGCAATATTTAAGTAACAGAACTGATGTGTATATATATTTTCTCAGTCCACATATTCCTACAGTCATTCAAAAAATAAATATTGAAAGTCTCATATGTTCCAAGCCCTGTGCAGGTACCGAGGACTCAATGGTGAACAAGCTAGATGCGGTTCTTGCCCTTAAGGTGCCTACAGTTTACTGTAAGAGACAGATATAGCAAACAAGTAACAAATTGGGTGAGTGCTATGAAAGAAGGCATTGGGAGCCATATTAGAAAAGAGGAGAAAAGAAACAGGTATTCAAAAAAGGCCCACACAAAGTACAGTGACTCTTAGTCAAAGAGCTAAGTTCTAGGATGCAGCCATCATGGAAAGAGGTGAGGGAAGGGCATTTCCAGACAGAGGGATCAGTATGCTCAAAAATCCAATCAAGAAAAAATCTCAAGCCTTTGAGGAACTGAAGTAAGGCCAATGTGGATACAGCACACTTGGCAAGGAGAGAGGTGGCAATTAGAGAAGTAGCAAGACCAGATCATTCAGTTTGGATATTAGAAGGTATTTCCTTCCAATCACAGGAGGAAAAAGATAAGAGGGGGCAGGCCACTCACTACCTAAATTACCTAATTCAGTGTTAACTTGTGCTGCGTATAAGCCCTTAATTGTGTTTCCCAGACACTCAAGTAGTAAGTTATGAAAATACTTATTCAGAATACAGAATAGAACACTGGCACACTGAACATTTTTCCAAAATATGAACAATTTATTCTAACAGATCTAGTCAACTGTGTATTGATAGAAGCTTGGACCTGCAAGGATATTTCTTCTCAACCTCAAATGGATATCCACAGAGGAAAAAGGGACTACTGAAATTAGGATCCAAAGAGCAAAGTTTTTTTTTTTAAAGATATATTTATGCATACAAGAACTGGGGTGCAGGCCAGGGGTCAGGGGAATAAGAGGATTCACCAGAGACAGAGTAGAGAACAGAACAGGCAGACTGAATGAAATACACTGCTGAGGGGAGCCGTGAGAGAGGCAGGAGAGGTCTGCTGTGCCATGTGGGCTGCTCCCTGGCCAGGTGGGGATGGAACTCATGCTGCAGAGGCTGCGGATAATGTCACAGTGCTGTGCTTAACCCCTTGCGCCACCAGGGAGGTCCAAAAAAAGCAAAGGTTTTTTTAACTCTGGACACACTGCTTCCAAATGATAACATTTTCTCCTATTGGTTATTATCCCGGCCATGAAATTTCAAAAGGAATATGACCTGAGATAGAGCTCACAGAAGAAGCAGGTGTATTTAGCCAGGGGTGGATGTTGCTGCGTCATACTTGAATTCCTGATCACTGTACTGTTTGCTCTAAGTTTGTTCTCACTATTTATTCTCATATAAACTGGAGTTTTGTTCCTCTGAGGTAGTCTGCAAATGACGGTGAGGCTATGTTTTGATGTTGTTTTGTATTTGAAGGACAATTTCCAATTTGAAATTAAAATATAGTCATCATAAACATACCTAATGAATATCTATATACTGTTGTGATTTTTAAGTACCCTCACCAATTTGTGAATGCATGAATCCTGTAACTGGAGGCATTTGCCCTCTAATGTACTCTGAGTAATCAGCTGTCAGTGATTTCCCTGGGGTCTCCGAAGTTTTGATGATGTAAGCACTTTCTTCATTGGGTTAAATTTAGGAGGAAAGAAAAATCTGCTGAGTTTGTGTTTTTTGTGGCAATAAGCCAATTTTCCTTTCCATATGTTGTTTGCCCGGGGGCACTCTTAAGGTATGTAGGACTCATTTCTACTGAAAGAAAAGTCTTAGAGCTTGGGGGCAGGGGGAGAATAAATGAGACAAGATGGCTTGATTAGCTATTTACTATGATCTGCAAAAGAATACAAAAATTGAACTAGACACTGGGGATTAGGAGTGTGCACAAAGTTGGGCCGCCATACACGAAAGCAGTAGATTTTCTTGATTTGTTGTGCCAAACGGGTTGTTGGATGGTCAAGGCCAGGAAAGTTCCAAGTACTGGCCCACATGGAGATCACACTCAGGAGAGATTTCAGATAAAGGAGTGACCTGTAGTTGAAGTGCTCTGATGAGGGAAGTAGAGATTATTGTGAAGCAGCACATAGGAAGGATTTGGAGCCTGTGGGAAATTAGACTTCCTGGAGGAAGTCTTTTCTAAGCTGATATCTAAATAATGAAGATGGAATTTCAGACACAAGAATGGCATGAAGTGGGTTAGTATGGGGCACATGGAGGAGGCATGTTTATGCAAAATATAGTTAAATGGAAGGTGTATTCCAGGAACTGACTGTAATTCAATATGCTGAAGCATAGTGTTCAAGTGGAGTGGGTGAGTGTGATTGAGAGGAAACTAGAGCTTTCTATCCATGTATGAAGGGCCTTACAGGATAAGCTAAAAATTGATCTGAGGACAACGAGGACCTAATAAGGAAAGGTCCACAAAGGAGAATGATCAATTGAGAAAGATCAATTTGGCATCAGTGTGAAGAATGGATTGGAGGGGTCAGGTCATCAAAAACAGGAAAGGTCAAAAAGCAGGAATAATGCAGGTGATAATGATGGTATGGACTAAGGTAATGGTAGTGGAGTGGGTAGAAGTAGATGGAATTAGAAAGTGAGATGAAGATTTGACAATTGGTTGGAAGAAAAAAATGACAGAAAGAGACCTACATTTCCCTAGTTTCATATTTAAAGAGCTGGTGAATGATCTTTCTCTTCTCCAGGAAGAAACCCAAATCAGTTGGGTCAGTGTTCTTTGCATCAAGCCATGCTTCTCTCCCCTCTATCTCAGATAGTGCTGTGTTGACAGGGAAACTTGGACAGCCAAAAGGCAGCTATGAACCCAATACTATAGTCATGATACCCAGCATAGTCCTGTTTTAAGCATATTTCCCTGAAAACTTGGCTGGTTTAGCAGTTTTCTGAAGAAGAGTGTCTTGGTTTGGACCATAAATTATAGTCTCCGTATTTATGGGTGACTGATCATAGAAAGAAAAATGTTAGTTCTTTCCTTGAACACAAATTTTACTAGAGTTGCAGTTATAAGCTAGTGTGTAAAAGGGATGAGTAGGCTGGAATAATTTAGTAATGAATAATTCATTATTCATTTCACTTATTTGAGTAAGGCTATTGTAGAAAATTCTAAGTTATAGCTATCCTGATTGAAAAAAATTCAAATACTTATTGAACTTTGGAATTGATGTCACCTTCAACCAGTATTTTATTTTTTAAACAGTGAGTGTGAACGATTCTCAATACTCCAAAAGGTATAAATAAACTGTGGACATGGCTAGAGTATTACAAATTATTTGCACAGCTTTTTTTTAAAACATAGATATGATCTATTATAGATGTGTTTATTCTTAAGATATAATTGAGGAAGCATGATTATATTTTAAAGTGAATAGCTGATTTCAGGGCTATGGAAAAAGATTTTAAGCATATCTAAGCATTATGAAACGATTCTAAAGCTCTGCCTAGAAAATATTAAAATCTACCTAAATGTCTTTATCCACACGCCTCATTTATATATTTCTACCTCATCTCCTTCCAAAAGATTCAGTCTCCATTAGAAAGCTGTTTTTCATAGGAGTTGCTGTGTTTTTAACTGCAAACTCTTTTTGAAAAATAACATATACAGCCTGCCTGGCTATTTCATTTTCAAACAGATTGCATTCCAAAAATGCATTTGAGGGTTGGCTCCTTGGAATTTGAAATATATATTTCTTTCAGAAAATTGTGATGGTAGAGATGCCAGGCAAGTGCACAAAAATCTGGTCAACCTTGGATGTGCAAAACACATACCTAAATTCTGGGTTCCGGTATATTACTGAGGAGAGTGGAATGAAGAGAAATTTCCCGCCATTTTCTATATAAAGAAGAAAATTCTAGAAATGTGAAGTCTTTTTTTGTTATCTCTTTTTCTCCCTGTTTCTCTCCTGCTTATGCTTCCCCCGGACCCCCATGCTGCCCCAGTCCTCACTGTTACCCTCCATTTGGGCCTGTTTCAAATCCTTAAAAACATAATTCCTAAAGATTGCTTTTTCCTTCCCTAATAAAACTCCCATATCCTCATTGTAGTTCTCTTAACTTCCTACTGAAATATTCTAATTGAACACTCAAAGGTGAATGACTAATGGATTCTGAACATTTGCTCTTTTAAAAAAGATGAGGGGGTGGGAAAAGCAGGGAATATACATTATTTCATTTATTTTGGGCAAGAAGAATGTCTTCATGTTGAACAACAGAAAGGGGAGAAATTCAAATTCAAGTTGGGACAAGGTATTTTTGGACCAGGGTCTCCAAAGTTCAACCACTTTTGTTTGTTTACTTACAAGTTTGACCTTTACTTATAAATGATGACAAATTAACATTAGGATATCATTTATAAAATATTTTGCTATAGGGCCTCCCTGGTGGCGCAAGGGGTTATATCTCAGCATTTTCAAGCTATCTCCAGATTCCCTGCCAGGTTGCTAAACTCACATGTTGCAGCAGACCTCTCCTGTCTCACCCATTGCTCCCCTCAGCATTGTATTTCATGTCAATCTGCCTGTTCTGCTCTCCACTCTCTCTGATGAATCCTCTCAATCCCTGCACCTCTGGTCTGCACCCCAGGTCTTGTATGCATAAGTAAATAAAAATAAATCTTTAAAAAAATATTTTGCTATATATTTTAACCCATCAGGTTTTATTCCTATTTAACAGAAAAGGAAGTGGAGGCTTGGAGAAGCAAAGTATCTTGCTCAGGATGATCGTGAGATCAAACTGGAGAGAACCTAGTTCCTGAATCAGTTCTGCTGCCTTTGACTCCCTGTCCAGTTTTCAAAGTTCCCAATGACTCCACGTGACAGTTGAGGTTCTGGAACTAGTGGTGAAGGAAAGGGCATAGAAAGTCAAGGATTTAGTTCAGGTCTGCCATCTCCAGAAATCCACTTTTTTTGTCAGAATGTAAATGTGTCAGCTCTTGTAACAGTTGTTATGCTAACAGCAAACTGGTCAGAGATGGTAGAGGAATGGAGTTGGGAATAAATGGTAACTTTTTGCATATTCGAGGAGTACATTTACATACTTTATGTGTGTATGTATATAATAATAACTTCACATTGTGAAGCAAAGAGCATTGATCAATATCTACCATAATTATCTTTCAATTTTCCATTATTGATGAGACAATAAAATTATGTAGCTTTTATTTATTTATTTTTTTTTAAACTTTTTTTTTTATAGAGGCATGTTTTTATTTATTTATTATTTATTTGTTTGTTTGTTTTTGTTTATACATGCACTGGGTACAGTCAGAGGCACGGGAGGGTGAGAGAATTCACCAGAGCCAGAGCGGGGAGCAGAGCAGGCAGAAGGACCGAAGTACACTGCTGAGGGGAGCAGCGGGCGGCAGGAGAGGTCTGCTCGCCATGTGGGACCCTCCTCCAGTGGCCGGGGAGCAGCCGGGGATCGAACCGGTGCCGCAGAGGCCGCGGGCAGCTTCGCAACCCAGCGCTCAACCACTGCGCCACCGGGGAGGCCCAAATTATGTAGCTTTTAAATGTCAGTGATTAGGAATATATTTAGAAATAGAAAACAAACACTTGACCAAAGAGTGAAGAAATGGAAAAAAATAAGGAGGCATAGTTCAAGAGGCCGAAATAGTCACAGTTATAGTCATGTAATTACAGTCATAATTAAAATGAATCCTGTCAGGGCCTCCCCTGGTGGCGCAGGCAGTTGAGTGCAATGCTGTGGGACTGTCCACCTGGCCGCCTGGTGAGATACCTACATGCCGTGGCAGACCTCTCCTGTCTCACCCACTGCTCCCCTCAGCAGTGTATTTTGGTCAGTCTGCCTGTTCTGTTCCCCACTCTATCTCTTGTGAGTTCACTCATCCTCCGCACATCTGGCCTGTGCCCTGGTTCTTGTATGCATGAAAAAATAAATCTTTAAAAAAATAAAATAAAATAAAATGAATCCTGTCAAAACAAAATTTTAAAAAAGAGTCTGTATCTTTGAAAGAAAGAATCTTGATGGTCAGTTCTGTTCACGGCGTGGAAATTCTCTTCTTATTCCTGAATGACATGCATGATCCTGTTAAGAAGATTTAGGTTACTCTTCCCTTTGGGGCCAATCCAGCTAATTAGTAGTAAAAACACTGATGCTCAAAGGTCCTGGCCAGGGCTTTGGGCATGAAGCATGGAGGGGATCATAAAGGTACCCTGTGGGATGCTTAGGACAAAAAAACCTCAAAATCTTGGGCAGAATCAAATAATTTTTTCCATATTAAAACATTTATATTTTTAAAGATTTATTTATGCATACAAGAACTGGGGTACAGGCCAGAGGTGTGGGGGATGAGAGGATCACCAGAGACAGAGTGGGGAACAGAAGAAGCCGACTGACTGAAATACACTGCTGAGGGGAACAGCGGGCAAGTCAGGAGAGGTCTGCTGCACCATGTGGGTCACCTCTCTGGCCGGGGATCGAATTGGTGCTGCAGTGGCTGCCCATAGCTTCATAGTGCTGTGTCGTTACCCTTTGCGCTACCAGGGAGGCATATTAAAACATTTAAAGATCCACTTGGATTGTAAAATAATATTAGGCAAATATTTATCAAAAGCTTCTCAAGGAAAAACTTTTGCAACTCTATGGCTAAAGGAATGTATCAGACGGCTGCCTGTCTTCAAAAAAGTGAGTCATAAGAGCTTGTGGAAAAGAAAAGGTTTTTAGGGAGTGGGGGAGGAATAAGGAGAAAGAGTTAAAGAGAGCTGTGTGGGTTCTTTTTCATTTGCTGATAATCTATCAAACCTAGATTGAAGAAAATCTTACCAATGAAACAGTTAATCCATTTACTTTAAACAAAGACTAGGATTTGAAATTGGCAGATAAGCCTAAAGTTTGTCCTTATTTGGGGGTGATTGGATCTATCTGAAATTCAGAACCTCCTCAAAGAATGCTAAGGTTAAACTAGAGCAAAAAAAAAAAAAGCACTTTTCATTAGGTTTCTATAGGTAGGGAGAATTCTTGTTTGCATAGAAACATATTTGGATCTATTAGGATACAGGAAAATTGTGGCCTCCCTGGTGGCTCAGGGGTTTAAGTCTCAGAGCTATTGATGGAGGATAAGAATAGAAAAACTGGAAAAGAGATACAAGGTCAAAAACCTAACTCACAAGGAGGAGGTAGGGGTAGAGGGAATTAGCATAAGTCTTAACCCAGTTACAGTAACCAAGACCCTTAGGCATCAACGCCCAGATCAGAAGGCGCAACACCCAGAAACTATCAGAATGCTATAGGGAGCGTCAGGAGCACAAGGCATCCACCCACAAAGATGAGCCCCACCCTGAAGGTGATAAAACCTAACGCTGCCCCCACAGCAAGGCAGCAGTCCTTCTGCCCACCTGTGACTATGCAGGTGCTTTCTTTCACCAATTCTCTTCCTCCTCTTCCTGCCTACCTGCGCGTGACCTGTACCAGCTCTTCACTCACCTCTCTCAGCAAAGGCAGGTCTCCTCAAGGCCATCCGCCTGTCCCTCTTGGGGCAGCTCTTTCTGCCCTCTCCTGTCTGTGCAAGTGTCTTTTACTCTTTTGTCCCTTTCCCTAATAAACCTGTTCTTTCAAATATAACTAATGTCTCTGTCTCATGGAGAAACTCGCCTGGGAAACTCACCCTGTGCTGCTGAAAGGGGAGCTCTGGCGAAACCTTTCCCAGAGTGAACCCAAGGACCCTGCACTCCAAACCCATTAACTCCAAAAATGACATCACTATGGAGCTATCACCAGCCACTGCATCACAAGTTCGATCCCCAGCCAGGGAGCTAACCCACATGGTTCAGCAGACCTCTCCTGTCTTGCCCACTGCTCCCCTCAGCAGTGCATTTTAGTAGATCTGCCTGTTCTGCTCCCCACTCTGATTCTCTGATGAAGCCTCTCACCCCCCACACCTGTGGCATACACCCTAGTTCTTTCATGCAAAAATAAATGAAATTTTTAAAAATCTGCTGCCTGTATAGATTTATGCTGAGTCCAATATATTTTGTTCAATGAATATTTTTGACTAAATGAATTTTGAGAATTTAAGAAGGTAAATTTTTTTAAAAAAAGAACATGCCATACAGCACAAGCAGTAGATATAATTAAGTCCCATGGGTAGCAGAATAACTTAGTACAACCCTTACAGCTCAATAAGACTCCCAGAGATGGTAATAAAGTTCAAAGTACATATTTTATTTATTTTTATTGGTTTTTGTCCTTTTTATTTTCAAAGTAAACATTTTATAGTTTACTAAGTTTTTTCAAACTCATTGTTTCATAAGGTCTTCAAAATTACTATTTCCAAAGAACATCTTAAGTGTGTCTCCATCTCTTTCTCTACCTACACTATTCAAGCATTTGTGGTTGCTGCCTCAGGCTATAGTTGATGGCTTTTACTTTATTCCATTCTCCGCAGAGCCAGCAGAATAATTTAAATCAGATTATGTTACTTAATCCCTGGTTTAAAACTCTCCTACCATCCCACTACCTTTAAAGTTCATATGTCTTAAAAATTTTATTATGGCCTATAAGAGCCTACAGATCTGTTCCCTGCAGACCTCCAATACAATTTCATGCCATTCTCTCATTCCCCTCACGCCAGGCAAGAGTCTTCTTCAAGTCCTCCAACATTACAAAGTCACACATGAGCATACAAATCCTATTCTCCACCCGCCCCCCAAATAAATAACAAGGACATAAATAAATGGTACTTTAAATAGATAAATAAATAGGGGGAAAAATTCACAAACCCTTTCCTGCCTCAGGGTCTCTGCACATGGTGTTCTACTTTAAAACCTCATCCCCCATCATTACCTAAGCTAGTTTCTTCTTATCTTTTGGCTTAAGTATTCTCATTTGCATCCTTTTCTAGTTCTTCTTTCTTGCTCTCTCATATGTTTTCTTCATAACATTTGTCACAACTTGCATTGCTTGTTTTAGTTTACTAAAAGATGTCTGTTTTCTCTCTCTAAATGCATGAGCTTGGTGACTATGCCCATCTTGTTCTGATGAAAGCCCAGTGCCTAATGCAGAACCTACTTAGTAGTATATATGCCATAAAAATACATTACATGAGAATGCATAAATGAACAACCAACTTGTGAGGTGCACAGGCTTTTCAAAGAGGCCAAAGTAATGGTCATACTCTTGTTAAGTCATGACTCAAATAAAGGTTGTCTTTGCAATTGATAGTCTAGGGCTTAATCCTGTTCATTGATTGGCCATTGTGTTATCTCCTCTTGCTACATATCTCTGTTTTAAAAAATTACTTAATAATAGGAGAGAAAAGCTGAGGCTATTCATGAGGGACACAAAGAGTAGATACATTTCCAAACATGAGGAATAAGAAGATCAAATATAGTATCCAAGAAATATGTTAAAAGTAGACTAGAGAGGGCCATAAATGTCAAGTTAAAAGTCCAAACTTCATTTGGAAGGTAATGTGCAATCTTTGAAGGTTTCAAAATAGAGAAATGGTATCTACAATTTTTTTTATGATATAACATTGGTTTACAACACTGTATGATTCAGAGATACAAGATCACCTCCTAAGATGCATGTGATCACACTACACCCACCGCTAGGTCATCCATAATCCTCCACCATAATCCATTGTGCCCCCTTTCCACTGTTCCTCCGTTCCTCTCTTGTGGCTCAACTCCACAGTTAGATTTTTCTAGGGCTTATTATTGGTTTGTTTTTCTCTAATCCTTTATTTCTCTATATTCCATATATAAGAAACAATGTGATGTTTGTTTTGCTCCTTCTGACTTATTTGGCATTAACCTCTCCAATTCCATTCATGTTGTCACAAATGGTGAGAGTACACTTTTTTATAGCTGAGTAGTATTCCACTGTGTGTGTGTATGTTTATACACACATACACACACATACATATATATGTCATATTTTTCTAATCAATTCTCTGTCTTAGGGAACTTAGTTTGTTTAAAATAGATCTTTTGATTTTTTTAACGGAACTTTTGAATGAAGAATGTAAAGATAGTGTATCAAAAGGAAATGGAAGGGATATACAGTAAGGAATGTGTTGCTATTTGATTATATGGTGGATCAAATCACATCCCTCTTGTACATGGTGTTAAAATGATAACATGAGGAGCATCTAGAAACAGAAGATGTGATCTGCATTCGAGTTCTGTCAGTACTTAACATTGCTTGTAACCTCTTCAGATTTTTCTAACTACTCAAATAAATGGCTTGTATTAGATAACCTCGAAGCTTCTAATTCTTGCAGTGAGGAAAGTGTTAAGCTTGTACTAAGCACTAGACAAATATTTGTTAAGCAAACTGGTGAAAAATGAACGAAATCTGTAATTATATGATACATTTCTCTCATTTTAATATTTTATACTTCCTTGCAGAGACTTTGAAATTACAGAAAAGTACAAAGGGACAAAAGTCACATGTAACCCCACAATCCTGACAGAACTATAATTAGCATTCTTATGTACCTCACTTTCATCTCTCTTTCTCCCTATTCTATTTCTTCTACTCTATTTTTGTAAAAATGTTTATTATGAAAGGGGGATGATGAATATATTCTCTGTATAAACAATTATAAACTCTAAAAAGAAGAAAATTTATCTTTAGGATCCAACTGTATGGATCCTAAAAACTATTGTAGTGCATTTTCTCATCTTACTAAAAATGCATCAGAAGCAGGGCTTCTAATATTGATAAAATAGACAATGATATGGATACTTACTTTTAAAAATAGCCAGCAGTACCTGGTTTCATGCCCATCACACTCTTACAATGATTTGTTGAGTATAGACTGTGTTTTACACTACCAAGTGTGTATTATATATGAATAATTCCACCAAACTGGGGCTTTTCCTGGAATATAGTTCTCATTTTTCACACTGGGAAGACATCCTGAATCTTTGTAATTTTAGCAGGATTTCTTATTTCTTCCTCTGTGTTTCCATTACATGTTTATCATATTTCTATAATGTTGACTTTTTATGATAATGAATTGCCTATTTCCTCCTGTTAATATGAATTCCCAAAGGGCACAGACTGTTGTAATCTTTGTGCCCTTAGGGCCTAGGACAGGACCTGGAACTAAAGTGTACTTTGTTTTGTTTAAATCTCAATTCCACAATGAATCTTAGAGTATAAAAGTTATCCATCAGAAATGTTCACCTTTAGGGATTTATCATCATTTCAACTTAATGTATCTGAAATAAGTAAAACTTGCATCTCTACTAAGAAAAAACATAAAACAAAACAATAACCTCCCTCATCCCCTTACAAGAATATTTCTTTTTGTCATTGGTACCCTACTATCTTGGTGAAACTTTATTTTTAAAATTTTTTTTTATTTATGCATACAAGAACTGGGGTGTAGGCATGGGGGTGGGGGCGGTGAGAGGATTCATCAGGGACAGAGTGGGGAACAAAATAGGCAGATCTACTGAAATACACTGCTGAGGGGAGCAGAGGGCAAGACAGGAGAGGTCTGCTGCACCATGTGGATTCCCATGTCCAGTGTCAATTTATTCATTCCCAAATATACTAAGTGTTACTTTATATGGGCATTGTTCTGGGCATATAATAGCATATAGGAATATAATAGTAAAGAGTCAGACAAGATTTTTATCTTTTGGAGTGTACATCCCAGTGAAGATCATCAATAAGCAAAAAAAATGAGTAAATAAACAAGAAAAATACCAGCTATGATAAGTGTTTTACAGAGAATTAAAATGGAAGGAGAGAGAGGCTACTTTAGAAAAGACCTTCCTTTAGGATCTTTCTTCCCTCCTTTCTAGTGCCCTTACCAACAGGCCCTCATCACCTCATGCCTGTATTAGTTAAATCTTCTCTACTCCAGAATCAACTTCATATCCTGCTGCTAATCTGATTCTCTATTTGATTGTAGTGGAAGAGAGGGGATAAGATCCATGAAAAATTGTAATGTCCTTCTTTGTTAAGTACATAGATTATAATCTAAATTACAGAACGCAGATATAATTTTTACTCACCAGAAAATGTCATCACCAATTAAATTAGTAAGGGATTAAAACTGCAGTTTTTTTAAATTTTGCTGTGAGACCTTTATGATTAGTGTTTGGGAAGAAGGAATTCAGGGTTATACACTGGAGGAGCAAGGATCGAGTCCTTTTTCCTTACCATTGAGGTCAGATAAAAAAGAACACTTGTGGCATTCTAGCTAGGTGCTATAAACTATACTGAATGTTTTATTTATCTTCTAATACTTAGACCTCATAAAAATGCTCTAAAAGATATATAGTGGGTTAACTTGCCTTAAATCCCCACAATTAGCAAATGGTAGTAGAGTGACTAGATTCAAATTTATCTTGGTAGAAACCATAAACTTCATAATTTCTTTGGTTACAAATTATATCTTGAGAAACATAAATAAGAAAGACAAATCAGTTGAGAGTGGTTAGTTATATGGAGAGGAAATGAGTAAGGATGTGAATAAATAGGAAAATTATACTTAATGTAGTCATTTAGGAAAATGGGCAAGGTAAAGAATTAACTACAGGTATAGATACTGATGATTTATTAATGTAACAAATAGTCATTAGTCCTTTGTGTCAGATGTTGTGTTCAGCATTGGGGACATTATTCTTGTTCTCATGAACCTTTCAAACTAGTAGGGAAGGTAGATACTAATACACATGAGCTTTGAAAGAAAAGCACAGGTTACTTTGAAAGCTGGCAACCTGAGTGGCTCTGGAGGGTCCTTGGGAACTGACAGTTAAGTTGGAAACTGAAAGGTAAAATGGAGTTTTTCAGGCACGGAAGTAGATCTGAGCATTCAAGGCAAACTGAACTTTGCATCCTAAGGTCTCAAGACAGAAAGCAGGAAGGGAGGGAACACATTAGGGTGGAGCATGGTAAAGAGTCAGGAGGTGGAATGAGGACGTCATTCAGCGACTTAAAGATTTGGCACTTTACCAAAGAGCAAAGAAACACTGAAGAGTTTTAAACCAAAGAGAGAAAAGACCAGATTTAAGTTTTAAAGAAACCACCAAGTTGCTTGGTAGAAAACAAATCAGAGAGAAATCAATTTGAATGCAGAAAGACTACTTAGGAGGGGCCTTTATAGTAGTACAGGTGAGATTTGATAATATAACTCATTGGGTGGAGAGAACTGGATGGATTCAGGAGAGATTTAGTTTAAAAATAGAATTTGGTGATTGAGTGCATTATAGTATTAAAGATAAGAAGGTTTCTGGAATAATTGATCATATTTCTTATGTAAGGAAAAGTGGTGTTAATTAATTGTAAGAATCCAGATGGAATAAAAAGAGTATGGGGAGTGAAGAACATAAATTTAATAATGAAGTAAACAGAAGAATGAGGTTTTGGCTGAGTTATATTAAGCTAATCGTGATTTATGAAGGTTTAAATTCATTGGCTAAGCAGTGGTCTCTGAACTTTTTGATTTCCCCGGCCTCTGAGTAAAAAAAATTAGTAAGTAGCCTCCACAAACTGTATTTATTTACAAATCATAAAATACTGTCAACCTCCACATCAAATACTGGGAATTAATCACATAGATTAAAAAAAACATAGAAGCTAAAATGCCATAAATTTCTTCATGTACTCCCAATCTGAAAAGCAAATTAGTTATTTCAGACATAAAACTAGCAAAGTCCCAAAGCTTCCTTAAATCTTTTAATTTATATGAAGTTATAGAGCAGTCAAGTTAACCTTTAGATTAATAATCAATCAGTAAAATGAAGAAAGTTCTAAATTGAAGCTAAACATCAAATAACTTAACCAATCTGACTGGTTATCATCTTGAAGGCCAAGCAGCAACTCTAGTAAAGTAACCAATCAAAGACTGGGTGGTCCCAGGACACACATAAAGAACTCCAAGTCTCTTAGGATATTAGACTGAAAGCAGATGTTTATTATTTGGAAGTTTCAGCTGTAGGTGCCAGAAACAAATTGAGCTATCTTAAGCAAAAAAGGGGAATTGATGAAGAGAATTCTGGAGTGCTCCATGGGACCTAACAAGAGGAATATGGGTCATAGGAACTGGACCAATGCACTTGACTCACATCAGTCCCCACAGTCTCAATTTTCTGTTCCTTTGCCCATCTACTTCCTGCCTTTCTTTTACATTAATTTAATTTTCATAAACTATGAAACAAATATAACTTATATTTCTAATTTATGGATGAGGAAACTGAGGCACAGTAATCTGTAAGGGTCATACAGTTAAAAAGTGTCAGAACTAGGATTCAAACCCTAGAGGTCTAGTGCCGGAGCCTTTTTTGTTATGTAATATTTTATTTTTTTTTTTAAAGATTTATTTTATTTATACAAGAACCGGGGTACAGGCCAGATGCGCGGGAGGGTGAGAGGATTCACCAGAGACAGAGCAGGGAACAGAACAGGCAGACTGATGAAACACACTGCTGAGGGGAGCAGTGGGAGAGACAGGAAAGGTCTGAGAGACAGGAGAGGTCTGCTTGCCATGTGGGTTGCTCCAAGGCCTGCAGGGATAGAACCAGTGCTACAGAGGCTGCAGGCAGCTTCACAGCGCTGCGCTCAACCGCCTGTGCCACCAGGGAGGCCCTATGTAATATTTTAAAGAAGCAGATATTTTACAGAAGTAGAATGTACAGTTAATTCCAAGCGTAGACTAACTGTAACATGTTGGTAGCTATAATAACCAACAACTTATGCCCACTTTGGATTCATATGTAATTATCCCACTAACTTCTCCCCATCAGCACTGTATTATTTAGAAGCAAATTCCAAACATGATTTCATTTCATCCATAAATATTTCAGTGCATTTCTCTAAAAAGAATTTTCAATGCAATGGTTTAGACTTATTAATAAGTTATTAATATCATCAAATCACCAGTTAGTCAATGTTAAAATTCCTAATTATTTCATAATTGTTTGTTGCTTATCGATCATTTGTTTGCATCGGGATTCAAGTATTACATTTGATGCTCTCATCCCTTAATTTTTTTTCTCTCTTCTAAGAACTTATACTTTATCATGTTAGATAAGATCTAAATAGTTATATCTGAAGTAGAAATTGATATATTTGAAGTAAATTGACAGGTGACATAAGACACAGAAAGCTAAATTAAATTGGGAATTCAGAAATAACTTTTGGTAACAGTTTCTAAGAATACTGTTATTGTTATTTAAAAAAAAAAACCCACAATGGAATAGTACATGATACCTATTATATTTCTTACAAATGACATCAGATTCTTATATTTATAAGCATTCAAATACTTTCCTATAATTAGGAATTTTAAACACACAGAAGTAGACATAACACTATTGATAAATTGCCACAATAACTTGCCTAATCTTGTTTCATATAACCCCACTCACTGTCTTCATAATATTTTAAGCAAGTCCTAGATTTTATCTATGAATAATTATCTCTAAAAAATAAGTAATTTTTAAAGCATAATAAAATGATCTTAAGAATTATATAAAATAAAATAAAAAATAATAATAAAAAAATAAAATGCCATTATCACACCTAAACTATTAACAACGAACCTTTTGTACCATCAAATATCCAGTCAATGTTCAAGTTTCCAGTTGTCCCATAAATGTCATAAAAGGATTTTTTCATACATTATATGTGTGTGAATGAAGATCCAAATAAGGTCCACAATTATAATTGGTTGGTAGTTTCCTATGCCTCTTTCACTGAATAGGTTATACTCCCTTGTTTCTTTTCCTCCTTGTTAAAGGAACTAAGTTCTACAGCATATCCCACATCTTAGAATTTGCTGACTGTAACCCTTTGTTGTCATTTAATATATTACTCCATCTCCTGTATATCATGTTAAAGTAGAATATTATCCTAGCGCACTGATCTTGCATAGGTTTGGTTTTTGCAAAAATGATTTCATAGGTGGTGTTATATTTTTCCATCAGGAATTAATAATATCTGGTTGTCTACCTACCTGGTATGTGGCAGTTAGTGACCATTATCTACAGCAGCATGACTCTACACATGAGAAATATGATATGAGCTACATATGTAATTTTCTTTTTTTTCTTTTTTAAAGATTTATTTATTTATTTATACAAGCACTGGGTACAGTCAGAAGCGCAGGAGGGTGAGAGAATTCACCAGAGCCAGAGCAGGGAACAGAACAGGCAGACTGATGAAATACACTGCTGAGGGGAGCAGCGGGCGTGGCAGGAGAGGTCTGTCACGCCATGTGGGACCCTCGCCGGTGGCCGGGGATTGAACCGGTGCTGCAGAGGCTGTGGGCAGCTTCGCAGCCCAGCACTCAACCACTGCGCCACCAGGGGAGGCCCTACATATGTAATTTTAAATATTCTAGTACCACTTTGTAAAAAAGTGAAATATATTGTATTTAACACAATATATCCAAAATATGATCATAATATGTATTAAAAATAACTAATGAGATATTTTATATTCTTATTTCATATTAAATCTACAAAGCCCTGTGTATTTTTTCCACTCAGTGCCTGTGGGTGCTGGAGCCAGCTTGTGCTGTTTCATGAGAGCCAACTCTGAGTATCTACTCCCAACTTTACATTCATGATATTCCATTTGTAGCTTGAAATCGGCTATGGTGGAAATAATTACACCACAAAACAGTGTTTCTTTCCATGTCAGAGAGCTGGTTATTAAACATTTACCAGAATAAGCTGCTGTACCACACCTCAGTTCAGACCAGCCACATTTCAAGTGCTCAATAAAAATATATGGCTGATGGATATTGCATTGCAACAGTACATTATAGGTTTTGCAAATGAGCAAATGCATGTTACCATTCCTTCTTTTTTATTAGCTGGAATTATCAATAGAGAAAAAAATCCTATTAACTATTTAGTTACCTACATGTACAATAAGATCAAGGAAGGTCAGAGAAATCTTTCATTATCATCTAGGTGTTCCAAATAATGAGTTACTTTCCCAGAAAAAGCAGCAATTATTATTTTGGTTTTATTATGAACTCATAGATTGTAATACATTTGATTGCTTCAATCCATTACATTTGTTATTTTTGTTGATGCTCAAATTACTCCATCTTTGGCCAACGGAACCACCTCGAACTCAGAGCCTGTACTTCAAACTGCTATGCACCTCTAACATCACCCAGACCTTACATAATGTCAAGCATTAGAAAACAGATGACCTTATTTTTTATATCAAAAGTTCAAAAAGTTTAGTATCATTGGCCAAACTTGTTTCTCATGAGCACCACTGTGACCAACAATGTCACTTGGAAAATTGGTATCTCTGTTAGGAATCAAAGACAGGGTTGCCCCAGAATAATCACTTGGTAGAAAGCAATAGATGTCCACCATAACATATTAAATACACTGCATAGAAATTTTTTAAATACATCATCCTTCTCAGGTCATTGATTGGTTTCTTTGTTTATTTATTCAATTCATGTCTATTAAGAATACATGATATTCATGGAACTATTATTCTGTACAAATTAGTCAAAAGAAGTAGAAACCTATGTGAAATTCTTGAATCATTGAGATTTTGACTTTTCAAACTAAAAAAGAAGTGTTAGAAATATGGGTATTCTTCAGAAAGTAGCACAGAGCATCTTTTTGTTACGTATGTGTTCAAGAAGGAAGTACCTTTTACTCAGATTGTCCATTAGCCATGAAAATTTCACATTAAAAGATCTCATCTTTAATTTCTCAATGGTAAAAATTAAGTGGAATAATAAGGAGCCCTAACCTAGCAACTGTAGTCCCGATCACATCTCAGTATCTTCTTATTGAAATCTTTGAAGGCACTAATGTTGATCTCACTAATCAACTAAACTTCCCACTAATCAACTAAAGACTGGGCAAAATAGGTATTTTAATCATGGTCATATACTTGGATAACTTTTTGTATTTGCATAACTTTTAGTGAATACAATTTGAAGAACCTGTTTTCTTATGGAAATAGAATATACAATAACCAAAATCATCAAATGAATTAAATGAATTATAAAAATCATATCAGGTACTCCAAAATAAAAGAAGGATTTCCATTATTTTTATTTTAAAAACAAAAAATATCAACAAAGGCTTTAAATCTAATGGTTGAAATTGTGTTGTAATCATATCAAAGGTTTTCAATAAAATACTCGCACAAGTACATGTATGGACAATTAAACAAACACAACCAAAGAACACATTAGACAAAAAAACAAGTAATTAAACTAGGGAATAAATAAGGAAAATTACTAGGCCAAAATAAGCCCTAGATTCTAAGATCTGCAGTTGAGAAATTGTTATAGCTAGTTCATTTTATTAGAATCTTGGTTATCAACTAATTTTGGGGGGAGGGTGAGGAGAGGCAGAATGTGTGAAAAAATAAGACACTTTTATAACTCAGGTGATCTGCTGCATTGAAGACTAGTGATGTAGTAAAAAATGGTCATTGCCCGTCATTCTATTCTTGTTACATTGATACTCTGATAATCCTGTTTTGTGAATGACAGTAATACATTTTTGTGGATTTTCCTTTTACGAGGGGCTATTACTTCTCTAGGAAATATCTATTTGGTGCAAATACTTTCATTTAGAAATGTATTAGATAATAATCCTGATTTGGGAAGCAACCTTTAAATTAATTGTTTAGTCATTTCTGAGTGTTTGACAATAGAAATAATTATACTTATTTATATTTGCTATTCATTTGAATTGTAGGATTTAATAGTGATTTCCAGAAGACTTAAAAGTACAAAAGAGAATTGTTTTCCTTGCTTAGTAACTGTATTTTATATTTACTTTGGTATAATCTGTTATAAATTTAAATTGATGACATTATTGCTTCTGTGTTCTATTGTGTGCTTTCATAATTATACCCTGTTACATCTTTTTATTTTTTTTTAAAGATTTATTTTATTTATACAAGAGCTGGGGTATAGGCCAGGTAGGCGGGAGGGTGAGAGAATTCACCAGAGACAGAGTGGGGAGCAGAACAGGCAGACTGACGAAACACACTGCTGAGGGGAGCAGTGGGCGAGACAGGAGAGGTCTGCCACACCATGTGGGATTCTCACCAGCCCGCCGGGATTGAACCCGCACTGCAGAAGCTATGAACAGCTTCACAGCGTGGCACTCAACCACCTGCGCCACCAGGGAGACCTTGTCATATTTTTTTTAGTCACCATCTACAGAAAGATTACTGATGTATGTATGCACCAGTTAGTATGTAACTACGAGTTACATACTAGCAGTTATCTAATCATGCTAGTATGTAATGGATACAAAGGTAGATATGGTGTGATGTTCCACTAAAGTTCATAACACATGATGCAATGTGGACCAGTCCATGCAAACACATGTCAGTGTACTGTGGTAAGGGTAAAGAAACATAGGTCCTGGATACAAAAAAGGACGCAAAACTGTGTATGTGTATGTAGGTAGACAAGAATTTCTAGGAAGAGAAGGAAACAGTGGGTTTATCAAAGAGTAAAATTAGGAACTAGCCAAATGAATATGATGGGTATAGAAAGTAGAAGGTATGTCAGACAAAGATGGAGGAGAAATGGCACCATTGCTAAAGAGCAAAGTAAGAAAGATAAGAAGTGGAAGGAGATGATGAGAGATTAAAATAGAAAGTTAGATGAGATCAGATTATAGAATTCTTGAATTCCATGTTAAAGAGTTTGAAATTTATCTTATAAGCAATGGGAGTTGCCAGACTTTTTAAATAGGGAAATAAAATGGTAAGATATAGATAGGGCCGGTCCAACAACTGGAGTAGTAAATACTAAGGGCAGCGGGGAGTTTGTAATATTCAAGATGAGAAAGGATGAGAGCCTGAACTAGGACAGCAAATGTGGATAGTGGGCAAAGGACTCAAAGAATAATTGAAAGATATAATTGGCAAGACTGGATGATTCATTAAATGTGGGAAATATAAAAATGGAAAACTTAAACTGTAAAGTGTAGTGTCAACAGGAGGAAAAAAACAGGTTTAACAGGAAGTGATGACTTCAATAATTTTATTTTATTTTTTTAAAGACTGATTTATACATACAAGAACTGGGGTCTAGGCCAGAGGTGCCAGGGGCGGGGGTGGGGTGTGTGAGAAGATTCACCAGAGAGTGAGGAGCAGAACACGCAGATGTACTGAAATACACTGCTGAGGGGAGCAGCAGGTGTGACAGGAAAGGTCTGCTGTGCCATATGTGGGTTGAGACTTAACCCTGTGCCACCATGGAAGCCCAACTTCAATCATTTTAGACTTGTTGAGCTTGAGATGTACCTGAGCATACATGTTGCAGATAATCAGCAGCTGTGGTGAAAATTTTGACGGTGTAGCTATCTATACACTTGGTGTATTACCAAGTGATATTGTTAAGCTCATGTTATTGGGTCATGTAACTCAAAACGTAGAGAGAGAGAAAACTTTTCTTTCAACCCACTGTGAAGATACACTTTTAGAGTGCTTATCTCCACCATAACTGTGGACTTTGGATGTAGTATTTATCGTGATTGTATCAACCTACTTGATTTATCATTAATTTACATATCTTTGCTGTTGTTCTCCAAAGTTTGTACATGGAGGCTCATGTTAAGTGAAGAAGCACAAAACAACAAAAACACATGCAAAGAAAGTTATCTAAAATTGAATGTATAGAGTTCTTCAGGACTACTTCTTACATTCTAGGGTGCAGACTATATCAACATACTAATTCTCAGTTTATCTCTTAGTTCTTTTTTTTTTTTTTAAAAAAAGATTTATTTATTTATGCATACAAGAGCTGGGGTGTAGGCCAGAGGTGCGGTGGTGGTGGTGGTGGTGGTGATGAGAGGATTCACCAGAAACAGAGTGGGGAGCAGATTAGGAAGATCTACTGAAATACACTGCTGAGGGGCAAAGCTGGTGAGACAGGACAGGTCTGCTGCACCATGTGGGTCACATCCCTGGCTGGGGATCAAACTCACTCATGCTGCAGTGGCTGCAGATATCTTCATAGTGCTGAGACTTAACCCCTTGCGCCACCAGGGAGGCCCTTCTTAGCTCTTTTTTTATCCCAAATCTCCACCTAACAAAGATGTCACTATATTTTTGGTGATCCAGTTCTTTGTCTTTTAATACAACATTTGACAATGCTCTCAAAGTAACAATGAATAAGAGCTCCATAAGATTTCTTGTGGAACTTTTAAGTGTCAGCTTAGTTCTTCGATTTCTAAAAAAAAAAACAAAACCAAAAAACCCTATTTTCATTGACTTTTAAATTAAATTCAAACTACTTTGACCATTTTGCAGTGTGTATAAATAGAGTCATTAAGTTGCACACCTGAAACTATGTCAATTATACTTCAATAAAAGAAAAACAAAAATTATTTTCTGAGCAGCTTCAAGAAAAGAATCGTGAACAAAACTCTTGACATTTCAAAACTGTGTGTGGCAACCATGAAGATTAGCACTCACACAATTTCCAAGAGCTACTAAAAATAGACCTTGTGCAATTGGGCAAAATGAGTGGGTGGATAGATTTTTTTAAGTATGGCCATGACCTCTGAGATTTTCTGTTGTCATCACTATGATCCATAAACTAAAAGAGTGCTGTTTTCTTTCTAATGGGAGTAGTTCAATACTAGCCTGAAACCAAAGCATCACGTATAAATGAAGGAATAACTCCTGTTACTGTTTTTAATCGCGAACATGGGTTACTTGTGCCTCTGCTCCTATGTCCCATGTCAAATAATTTGCTATTAGCAATTCACCATTCTAATTTCTAACAATTCCAAATTGCTAGAGCATTTTTTGATGATCCCGGATTCAGCTCCAGAATTCTAATCATATTGCTCAGCAATAACTAAATTACTACCATCATCTAGAACTGACAAGCAAGATGGAATCTGAGTGCCACTGCTGGTCAAGAACTTCCTTTTCACACTCAATTTAAGGCAGAATCTTCTCCTTGAGAAGAAAAAGTGAACCCAGAATGTTAGGATAGTCAGTATTAAGGCCTGCCTTCAAGGAACTCACATGTGAGCAGTCAACGAGTATTTAATAAGATAAATGAAATAAGGACGTTTCCTTCACATTTACAGTTAAATCTGGTTTTACAATATACATAAGGAAGAGGAGAAAAAAGAACGTATTCTTCATCTATGTCATCCTGTGCAAGTACATAGAGTACATAGAGACTTTATGCCAAGTCTCTACCTAACAAAGATGTCACTATATTTTTAGTGATGTCTTTTAAGACATCATTTGACAATGCTTTCAAAGTAACATAAGATTTCTTGTGGAGCTTTTAAGTGTCAGCTTAATTTTTTCACCTACCCAAACTGGTATCTATGAGACCAGGGGCAGATCAACTTATTTCATTCAATCACACAAGGTATTGAAAATTATATCTTTGAAATGTCACAATAAATAGGGATTTAATGTTAACAATATATACAACAATGTAGTAGGTTAGACAAAAATAACCAAAATAAACTGGTTTACTAGAAAACTATATTTAACACGAAGCAAACTCAAGCACAGAATTAGGGAAAAGTTATCCTATAAGAAATTAAACAACAACAACAACACAAAACTTCCATGATCCTCAAAGTGAATTTCAAAAGTATAATGTCCAGCAACAGACTCCACCAGTTAAGGAGGGATGTGGAGAAAGTGGAAGGGATTCAACCAAGAGTCACAGAGATGATTAAAGGGTTGGAAAAATAGGAGCTAGAAATTATTTTGCCTAAGTTAGAGAAGACTACTAGGTTTCTTAATAATAGTATTCAAGCATAGGAAGGGTTGTTATACACAAGATGATTAACAGCTGCTTTCTATCTCAACTGGTGCATGAACAGAAGAAACAGACTTTGATTACAGCATGAATGATATAAGTCAGATCAGTTAGAACTCTTGAGTCAAATGAGAATTACTGGATGAGAAACCTTCTCAGGCTCCTCCTATACCTGCTCCTTAAGTGATGGACTCTTCTTAAATTCTATTATCTCATTTCACTTTACAGGTTCTCTAGCTTATTTCATTTACTTTGATGCTAATTATCCATTATAAGGTAAAACTTCACAAATATAGGGCCTCCCTGGTGGCGCAGCGGTTGAGCGCTAGGTTGCGAAGCTGCCCGCGGCCTCTGCAGCGCCGGTTCGATCCCCGGCTGCTCCCCGGCCACCAGAGGAGGGTCTCACATGGCGCGCAGACCTCTCCTGCTGCCCGCTGCTCCCCTCAGCAGTGTACTTTGGTCCTTCTGCCTGCTCTGCTCCCCGCTCTGGCTCTGGTGAATTCTCTCACCCTCCTGCGCTTCTGACTGTACCCAGTGCTTGTATAAATAAATAAATCTTAAAAAAAAAAAATTCACAAATATAGATATTTACAATCTGTACTACTTTCCAAATGCCTCCTGGACACCAAACTTTTGTCTGCTGCCTGTTTTACTACAATAGTATCACAACTAACACCCTTGTTGTATGGTCTCAATTCTATTCTCTGGCATATAGGATGGTCTGAACCTTTCCATCTAAAAGTAACTCTAATCATATCATTCCCTTGCTTTAAATCTTCACTGAGTTGTTCTCCATCTTATTCACTTATCCAATATCAGCTTCTGCCACTCCTCATGTTACTAGTTTCCACTGTACTTTCATGTCTCTGTGCTTTTCCTAAGATGCTATACTACTCACACCTCTTAGAACATACCTTCCCACTTCTTTCTGTGGTCAACTTTTATTGTTCAGTCTGAGGAATCTTTCCTTAACGTTCCAATGACTCTCAGTAAGTGCTCATGAATTTCTATGAGAATATCTCTTGAATACTTTAATATTGTAGTTAGTATTCATGTCTTTTCAGGCCTCCTATTCAAAAACTGCTCACTTAGAAAACATCAGAGTTAAGTAATTTACTAACAGAATCTAGTAATCAACCTTCAAAAGTGGTATACCAGACCGTTCTGTTTATCACACTGGATTTAGGTTGCTGCTACTTGTCTGCTACTACTTGCAGCACTTTCTCAGGTGAAACTCTTCTGCTAATGGACCCCACACCTTTTTCTTGCTCTCTGTAAGCCTAGCAGGGTTATCTATCTATGCTTAGGCAGTTTATATATGTCATCCTCCAACTATATTCTTACACCATTCCTTGAAGCAGGATTAGCATGCCTATTTTACAGGTGAAAAAGTCACCACCAACATGCAGGTGACATACATGCATCTGTATAGTATCACACATATTCATGATATATATAGGTACATATATCTCTTACAAGCTATAACCTAAACTTGTCCTCTTAAATACTTCAAAATAACCTCAAGGTCAAATTTCCAAATCATAATTTAACCTCCTAAACTTTGTTCTTCTGATGTCACCAGTTTCAGTAAACAGGTGACCTGTTTTCTGTTTCACCTGTTTCAGAAACCTGAATCATCAACACTTAGCTATTTTTTAACCCCCATATTTATCACCAACTTCTATATGTTTCCCCTCTTAAATATTTCTCAAAGTTGCCCAGTTCTCTCTGCCTTTACCATTATTAACCTAATCCAAGCTTTCATCATCTCTTGTAATTGTCTCTATATTTTCTGGTCCTCTTACCCCTTCTCTGCAGTCAAGATGATATCAAAATCAAAATCTGAACATGGGGCCTCCCTAGTGGCACAAGGGGTTGAGACACAACCTATGAAGCTGCCCACAGACTCTGCAGCATGAGTTCGATCCCCCAGCCAGCCAGGGAGCAAAGCATATGACGCAGCATTCCTCTTCTGATTCTCCCGCTGCTCCCCTTAGTAGTGTACTTCAATCTGCCTGTGCTGTTCCCCGCTCTGTCTCTGGTTAATCCTCTTACCACCCACACCTCTGGCCTGTACCCCAGCTCTTGTATACATAAATAAATAAATCTTTTAAAAAACAAAAACAAAATCTGATTATGGTGTTTCATGCTTCTCATTTCCTACCTCATTCAATTCACAGCTTCTCTTTCCTTCTTATCAAAAAGACAAAACTACTACAAGACCCTACACAATGGACTCCACCCACTGTGTCTCACACCCACCTCAGTCACACCCACTTCCCTTCAACTACTCCAGTCACTCAGGCTTGCTTTTCACCTTCAAAACTGTGATGAGCCAGCCATTCCTCTGCAGGCTTCTGCATAGTCTGGAGAACCGTTTTTCCTTCTTCACCTCACTAAGTTAACTCTTAAAATCATCCTTCAAATACCAGCTGAAGAGTCACTTTCATGGAGAGTGGCAGTAAGTTATCTTTGATCACTCTAGAGAGTCAAGTCAAATCTATTATAAGATGCAACAGTAGCTACTCTTACCTTTCCTTTTTTTTTTATATTAGTTTTTGTGATTGTCAACTTCCTCCAGTAAGCTTCATGAGAACAAAGATTGTGTCCATTCTTGTTCATATTTTATTTATTTATTTTTTTAAAAGATTTATTTATTTATACAAGCACTGGGTATAGTCAGAAGCGCGGGAGGGTGAGAGAATTCACCAGAGCCAGAGCGGGGAGCAGAGCAGGCAGAAGGATCGAAGTACACTGCTGAGGGGAGCTGCGGGCCGCAGGAGAGGTCTGCGCGCCATGTGAGACCCTCCTCTGGTGGCCGGGGAGCAGCCGGGGATCGAACCGGTGCTGCAGAGGCTGGGGCAGCTTCGCAACCCCAGCGCTCAACCGCTGTGCCACCGGGGATGCCCTTGTTCATATTTTATCTCCAGTACTTACCATAGCACCTGGCATGTAGTAGCTGAAAAATTGAATAAATTTGTCAGTTTATATTTGTTAGGCACTGAGCTAAGTACTTTATATATATCATCTCATTAAATTTTCACAACAGACTTACAAGGTTACTGCCACTCATTAGCTTCCTTCTGCAAAAGAGAAACGGTTAATTTTTCCAAGTCTCACGATATGAATAATGAAGTCCTCTGTAGTATAAATATTGTATGTGTGACTGATGTCCATCATTTGTAGATATCTTTGTAGATGTAAGTGTATTAACTAAAGTAACACTGAGCATGTGACAAGGAAGGAATCTCTGAATCACAAATTGATTATTTGTCTCTTGCACAAACCTGAAAATCCTGAAATAATTTAAGAGTCAACAATAAAATCCATGGTTGTTAGGTCAGGTTTCTTAAACAGTAGAAAAAAGTAGGCTGTGCCTGAATTGTACTTGTTCAATGAGCCTAATTGTTCCACTGACCAGTGAGGCATAATGACTTTGCACAGTGTAACACTGACTGTGACTGGCCTGGGGAAATACATCTCAGAGTAAGTCAAAAAACTTAGCAAGCCAAAATAATGACTTGATTCAAATTTCACCAACAAGAAAACAACTTACCTCACTTATGTTGACTGTCTTTATACATGCAGGTGATATTACTGAGCCACTATAAATAATGGTGCAACTACTTTGAGCACTTTATCCAAAGGTACTCGTGAATGTTTTCTTCACCCACACTGTCTGGTCCATTTTTTTTGAGAATAGAAGCATAACGCCACAGCCAGTCTTTATGGTTCTAGCTATAACTTATTCCATCTCAATGTTTAAGGCAAATTTTATTTTGATCACAATGTTTGGAAGAGCTTTGACTTCATTTCTGGGAGCTATGCTGCATTTTTAAGTATCATTGCCATCTTTTACAAAATTATTGCCACCATGACTATGGAATTCTCAGTGTATTTTAAAGGTAGAGGCTGATGGGTATGCAATCTTCATGGTATTATCAAGAAAGCTGTTAGAAGTCCTATTAGCTCCACAGATAGATATTTAAGAGATGGTAGTAACACTGCATCTCGACAATAATATCTCAGATCTGCAGCTCTGGTATGGGCACCCCCAAACTGAACTTGATCATTATATTTAAAATATATTAGATTCATGGGTACAATAGTTTACTATCATAATCAAATTCATAAGAGTGCCAATTCATTATTTTGCAACAGAACATTTATTTAGTGGGATAACCTATCTTGTTTTTGAAGAAAACTTTTTCCTAATGGGGGTATCTACATAAGAGGCCAAATTAAAGAGCAAGTTGTTGGATGAGCATATTATTAGGAATTAGAAATTATCAATAACTATCTGATTTAGTCATTCCCTTGCTTAAGCCTCATTCAGTTTCTCCATTGCTTGCAGGATAAAATCTATGCTCCTTATTGATCTCTCCCTCTCCTTTTCAAATTCCACCTCAAGTATTTCTTCTGTAATGATCCAAACATACCGAGCTACTCAAAATATTCCTATCCTTAAGATAAACTTTCTTTTATTTTGGCAAAGTTCATGTCTGTATTTCATAACCCTGCTCAAAGATCTCTATCTCCCCTAGCAATTCAATTTTTCAAACCCACAAGAATCATTCTATCCTTCATGCTTCCATAGCAATTTGTACATATGTCTATGAACACAGCCATTATAATGATTAATTTCTATCTTCAAGAATTTTTTTTAAAGATTTATTTATTTATGATACAAGAGCTGGGGTACAGGCCAGAGATGCGGGAGGTGAGAGGATTCACCAGAGACAGAGTGGGGAACAGAACAGGCAGAGTGACTGAAATACACTGCTGAGGGGAGCAGCGGGTGAGACAAGAGAGGTCTGCCTTACCATGTGGGTTTCTCTCTGGCTGGCTGGGGATCGAATTCATGCTGCAGAGGCTGCAGATTGCTTCATAGTGCAGTGCTTAACCCCTTGTGCCACCAGGGAGGCCCAAGAATGTTAGTTTCTTAGAAGTTGAAAAAAATCTTATTTGTCTATTAATTCCTAGTGTCTTGGCACACAGTAGAAACCAATATAAAAATTTTAAACTGTTCGCTGGTTTTGTCCATTAAAATGGACTGAATAGTTCGAATATTAAACAGTCATAAAAAGAAAGAAATCATACCATTTGCAACAATATAGACAGACCTTGAAGGAATTACACTAAGAGAATAAAGGCTTAGAGAAATAAATCAAAGAAAGCAAATATCCTATGAGCTCACTCATACGTGTAATCTAAAACAAATAAACAAAAACAAACTCACAGATATAGAAAACAGGTTGGGGCTTGCCAGGGGTGGGAGTGAAGGAGTAGGTGAAATGGGTCAAAGCTGGTCAAAAAATACAAACTTCGAGCTATAAAATAAATAAGTCATGGGGATGTAATGTACAGAATGGTGACTATAGTCAATAATAATATATAATATATTTGAAAGTTACTGAGGGAATAAGTCTTAAATTTCTCATTACAAGAAGAAAATTCTTATAACTATGTATAGTGATGGATGTTAACCACACTTATTATGGTGTTCATTTTGCAACACATACAAATAACAAATCATTATGTTGTAACCTAAAATCAATGTAATGTTCATGTCAATTATACCTTGATTTTTAAAAACTAAAATAAATTTTTAAAAAAGCTATCATCCATTAACATCCTAATTTCCAAAATATGTATCTGATGTCTACACTACCAGATAGGATATAATTTCAGAATATTGGACAGTCTATTAAATTAAAAAACTAACTTTCTGAAAAGTTCTCCAGATTATCTTCAATTTTCATTTCACCACTAATTGGCGAAGAATAGCATTTTGGAAACATTGAACTACAATAGTGTTGTCCCCAAAATGATTCTGAAATAGCAGGCATCCTTTCAAACATTCTTTAAGATAACACTTGAGATATTATCACTGTAAAATCAAATTGCAATGAATATCATTTCTGGAATATTGCAAATATTAATACTGCAAAATAAAGTATCTTCTAAAAAAAATCCATTAGTAGAATTTATATGCTATAATTGCTTAAAACCCCCCATCATTGATGTAAAAATACATGAACATTTGAAAATTTTACATTATTCCTTTATTTCTATTCTACTTCCTCAGTTTTAGAATGCCCTATCCATTATCAATCAATTTAAATCTAATTAAAAAATGTTTATGTCCATGTTATAAATATTCTGAGTTACCATTATAAATATTAGTACACATTTGATGAAAGCAATATATATCAATATTAAACTTAAGGGATAAACATTTATTGGAAAAACATTTCTTGGGCCTCCCAGGTGGCGCAGCGGTTGAGCGCTGGGTTGCGAAGCTGCCCGCAGCTTCTGTGGCGCCGGTTCGATCCCCGGCTGCTCCCCGGCCACCAGAGGAGGGTCCCACATGGCGCTCAGACCTCTCCTGCCGCCCGCTGCTCCCCTCAGCAGTGTGCTTCGGTCCTTCTGCCTGCTCTGCTCCCCGCTCTGGCTCTGGTGAATTCTCTCACCCTCCCGCGCTTCTGACTGTACCCAGTGCATGTATAAACAAAACAAACAAACAAACAAATAAAATAAAACATGCCTCTATTAAAAAAATAAAAAAAAAAATCTCTTAATTTGCTCATTTTTTCAACTAATTAATGTGCATTTCCTAGAATGAGAATTTGCATTCTTTTCTTTCTTCTTCTCTTTTGTATACATGTGAGAACATTTGTTCACAAAAAAATTATGGATGATGGGAATAGAAGGAGTTTTGCTTTAGCTATATAACAAAATTCCTTAAACTCCTTTCAAAGTAGGTAGTAAGAACCATTCATTAATCATATATCACTGCAAATTTTTTTTTAAGATGTATTTATTTATTTATACAAGCACTGGGTACAGTCAGAAGCGCGGGAGGGTGAGAGAATTCACCAGAGCCAGAGTGGGGAGCAGAGCAGGCAAAAGGACCGAAGTACACTGCTGAGGGGAGCAGCGGGCGGCAGGAGGGGTCTGCGCGCCATGTGGGACCCTCCTCTGGTGGCTGGGGAGCAGCCGGGGATCGAACCGGTGCTGCAGAGGCTGCGGGCAGCTTCGCAACCCAGCGTTCAACCGCTGCGCCACTGGGGAGGCCCTACTGCAAATTATTTTTAATGGTAATTGATATTTCACTTACATCAACTTCAGTTTTTTGGAAAGCAAAAGCTGGAGACTATTGGAGCTGCAAAAGTGTCGTTACCAAGTGATTAGGGACACTTTCTCTATTTGGCTCTTGACTCTGGTGCCCCTTTTGTATTCTAGGGCAGTATGTTCTTGATTGTGGCAGTGGTTTCATGGTGCATGCTCACGTCAAGATCTATCAAACTGTGCAGTGATAAAATGTCATTTATACCTCAATAAAGCTATTTAAATAAAACCAAAAAAAAGAAAAAGACTAGGGATGGGTGAAAGGTTTCATTTTTATGGTGATGGGAGAGATGGTTGATTGTGAAAGGGGAGGCAGGAAAGGGAAACAAGTTTGAGAGGAACTTTCCCCAGCAGTTCAGTGTTTGGAAAAAGAGTACATAAAGAAGTTGAAAGCCTGACAACTACTTAGGAAAGACTGATCTATATGCTTCTCTGCAATGCTTACTGCAGTGTTATTTATAATAGCTAAGATGTAGAAACAACCTATGTGCCCACTGATAGAGGATTTGATTGAGAAGACATGGTATATCCACACCATGGAATATTACTTACTCAGCTAGAAGAAAAAAACAAAACATTACCATGTACAGCAAAATGGAAGAAGTTCAAGGGAATTATAGTAAAACAAGTCAGAATGACAAATATTGGACATTTATATAGGAGATGATTTAAAAAAGCAAAATACTTATAAAAACTGGCAGACAAAAGAAAAAATCAAAATCAACAAACAACTATGAACCAGAGACACACTATGGGGGCGGCGGGAAAGGAAGGCTTGGGGTCAAAATAAGGGGGTTGCAATTGTATGGGGAATATAAAAATAAAATAAAAAAAAAACTGGCAGACACTAATAAACAAATTGACGTTTCTGTGGCTAAGAGGGAAGGATTATGGGGGAAGGTCAAAGGGGTATAATGTATGTTAGTAGGGTAAAAAAAAAAAAAATACCACACCAAGGTGCTTACATATTCCTTAGAAATTCTTTATATACCCCAGGGCTAAGCATAACCCCATTTGAAGAATACTGGACTAGAACTGTAAGTAATTGAAGCAGTTACATTCCAGTTCCCTGCTGCACCCTGAACCTTGAACATGTGGGAGAGTCAGAATCACACTAAAGACATCTGCTGGGATGGTGGGGGTTTGGGTAAATACCAATTTCATGATTTCTGCTGATCCTATTAGGCTTGTTTCAATGTGTGGTACCTCACAACTTTGATGACTATGATATTACCTACAAAACGTGGAGGAAGAGAGTAACTTACTTGAAACTTAAGTCCCCTACAAAGCTATTGTGTAGAAAGCCCTCTTTCAGGGTATTTCTTCATAGCCCTGAGCATTTATGGCGTTGCCATCATTCTCCCTTCCAAGTTTTCTCACCTAGTCCTCCTGAAGGTAGCTGCTTTGCATTTGTAAATTTTTGGAAAATGTGGATTAGTGTAAAATCTGGGGCTACTAATCAGCCTAGTTAATCAACCTCTCAGGGAAATGAATCTGTGAACCAAATGGTATCTACGAATTAAATATCAGGGATGGATGTCATACAGAAAACAGAACTGTTATGTAGTTTTAATATTTCAGTTTTTAATGAAAATAAATCTCAAATCCCTACCCCATTATTCCCATTCTTTGTAGCCTATAAATTAATATTGTAAAAAAGATCTATTTTTGTACAAGTCATATTTAAAAAGAGGTCTTTTACTTTTTACTTCGATTATATAGTGAGCTGTGATTAACTAGAATAGAGAAACTGTAATCACAAAATGGGTAGCTATCATTAAATTCAGAATTTTTATATAAAAGATACAGTAATGTTTTATTTGGATTTTTTAATCAATTTAGTAGTTTTACTGGAATTATTTTTATTCATTAGCTATAATTTTAAAATTTTTTGAAGAACAGAAAAGGCAGGTTTTTGGAAATACACTGCTCAAGTAAGTTGTGGGCAAGATGTAAGAGGTCATCTGTCTACCTATAATTTTTTAAAAGTTCATTTTATTTTTTTAAGATTTATTTATTCATGCATACAAGAACTGGGGTACAGGCCAGAAGTGTGGGGGGTGAGAGGATTCACCAGAGACAGCGTGGGGAACAGAACAGGCAGACTGACTGAAAATACACTGGTGAGGGGAGCAGTGGGCAAGGAGAGGACTGCTGTGCCATGTGGGTTGCTCCCTGGCCAGCCGAGAATTGAACTGCTGCTGCAGTGGCTGCAGACAGTTTCATAGGTTGCGTCTTAACACCCTGCACCACCAGGGAGGCCCCAATTTTTTAAAAGTTTGAAACAATCTTGTTCTACCTGTATATTTTATAGAAATGTCTTACATTTATAACAAGCAAATATCCACATCAAAACATATTTCTATTATTCAGTAAAATTCTGACCTATGTTTTAGTCTTTTTTAATATTTATTTTATTTATTTAATGCACACAAGAGCTGGGGTGTAGGCCAGAAGTACGGGGTGGGGGCTGAGAGGATTCATCAGAGACAGAGTAGGAAGCAGAACAGGCAGACTGACTGAAATACATTGCTGAGGTGCTGAGGAGAGCAGTGGGCAGGACGGGAGAAGTCTGCTGCACCATGTGAGTTGGCTCCCTGGCGGGGCAGTGGCTGCAGGTAACTTCATAGTGCTGAGACTTAGCCCTTTGCAGCACCAGGGAGGCCCTGTTTTAGTCTTTTGTTGAAAGAAATTTCAAGATTATGTGTACTTAGTGCTGGAAATTTGCACATGTAGATATATTGATTCACTCAACAAATCCTTACTACCTGCTGTCAGTCATTTTCTAGATGCTGGAAATAAAATACTGAGCAAAACCAGAAATGGTCCCTGCCCTCATGGATCTGTAAGTTTAATGGGATACACAATGAAATAATTATACACTTTTAAAAGCTGCAAATAGGCCTCCCTGGTGGCGCCAGGGGTTAAGCACAGCACTGTGACACTATCAGAAACTTTAGCAGCATGAGTTTGCTCCCAGGCCGGCCAAGGAACTACCCACATGGCACAGCAGACCTCTTGTGACTCGCCCACTGCTCCCCTCAGCAGTGTACTTTCAGTCATTCTGCCTGTTCCGTTCCCCACTCTGTCTCTGGTGAATCTTTCTCATCCCCACCCCCGCACCTCTGGCCTGTACCCCAATTCTTGTATGCATAAATAAATAAATCTTTTTTTAAAAAATAAAAGCTGCAATTACGACAAGTGCTGTAAGGAAAATTTTTAAATGCTAGGAGAATCTGAAACATGATAACTGAATGTTGAGGGTGTGGGTGGTCAGAGAAAGCTGCCCTGAGGAAGTGATCTAAGATGATGGGTTTGCTAGGAGAAGGAAGGGAAGAGCTTTACAAACAGGGAAGATTTTTTGATCAACGTGCAAAGGCCAGACAGGGATCAAAGCAAACAAGGAGGACAGAAGGAGGCTAGTTTCCAGAAGAAAGGGTTGGGGGAAGGAGAGAACCTGGTCTGGGACCAGGCTGGGCTGGTGGAGGGCAGCCAGACCATTCTGGGTTCTACAGGCATTTAAAAATTGTTTTGCCATACAGACTAACAGAAAATAATTTAAACCTTTGTAGGTGGGGTGTGGGTGGGGTGACAAGGTCAGATTTGAGTTTCGTAAAGATTATTGGCTTCACTCTGGAGAATGGATTAGAGGGCAGGGCCAGAATGCCTGGTTTATTGAGATAGATGCTTCCCTATACATATGCATGTAAACTTGAGCCTTTGAAAAATAAACAGTGTCATAAAGGGATTGGAATTTTCTAAGAAAAGAAACACTGGTTTTAAGCCTTTAAGTCTTTTGTGTTTATTGGGGGTAGGGGGTGGGGGGTGTAAAATTAGTTCACATTAAGTAAAGAAAAAGAATGAACAGAACTTCTAGTTCTGAGGAAGAACATGTCACTGAGTATCAAAGTAAACTTTTCTCCCTAAAATGAAATTACCTTTATTGATTTTTTTTATTACTCACTATAAATTATATTCTCAATATGAGACAGTACAGAGTACATATTAAGAAAAACTTTTTAGTGACTGAAATTCTGCTACTTAGATAATTATTGTCTCATTTTGGTGAACATCTTTTAAAACTCCTCTCCATAACTGTATTCACATATTGAATTTATATATGTAAATGCTCTAGGGACCATGGCTATTCTGTTCAGCAACATATAAGCCCAGTGCTTTAAGAAAGTAAATGCTCAATAACTATTAATTGGATAGTTATATAAATTATATTTATATGCTTTTTCTTTTGCCTCATCTAATAACCTCAATCAAATCAGTAAATGTTTTTGTACTTAGATTTCTTCATCTACTAAATGAGGCTAATATAACTCCCCTGACTTAACTCACAAGAATGTTGTGTAATTCACTATAAGCTATGAAATGTTTGCAATTCACTGTAAGCTACATACAAAATAGTGCTAGCATAATTCAGCTATATCATTATCATTGATTTTATTGGCTTACATCCCTTTATTAAGGTATGATAGACATACAAAAAGCTACACACATTTAATGTCCTCAATTTGATGTTTGCAGATAAGTATATACCCATAAAACTATCACAACAATCTGTATTATAAATACATTCACCACCTCCAAGTATCCTACTGCCTTTATTTTGTGTGTGGGAAGAACACCATAAAACCTACTTTCTTAGCAAAATTTTAAGTATACATTGTGGTTAACTATAGGCACTATGCCATAGTGTAGATCTCTAAGACTATTCATCTAACATAACTGAAATTTTTCCCTCTCTGACTAGTACCTCTGGTTTCCCCTTCTAGTCCGTAACAACCAGCATTCCACCAGATTGACTAATTCATGAAATCATTAGTATTTGTTCTTCTGTATCTGGCTTATTTCACTTAGCACAATGTCCTGCAGGATCATCCATGTTGTTGCAAATGGCAGGACTGACTTCTTTTTCCAAGGTTTAGCAATATTTCATTGTATGTACATGGTTTTAATTACTTTTAATATAAATGGAAACATTAGCTCAACACCTTTAAAAAGAATAATTTTTATATAAGAAAAAAAGAAGAAAAAGTTGCCTAACAAAATTGATTACAAGGAAAGATACAACAAATTATTCCACAGACAATAATTGCTCACTATGTGCCAGCTGTAGTGGGCTAGGGTAGTATCAGAGTGAATAATACGCAGTCTCTGTTCGCAGGCACTTTAGTTCTGGTGGATGACCCGTGTCAATCCCATAGACAGAATCACCTACCATTGTCCCTAGAACCTAAAGAAGCAAAGTGCTTCTACCCAGGCAGTAAAGGAAAGCCAAGCTTGACCATAAAAGAGCAGATGAACCAGGCAGAGGAGCTTAGCCTCATCAAAAAATTGTAGTTGGACAGTATTGAAATTAGTGGACAAATTGGTTGCTTAAAGTGAAATTAGTGGACAAATTGGTTGGGGATGCCCCATTCTTGAGGGGTTCCCCTGGTAAGCATAAGGGGGAATTCCCTTAAAGATGGTAGAACCCCAACAGTAAATATAGGGGCTAGAGGGGAGAACAGATCCCACTTTGCTAGCAGGAGACTAGAAGGGGTGGGGGAATTCTTAAAAACTCCATTCACAAAATAGGAGATCCCCTTCTGTACTCAAAGTTCCCTTATACAGGGTATTCTGAAACACTTGTGATTACTATCCTAATGAGTTGTGTTTGATTTTTATCTCCCTTTCGGGTTTAGAGGAATATAACTGAATATATATTTATACATATAAAATGACAAAAATATTGATAGACTCTACAGACTCACACTGTTTCGCTATCAGTTCAGTGACACCCTGCTTTGTACCATCTGAATCTGAGGTCACCCCTTTATAAGTCCACGTTTAAACATAATTTCAGACCAAAGACAGTATGAATTTTATAATATATAAGATAAATGTCTGAGAAAAATGCAGCCCTGACATAATATTATGGCTTAAAAAATTTAAAACTATACAGTGCCTATTATATAATAGGTATATAAGATGAAAAGAAGCAAAGATATGAATTTAACAGTCTGGGAATGAAAACAACCTTTAAAATTAAAATAAAAATTTTTCTGTCCATTTTCATTTCCCATCATTTTAATCCTAGCGGAGCAATTAACTTCAGTAACTCTCTCTTTGTAGGGGAGGCAGCAATGGTCAGAATATAATAAATAATGTATTTATTTGCAAAGTGCTTGGAATTTTACAAACTGCATTTAAGGACATGCCACAGTACTGTTACTACATTCTTCCATCTACTACAAGGAAGCACACATTATATGTGCCATAGGGCAAAATCTTCTCTTTTCTCCAAAGTACAATTGAGGTCAAGGTCAGAGAGTCTACTGTCCTAAACCTAACCACCAAAACAAAGCTGGACAAAAATTTTAAAACCTCACAAACTGTACCAATCTATTTCAGAATTTCAAGCTGGTGATCCCTGGTGGCCGTGTGACAATAAGGATAGGTGACAATATGATCATTAGTGGAAAAATAAAGTCAAAATCTTTTTGTGGCAGATTAGTAGCATCATTCATAATATTAAAATAATATTTCATCTGCAAGGCAGAACTATAATATTTTTTGTTTGATATACAACACTGGCCATTTATTCTGATATTGAAATTTCGGTGAATTAAGTGAGAGTTGCTTTGACTACATCGATAAAATCAATAGTATAGTGTATGTGACTATCAACGTCCATACATCTATTCAGTGCATTTAAAAATATCAAGACAGATGATACTTTATAGTATGTCTGCCAAAATTGATTTTTAAAGTTAATCTTGAAAAACAGACCATCTCCCATATCATGTATTCAAAGTTTTAAATATTTTTCTTATTTTTCAAATAGAAATTTCCGAGGCGAACAAGAATCATGAAACTAGAAGGTCTAACTATTGTCACACAAGCTCTTTATGAAACCTACATAGATTTCCAATATATACGTAGACATATAAAGTTTCTGACACCAGGTAATCTGTAACTATAAAATTTGTATTTATTTTGCTCCTGTACACCCTAATATCTATTAATGTAAAAACATACCCTCCCACATAAATATCCTTTTCCCTAGAACACATATTATGTTAGTTCGTGACTGAACTTTTAACGTATTTCTTAAAAAAGAGTAGAGCCCCTCATGGGCGACCATCTTTTTTTTTTTTTTAACTTGAAAGACATCTGAGTAAAACCAATGCAAGAGTCAATCTACATTTTAAAAGAAGGCGTCTAAACACTTCAGCATTGGCTACATTCGGCAGCTTAAAATTTTCCAAGGCGTGCAGAAGGGCTCTAAGGTGGCAAATCTGAAAAAGTCGGGACTGAGACCGTGCGTTTCAGCTTCTGCTCCAACTGTTCTCCCAGGCATTCCAAATTCCAGGCAATGCCAAGAGTGAAAATGAAGGCTTCAACAAATGAATAGCTTTCAACACACCATCTTCCGAGCCGCACACCACGACCGTAGAAGCGGACTCCTCCCCGCTCCTGGGGAAAACCCTGCCTAATATTTATAACGTTATGACATACTGTAATACTCACAAGGTGGTTGTAGAAGTATAAACACGACTGGCGTTATCTGATTGGCTGCTGGTGATGTAACACCCATGTCAATACTTCCCAGTGAACGCACGTGTTCGACCTTTTATTTAAATTTCCATTTCATCACAGCAATAAGACACTCGGGGCGGTGCATTTTCTGTGAAATGATTATTGCCTCGGGCCCGAGGTTCAGCCTCTCGCAACACAAAGCTGCAGACGAGGAGGTGTCCGCGGTTGGAACCTCCTGGCGTGAAAGGCACCGCCTGGTCCAGTCTTTGTGAAGGAACAAAATAAGTTCACTTCCTTGGCCACCGCCACCCACCCCCAACAAATGACAAGGCTGGCGCGCAGCTCTCCCGGCACAGTTATTTCCAAAGTCCCAGGTGAACTCGTGGCGAGAGAAGGAAAATGCACGTCCCGGGCGCGGGTAGGTGCGTGTGGGCAGCGGGGAGGCGGCCAGACCCTGACACTCGCCAGCTGTTTGTCCTCCGCTTAGCCCGGCCCCGGCCGCACACGCCCGCCCCCTCCCAGAGACCCCCAGCCGGCCGCCCGGCCTTTTGTCCCCCGCCCCTCCGCCGACTTCCTTCCCCGCGGCCGCACCCCCGCCCCCAGGCCGGAGGCGCGGCCCGGCCCCTTTCCCGGTCCCCTGGCGCCCCCACCCCACCCCAGCCCAGCCCCAAGCCCAGCCCCCCTCCCCCAGCCCGGCCCCACCCTTTCCCCCTCCAGCGGTTACTGCTACCCCGGTGCATTGTGGGCGCACGGTCCGTTGTTCATTTGCCATTCGACCTCCGCCAGGGCCTGGTCGGACGGAAACGCTCCGCCGGCTTTATTGTCGGTTCGTTATGTGGCGGAGCCGGGCAGTTTAGCGCGCCGCTCGCCCTCGGCGCCTCGGAAGCCGGCGGCGGAGTCGGGACTCCTCGGCGCGCCGGAGGAAGGATATCTGTTTGGAGGGTCGGTGTGTGCGCGCGCGGCTTTAAAGCGGGGGCAGCGGAGGGTCTCCCCGCACTCCGCCGCTCAACTTCGAAGGCCCCGCGCGCCCCCGGCTCGCTCCTCACCTCCCCGCCGCCCGCCCCCTTCTCCGCGCGGGACGCTGCCCGGAGCGCGGCGGGGCGGGGGTGGAGGACGAGGAGGCGGCCGGAGGCGGCGGCCCGGCGGGCGACGGCGGACGCGTGAGGCAGCCCCGGGCGCGAGCGCGAGCGGGGCGGGAGGGCGAGGCCGGGCCCCGCGAGACCGGAACGCCGGGGGCGGGGGCGGGGGCGAGGCGGAGGGGGAGCGCGCGGGACGCGGCCCGAGGCCGGGCGCGAGCCGGGGCACCGGGCGGCGGCGCGCGCCATGTCGTTCAGTGAAATGAACCGCAGGACGCTGGCGTTCCGAGGAGGCGGGTTGGTCACCGCCAGCGGCGGCTCCACGAACAATAACGCTGGCGGGGAGGCCTCGGCTTGGCCTCAGCAGCCCCAGCCGAGACAGCTCCAGCCGCCGGCGCCGCCGGCGCCTCAGCAGCTCAATGGGCGGGGGGCCGACGAGGAAGTGGAATTGGAGGGCCTGGAGCCCCAAGACCCGGAGGCCTCCGCCGGGGCGGCTGCCGCCGCCGCCGCCGAGGAAACCAAGGAGTTACTGCTCCCCCAAGACGCGGGCGGCCCCACCTCGCTGGGCGGCGGTGGCGCGGGGGGCCCCCTGTTAGCGGAAAGGAACCGTCGGACTCTGGCCTTCAGAGGAGGCGGCGGCGGCGGGGGTCTCGGCAACAATGGAAGTAGCCGCGGCCGCCCCGAGACCTCGGCGTGGCCCCTGAGGCATTTCAATGGGCGAGGGCCAGCGGCGGTGGAGCTGGAGCTGGACGCGCTGGAGGGGAAGGAGTTGATGCAGGACGGCGCGTCCCTGAGCGACAGCACCGAGGACGAGGAGGAGGGGGCGAGCCTGGGCGACGGCAGCGGGGCGGAAGGCGGCAGCTGCAGCAGCAGCAGGCGGTCGGGCGGCGATGGCGGGGACGAAGTGGAGGGCAGCGGTGTGGGAGCTGGCGAAGGAGAGACTGTCCAGCACTTCCCGCTCGCGCGGCCCAAGTCCCTAATGCAGAAGCTACAGTGCTCCTTCCAGACCTCTTGGCTCAAAGATTTTCCCTGGCTGCGGTATTCCAAGGATACTGGCCTGATGTCTTGCGGCTGGTGCCAAAAGACCCCAGAGGACGGGGGATGCGTAGACCTTCCTCAAGTGGGGCACGATGAGCTTTCGCGAGGTACCCGCAACTACAAGAAAACCCTGCTTCTGAGGCACCACGTCTCTACCGAGCATAAACTCCACGAAGCCAACGCCCAGGTACTGTATATCCTGCTCCTACTTTCTCATTTTTTTTTTTTTTTTTTTTAGGAGAGGTTTAGCCGCTACAAACCCCACTTTGCTCGGGGAAGGGCATCGTTCCAGTTGCGGAGAGGTGCAGGGAGCTTGTGCGTGGGGGGTTAGAAAAAAAGCCTGGGAACAAGTTTTCGAAAGTTATGTGTGTTGGGGGGTGGGGTGGGCTGGAAAGACAATTTTCGGATCGTAACGCAGAATTTGTGTTGGTTTTTTTGTGGCTCTATTTGTTAGGGGGTAAGGACCTATAACATGTTCTTTGCTCATCGGATGGAATTAAAAAGCTTAATAAAGCGAGGCTGAGGGGTTTAACCCTAAAAGGTTGGCTTTGTGGTCAAAAATTTTATTAGTTGTGATTTTTAGAAAAGCTGCATTATGTTCATAGTCTGTTAACAACGTGCTGGTGGCAGTCAAATCTGGCAACTCTTGGACGAATGAATTAAACAATAACCTTTGAGGCTACCTCTTTCGGGTAAACATCCAACCAAGAAAATTCTTTATGTCAGGTCAGGATAATGTGAAATAGGAGAGCTGTATATAAATGTGGAGGAAGCTGTTTGGATAACACTCCTTTCTCATGAAAAATTTCATCGAATTCCTCTCCATTGAACTTCTTTTGAACTTTCTTACCAAAGCATGCTCTTGGTAAATTACTGTAGTTTTTACTTATTTCCTTCTACCCAGATTTCTGTGCTGAGATTTTCTGTAATCCCCTTCTCTTTTCAAAAAGTTTCTTACAAATGCAGTTTACTTTAAACTTAGCATATTAGAAATGTTTAATGTGAAGTTGTATCAAGTAGTTGATTTGGACTGGTAGAGAATATATTTACCAAACTCCTTGAAATCCTAAGTCCTTAGTTACAAAACAAGTAAGCTGTACTTTTAGTTCTTAGTTCTTGTTTTAATATTTCCACTCTAAAGATAGTAGTCTTACCATTTTGATAATCCCTTTGCAAGCCAAACAGATGTTGATAAGTTCTCCTTTTAAGACTATCAGACAATGGTGGTTTGGATGGAATTCATTCTTTTGTATTGGCAACTAGTCCTTGGTTGTAAAAAGTCAGCTTTCAGATATTCCCTCCGTGAGTTTGTTTACTGGAACGATCTTGCTGTTCAGAACACTTATACGGGAGTTAATTGGGCACTATCCAATAATCCCATAGCACAGAAGTTTCTCAGAAGCTAAGGCTTTAACTTTAAAGCATGGGGTTATGTATCTCAGTGGACAATGGCAATAGTTTTTTCACAAATTTTGGTTGCCTAAGCTTTAGAAGGAAGGTCACTTAAAGATAGAAAGCCCAGAAAGGTTAAGTAAATTGTCCCAAGTCCTAGAGTCCTTGCTGACGACTGAGACTAGAGCCTATGAGGAATGTTGTAATGGAAAAAGAATGGGTCTCAGAGTAAATCTGGGTTCATATCTTGGCTTTCTACAGTTACCAGCTTTGTGAGCTTGGGCAGGGGGGTGAAGTAGAACTAACATTTCCTTCTCTTCGGTGTGTCAAATACAAATTTGCCTTAACACTGCAGAGTATTTTGTTCCCATTCTACGGAAGAAGAGTCTGAGCCGTTAGAGGGTTATGTACTGTATTGTGGAAGGTATTTAGGAAGATGATGGGGGTGGGGGACTTAACGAAAAATGAGGGTACTTTTCTAAGTAATGACAGGTTGGTTCTGTAGAAACTTACAGAAGACAGTGGATTGCATGAATGTGCAATAGACCAGTTACTCCTGATCAGCATAGTCTCTGTTGGGAAATCTGAATGGGGATGCAAATTATAATTAACTACTTAGTGAACCTGAAGTCAGGTGAAGTCAGATTTAGTTGGATAAATGTATGGTAGGACATGCATGATCTATCTCTAATAGCAGTAAGTCTGAATCAGGGAGTTGGATCCTAGGTAGAAACTTTTCTAAACTTGATCTCTAAATTAGCCTTTCTTATCCCCTTGAAAAACTCTTGTGTAGTCTGGAAGACCACTTGCTTGTAGGACTCTTTTTTTATTATCTTGAGGACTACACAATTTAGTGGGTCATGTTTGTCTGTATATTGGTTCCCTTGATCAGATTTCAGGTGATTCTGATCTGAATTGAACCTAATCATTTATCTATTTTCATGCTAAGTTTAGTTTTGAGTGATACCTTGCTATTGATTCCAGACATATGTCTTTGTTTTGTGATTGAATATGAAGCACAGGTTCAAGAACTGACTTCCATTCAAGAGTTGAGTCATTTTTTTTCCCCCATTGCCCTATTGCCTTTGATTACCTATAGGAGGCAGTACAACACAGCCTGTAAGAGCACTCTGGGGCTTATGGTTGGGGAGACCTGGTCCTAAACCTACTTTCTAGGCAGGCCAAATGAGTTAACTCTGGTTTCCTCATGCATGCAAAGTGTATTTGTCAGCACATAATCATTTAGTAAAGGATAAACATTACTTAATTTCATCACAGATAGCTAGATAGCAAGATTTTTTTGGGGTGTGACCTGGTACCACATGACTCGGTGTTACCAGTTTTATCAGTTTGGAAGTCACTTTCTCTCAGGGAATCAGTATTTGTCAGCATGAACAAATCAGTTCTCCTTTGGTATCTCCAGTTCTTTGAACATTCTGAGACTTTCTTATCATACATACAGGTTTTTTCCCCTAGTTTATAAAGAATATTTTGCATTAGATTTCTCCTGTCTTAAAATACTGAAATGAGAGTTCTGGCAGGAATTCTGTTTGTGACCTGGAGTAGTTTTTTCTTATGTCATTAAAGGTTGCTTTTCTTTGTTTTCTATAAGTAAGGAAAGTTTTTTTCTATTAATTCTATGGTGGTGACTAAAAAATTACAAAATGTTCTATAATTTTGTAAGGTTAAGGTCTGCTGATGAGAGTGTTAATGTTTTCTGAATCTGTTCTGAGCCTTCTATTTCAGAGAGATTTCTGGCTTTGTGAATACAAGGATGTAGAGGCAATATAAATTTTAGCAGTGGTTACCACGGTTATCTTGGTTTGGGCCACTTTATACCCAATTATGAAACCTGCATGGCCTACCTCACACATTCTATCAACCTTTCCAGTTTACTAAAACATGAACTCAAATCTGTTACAAATTTAGTTACCCTTCCTAGAAAGTAAACACTGAATTGAAATCAGTGATCTATTTGAAAATGCTAGTTGGAAAATGTTGATGTCAGCAACTAAAGCAAGGTAAGAGATCTACCAGACTTTGCATTGGACAAAAATAAAAGTCAACAGCTTTATTTTTTTGTTTAACAATTTAGAAAGAAAGTCTGAAAAAACTTTCATGAAGACTGAGAGAAAGATAATTGAACCTCTTATGGCTATTTTGTATAATAATATTTCCATAGGCTTCAACATTCATTTATTGTGTTTGATCCAGTAAGGATTGTTTATTTCCCCTGTGTTTTTCATCGTTTAAATAGTGTGTGTCTTTTACAGTGTGTCTTATGTTGGCGTCTTCCTCTTCAACTTACTTATATTAGGTACTCCATATAAACCTATAAATAAGACCTTTTTCTTTGCCTTTTTTGGAATTTGTAGTTTAGTATAGTAGGACAGATTACAATAAATTCATACCATGTTAGTAGAAGCATGTTCAGGTTACAGTAAAAATAATAAAAGGAGTCATCGATTATCTCTTCAAAGGTTGGGAGAAGCTTGAAGAGCTAGCTTGGAAACTTAATTGTGTTGAAAGCATAGGCGTTGAACTGGAAGGTTAGGGCATTCCAGACACTGCACCTGGAGGCAGCATGAGCAGGATGAATTCGTATCTTGATGTGTCTGAAAAGTGCATAATTTGGTTAGTCAGACAAAAAAATTTAAGTTTCCCTAGGTAACCAACACTTGTGGAATATGTTAGGCTAAATCAGTTCTGTTTTCTGTTGACAAATGGCCCAGCTGTTTAACAGTTTTATGCAGTTGAGACTAAGGGTGAAATGAGTATATATTGCTGTTTGTAGGTTCTTGAGTAGTGTGTAAGGGTTTATAATTTGAGGAGAGAGCTCGTGATAAAGCATAGCCTTGGTATCTCAAATTGACTGAGTATTAATAATCACCTGAAGATTTCCACCCCAGACCTATAGAATTAGAATTTGCAGGGGGTGGTACTTAAATTAGCAAGGGAAGATGCTATCACTCAAGATCTTAGCGGTGATTAGAAAGAAGACTGCAAAAGAGACCTTCCTGTCTTTCTCTACTGGCTATTATTTTAGCCGGTACTGACAAGTATACCACAGGCATATTTGGAATCACTTTTGCTGTGGCATTATTTGCTCTAATTCTAGAAAAGGAATTTGACTTTTCCCCTAAAATTTGGAAATTTATTTATTTATTTTTTTGCTTTCAATATACTTTTCCAGTGGGTTGCTACATGCAACAAAGGTAGTAAAGATTTTTGTTTATAATGCTTTCAGCTTTGATGTTTGTGTTGGAAATGTCTTTATTCTGCTAATCCATTTATCAAAAGGACTATAATTCTGGGTAGGGAAGTAAATACTAATTGTTGGTTTTTAAGTAAGTAGCATTTTCTTATCATTTATGGATTGACTACAGATGAGCTCACTTATTGCCACTGACATTATTATCTCCCACTCTTTCCCTTTGAAGGGGGGGGAACCAGGTGATAGTCTTGGAGTCTCTACAAGTTTGGTGGCTTTATCTAGAAGATTGATAGAATGCCATGATTCTTCTCTCAGCCTCCCTTTCAGTTCTAGTTCTGCTATAACCACTCAAGTTCTACTGACTTTATCTTCCAAATATTTTTCCAGATTCTTTCTCGCCCCTCCCCTCATTAAGATTATGGGTCTTCTCTAGTTAAGGTCCTTGTGTCTTGCAAGTATGTTGCACTATTAACAGTAACTTCCCAAACTGGTCACAGTATCTCCAGTCTTAGTCCTTTGATAGTAATCTTCCACTTGCTGCCACAGTCATCTCTTGTGTCTGCTACTCCAATCAGACCACTTCTACAGCTCTGTGAGGCAATGGTTCTTAATCTTGTGGGATGTTCAAATCTTTTGATAATCTGATGAAAGCTATAGACATATACCTTCAAATAGGTGCATATTTGCATTTCTTGTGCTTTGAATCACCTGGACTTTCTTTTCTTTGATCATGTGGACTGAGGATGCTGCAGTTCCTCTTGGTTCTTTTCCTCATGCTGTCGCATTTAGAATGCTCATCTTCCCATCCTATTCTTAGGTATTTTAAGGCTTTTCTCAGATAACACTTTTCTTCCAAAAAGCATTACCCCTACCTCAAAGTTGTGTTCTGCCCCTCCCACCCTACCCCCACCCACGCAACCATCCTATTTGCTCTCAGAACCCCCTTGTCATACTCTTCAATACTTTCACGACTTATCCTTTAGTGGTAACTTGAGATTGAGAACCTGCTTCCTTTTGTTGGGTCCCCGATGTAGAACCTGACTTAAATAGGCACTCAACAGTAAATAATGAAATAAAGTTGAGGCTGTTAGCTTTTTCCACTGTAAATAAAATACTCTTTTTCATCTTTTCTGGAAATAAATTTGAAGATGAGTATTTTAACTAAAGGAACATTTTTCTAGTCTCCTAAGTTTGGTAGAGTTAATTCTAAGGTCTCTTCCTGATCTAAAATTATAATTTTACAGGCCTCTTCCCAAATAAAAAAATGAAGACATGGTGTATTTATAGAATCACTGTTGTAGCATTGTTGGATTTTTGAAGTCAATGTCCATTTCCTTAAAATCTTCTTGTTTAGCCAGTTTAGACTAATGTCTGGGCTAAGTTGTGCTTTCCTTTTTGAGGAAGGAAATAAGTTTCCCAATATTTTCTAAAAAAACCAGTTTTAGAAATATTTATGCCTTTTCATGGTGCTTTTGCTTATTGGTTTTATCTCTTGTTATCAACATACTAAGAGTGAATGTGGAATGTTGAAGGAGGAACGAAAGTGACAACATGACCTCTTGGGACATAATTTAAGATTTTTGTCTTTAATACTAAGAATTGCTTAATTTGGTTCAGCCAAACAATAGTAATATTGGCTATTTATCTTACTGCTTGTGTGCTTGTTTTGCTTTGTTTTACCCAAATCCTCAAATCCCTTTGAGTACATGTACTTTTGACTTCTAAACCCTTCATTTTGAAGGACTTACTTAATAGCTGCAACAAAAACGCAGGCATGTGCTCTAATCAGTGGTTAAAAAAAGAAATTGCTGGTGTTACTTCTGAAAGCAGGGAACATAACTATTCTTGTATAGTAGTAATGAGAAAAAATTGGTTGAATAGTTGTTTTGATATGTGTAGTTTGTGTTACCGTAGCATGGGTGCATATTTTGGTGGCTAGGCCTTTGTCTGAGTTTTTGGTTTTTTAATTAGAATATTTGGTCTGGTGTTAGCAGAGAATTTCAGAAATTAAGACTGACCCAGTGATCATAACCTAAAATGACTGTTTCTGCTAGCTACAGCTACCTTCTTAAAGTGTGTTGGACTGCTTGATACGCAGTTCTTAACTTGTAAATGGTAATTCACTGCTTCCATAAACACTTCATGGTGTACTGCCAAATTTTGATCAGCATTTAAAATTTTTACTTCTTCAAGTATTCATACTGTTATTGAACTACCTATTTATTAGAACTGTGAACCAAATGTGCTTTGGGCAGATAAAACAAGCCTAGCAAGATTTACTTTCAGGCCTGCACCACAGAAAGATTGGAAATTCCTGTAGAGGGTAGAGAGCATAAATATTTTAGTAAAATGTTTTATTTGAATAGTCTCAAAAAAGGGAGCTCAAGTAAACAGTATGATGTTTTTACTAAAAAAAAAATACATGCTTAGTATATAGTTATTATAGGTGTTTTATTGGTATTGGTTTAGTTCTTTATATTTTCACACATTCTAAGTGTTTTCACTGCCCTTTGCTTAAACGGTTTGAAACTTCACAACACATTGGCTTATATACAGATCTTAGAACATCTGTTTTGCCTTAATTCCTTTCTCCACCCCCAAAAGCAAAAATTTGGGATTCAGTCATGAAAATATATTTTGATTATTCGTAAGTTGGCTAATACCAGTTTCAGTTGAGGATTTTGGGTATTTTATGAAAGGAGAAAGTAACTAATTAGAGCATTGGAACCTTTGGTATGATAGAATGTGGAAGAGAGTTTTGTAAGGGCTTTATGCATTTCAGACACTGTTGGGAGGGGTGGCTGGGGCTGATAGGGCAGCTGTAAAATGTCAATTGAAAGTGAAAAGTAACTTAAATACTTAGCAGTTTTCCTTTTTTAGTGATCATATTCCCCAGATTTGCAGAGTATTTGTACTGTTCCATTGTGGAAAACACTGAAAATGTCCTGAAATTTCTAATTTGGATTCTTCCAGTTGACTTCTCATACCTCAAGTATCACAGAAAATCTTAAATTGACCTTGTGACTTGGTATATTTTCAGAGAATTGGGATTATTGTAAATATGATCTCCTTTGTCAAAGATCTAGAGCTGAAGCTAATATTTTTTTTATAACTTAACCATATCCCTGATAGGTTAAAATGGGGTTTTAGGATTGTTTAGGAATCCCACCACCATTTAGAGTATAGTTTCTGTGAGAATCTTTTGCACTAACAACTGTGTTCTCTACACTCTTTATTTTCTCCTCTAATTTGCTGAGTCTCTCTAGGCCGCCTGTCTTCCCATGTTTGTCTCATACTCATAAAATAGATCTGTATTATTGCATTGTTTTATAGAAATGGCCTATTTGAAGCTAATATTTGTCCCGAAGAAAATATGACAAAAATTAACATCTAAATAAGAACAATATTTTCATTCATCTTTTATACTAGATAGAACTGTCTGAGCAGTTTTTTTATTGGCAAAAAAATGGTGAGGTTATTAAACAGTCAGGTACTAGGGAAGGTGCTGAGGTCACACATCTCTGCCTTTTATGGAGCATACCTATCCTAGTTACTCAGTGAGAAAAGTCAAGAAGTTATTAATTACAAAACATTCAAACTACCGCTTTATGGTTTAAGAAAAAGGCTCAGGAATGGTGACTTGCCCAGGATATAAAGTTACTAACAGACAGCATTTCAGAGTCTAAATCGTACTCCTTTTTTCCTTGCTGTTATATCATACAACTTTTATTGTTTCGTAGGACATTTCCTTAAGTTTAGTGATGCAAATCAGAACTATAATACTTGTAATTGATAAGAGGGGAAACTTTTCAAACTAAAATTTTTGAGTTCAGAAATTTTTACAGTTAATAGTTATGGCACTGAAGAAGTAAGACATTTTTGAAAGTTGGGAAATTAGAAAACTGGACATTTCCATTAGGTGAAGCATTATTTTCTTATTTGGGAGGGTCTTGACTTACTGTAGCTCTACTTAGATTTAATTAACTTTCTGGACCTAAACTATTTGACTCATTTGTTGCCCAGACTTGAGATGAAGTTCAATCAGAAGAGTCTACTGCATTTCTATCAGTTGAAGAGATAATAAGGCAACTAATCTGATTATTATAAATGAAACTTTTTTATAAGGAAATATATGTTCTTTTTATTTTAATTTTAATAATTCTTAATCCATGCCCTTAGCGTACATTTGAAAAGCATAACATTAACATGTGTTATTTTGTAAATCCTGATGATCTTTATTCAAATGTTTGGTTTTTCTTAATAGACTTGGACCAATCTGTTCACTCCTTTACTCTCTAACTTTGAGATTGTGAACAATTCACTTGGAAAGTACATAATGATTACTGAGAAGTTAGTATATATGACTAGTGCTTTTTAAAAATTTGTATTGATGATTTTTGTTTTCCTTGGATTGGGGGCTTTAAAAAAATAAAGTTAATAAATGTTTTCCATCCAATTACAGGAGTCAGAAATACCATCAGAGGAGGGGTACTGTGACTTTAATAGTAGGCCAAATGAGAACTCATATTGCTATCAACTTCTTCGACAACTAAATGAACAGAGAAAGAAAGGTATTCTTTGTGATGTCAGCATTGTGGTGAGCGGAAAAATCTTTAAAGCTCATAAGAACATCCTGGTTGCAGGCAGCCGTTTCTTTAAGACTTTATATTGCTTTTCAAACAAAGAAAGCCCTAACCAAAACAATACTACCCATTTAGATATTGCTGCAGTTCAAGGTTTTTCAGTCATCTTGGACTTCTTGTATTCTGGTAACCTGGTGCTCACAAGCCAAAATGCCATTGAAGTGATGACAGTGGCCAGCTATCTTCAAATGAGTGAAGTTGTTCAAACTTGCCGAAATTTCATTAAAGATGCCTTAAATATAAGCATTAAATCAGAAGCTCCGGAGTCTGTAGTTGTGGACTATAATAATAGAAAACCAGTTAATAGAGATGGTCTGTCTTCATCACGGGATCAAAAAATTGCCAGTTTTTGGGCAACACGGAATCTTACCAATTTGGCAAGTAATGTAAAAATTGAAAATGATGGTTGTAATGTCGACGAGGGCCAAATAGAAAACTACCAAATGAATGACAGTGGTTGGGTCCAGGATGGTTCTTCTGAATTGGCTGAAAATGAATCTGAAACTCAAACAAAAGTGTTTGTTTGGAATAATATGGGCGCCCAGGGAATTCAAGAAACTGGCAAAACAAGGAGGAAAAACCAGACGGCAAAGAGATTTGTTTATAATATACCACCTAATGAAACAAATTTAGAAGATTGCTCAGTGATGCAGCCACCTGTTGCCTATCCAGAAGAAGAGTTGTCATTCATCAAGGAAGAGCCAGGTAAATATTATATATACAAAGGTATCTCAGTTTTCATTCTCACTCTATTTGGGTATAATCTTGACGTGTGTTCTTAAAATTTGGTGTTTTTTTTGTTTTTTTGTTTTTTTTTAGTGTAAAAGTAATTTAGTATGTAATATTAAACTTGTTAATATATAATAGAGGGGGTAAAATCGTTGAAACAAGTAATTTTGGTGTATCTTAATAGATATGTATATGTGAGTTTTTCAAAGGCTGTGTTAATCAGGCATTGCCTATATTATTGCATGGCCCAGAGACTCTACTTCCTATATAGTTCTTTGACTTCCTTGATATTTAGTTTCTGTGCTCCATATTTTTTACCCCCAGTACTTGGAAAGATAAAATCTTCAGTTGTATATAATCTAGACAAAACAAACCATTTTTTACTGTGGGTGTTTTTTTTTTTTGTTTGTTTGTTTGTTTTTTGTATTTAAACCTTTAGATGTCTTATGGGATGTTGCGAAAAAATGATTATTTTCATTTGTCTAGAGCTACTGTTCTGGATTTACCAAAAATCTTGGAAAGAAGCTGGAATATTTGATGTTTGTCCCACTCTCACCTCATTTCCTTTCTCTATTGATTGGTTAGGAGAAGCCTTTCAAACCTTTGTCTTAATATATTATTCCCAAAGGAATGTATATAAGAATCCTAACATCATATTTGTGGTGTGAGTTTTTTAATGAATGGGGTGGTAAACCTTTGTTGTGTAAATAGAAAGATAGAAACTTTTCAGTTTAATTGCCTAATTTAATTTTATTTGAAGAAGCGAACCAGTGGGTTTGAGGTTTTCCTATGCAGATTTCAGACTTGGTGGACCACTGTGACACATGGTTTAATGATTCTTTTGTCCCAAAACATTGTTAATTGTTCAGTGTCTAATATACATGATGATGATCATCCAGGGATGGAATGCTTTCTGATAAAAAGTATTATTGGTTCCCAAAGGGCAAAATGCCATAGTAAATCTGTGAAATGGTTCCTTCTTTTTGGGTTTGGGTTTAATTTTTCATAAATTTTACTTAATGTGAAAATAAGCCTGCATGTATAATGAATACTATTTACTGTTCTTTTTCTTCATGCTAATCAAGTCTTTAGCAATAAAAATCCTGGTGCAGTTTCTTTATTAAAGTAATGGGTAGATTTTTCTCTGCAGTGTTTATTTAGGTTAATTTTTGATTTAGAAGGTCTTGAAGCAAGTCTCAGAAATTAAAGTTACATTTTCTTTCTGCTACATGGTTAATTCTTTAATACTAGGGCAGGAACCCTGTAGTGTTTTTTGTTTGTTTGTTTTTTTAAATACACATGCACATAGTTTAAGGGGTAAGCAGATTTTGGGGTAGCAGTTGATAAAATTAATCAGAGCCAATGTGCTTCCTAAAAAGTAATGCCAACTATAATAGGGAGTAGTTCACAGAAGACAAAAGCATTAATACTGAATCACAATGCATGGTCAGAAATAACATTACTAGGAATTTTCTTAGCAAGCATCTCTAGCTATGCTTATATTGGTCTAAGTCTATCCTACATTAACTTTTGGTAGTTTTAAATACTTTCAGTATGCTTCTGACATCTTAGATAACTTTGTATGTCATTGATATCATTTTTGGTTTCTTCTTGTTTTTTTTAAAGATTTATTTAAGAACTGGGGTGCAGGCCAGAGATGCGGGGGGTGAGAGGATTCACCAGAGACCGAGTCGGGAGCAGGGCAGGCAAATGGACTGAAATACACTGCTGAGGGGAGCAGCGGGTGAGGCAGGAGAGGTCTGCTGTGCCATGTGGGTCAGCTCCCTGGCTGGCTGGGAATCCACTCATGCTTCAGTGGCTGGCTATAGCTTGATAGTGCAGTGTCTTTAACCCCTGCACCACCAGGGAGGCCCCATTTTGGTTTCTGAACCTTGCTTAACTCAGATTTGGTTTGTATCAATGATATGTTTGTACATTCCAGCCATTAAGCTTTTCACAACTTTTTTTAGTATCTCTAAATCTAACTTCATTTAGTGCCAGAAAATGGGTCATATAAGAGCATTCTGGTTAGGACATAGTATGGTATAGAGTAAGGGTTGGCACTTTTTTTACTATAAAAAGACCCAAATAGTAAATATCTTGGGCTCTGCTGGTCACAGGTTACCTAACTGCCATTGTAGCTTGGAAGCCATAGGCGATATGTAAACAAAGCAACATGATGTGTTCCGATAAAACTTTATTGCTAACCCTAGGTATGAGTGGAGCAGTAGGTTTTAGTCATGGCTGCACCTGTACATCACTTACAAACTTTATTTTGTTTTTAATACTAGAGAACAAGATGGAAATTTTAGAACTGAAAACTAAATAACTACCTGATACTCACTTAGAAACTTTGCTAAAGGCCGTAATACTTGGGTCTCTCCTCTGGGGACTTCAATTTAATTGGTCTGCCTAGAAGGTGGCCTGGTGATAGGGATTTTTATAAGCTTTATAGGAGTCAAGGTTGAGATCCATTGATAAAAGTAATGAGCTCACATTGATTCAGGATTTGAAAATGGGCTCTGCCACTTATACCCACTGTGTAACTGATCAAATTAAGATGAACATTTGGCCTCAGTTTTCTCATCTTTAAAATATGGTACTTAGTTCACAGAATTATTATGAAAATTTAATGACAAACCTAAAAGCACAGCAACTGTTGTGATCATCTTTGCTCCCTCCCTTAAAGTCTGGGAGACTATTGAGTAAAATCAGTTTTCTTGTGCACTACGCTTTTTGCAAATTTCTACATAATTGGTCTGGTAGCTTCACCTTAAACTTTTTTTTTTTCACCTTAAACTTTTGTATGAATACTTAGAGTTCTTTTTTTGAGTAATCTGTTCCAATGTGTGGGGTAACTGATTATTAGGAAGCCAAAATTTGCTTCTCTTTAACTTCTTAATTCTGTCATCTTGAGTAGTTTGATCTGAGCCTTACCTAAGCTTTGTAATCTAACTTCCGATATTAGACATTAAAAAAAGAAAGGTCCCCTGCAGTCTGTTTATTCTAGGCTAAGTGCTGTACCTCCTATTTTGTGCATTTCATACCCCTTTCTTACAGTTATTGACAGTTTCTTTGATTCTGAAATTTGGTGCACAGTACTGATGATAAATCTCAGGCAAATTCTGACTAATAAAAAACATGGTGGGTCTGAGTTTAAGGTTAAGGCCTTTCCCAAGGTCATTCAGCTAGTAAAAATAGAGGCAGGTTTCATATTTAGGACTGTCTTACATTAAAACCTTGCAATTGAGCTAGTAGCCCGGTCTTTAAAAAACGAGCCCCTTTTCACTTGAAACATTTTTATGAACTCCACATCATTGGTTATGCTTTAATTTTTACTTACGGAGAAAATAGCTAATATTTTCAACGAAATAAATGCTTTAAATGAATTTAAAGCTTTATACCTAAGCACTTGAAAAGTCATAGTACATTATTAGCTTATAAGTAGTGCTTGGCATATTTGGGTTTGTGGAACTATGTTACTTCCCCAGATTCCTTTTTTTTTTTTTTTAAAGATTGATTGATTGTTTGTTTGTTTATTTATACAAGCACTGGGTACAGTCAGAAGCACGGAAGGGTGAGAGAATTCACCAGAGCCAGAGCGGGGAGCAGAGCAGGCAGAAGGACCGGAGTACACTGCTGAGGGGAGCAGCGGGCAGCAGGAGAGGTCTGCGTGCCCTGTGGGACCCTCCTCTGGTGGCTGGGGAGCAGCCGGGGATCGAACCAGTGCTGCAGAGGCTGCGGGCAGCTTCGCAAACCCAGCGCTCAACTGCTGTGCCACCAGGGAGGCCCTTCCCCAGATTCTTAAGAGCCTGTCTGTAGTAAACAACTCTAAATTATGTCTTCTTGCCATATAATGTTAAAGCTGGTGTGTGGAGTCCTTAAAAATGCTAAGATACTGTGATATGAAGGTAAAGCCGTAATAGGGTTTTTTATTCAAATCATTTTTAATAGAATGTTAGAAAGTAGAACTGAAAAAAGGGTAAAAATTGTACTTTTTTTTTCGTTTTATTGGGGTTTGTGGGATAATTCAAATTGAAAGAAAACTAAATTCTAGGAAATAAAATAGGGGGAAAAGGTGTAATTAATAAGTTGCTCTGATAATGTAAAAATTTCAAATTCTTGTGTTACTGATTCACAACCAAAATACAAATTTCAGCCAAAAAGGTTGATAAGAATTTAAGATTAGAAATTAAGTTGTAGGAGTAAAAATGCCTAAATTGTTTACAAAGTATGTTCACAATTTTTTTTTTTTTTTTTTTTAAATCAAAGCACGACAGTGGTTAGTACCACTTTTATTGTTTCTCTGGGCTCCTGGAATGTTGATTTTTCTGAATCCAGGTTTTTAAATTTCTATAAGTTACACTAGCAAGTTACACCATTGTAATAACTTTACTATGTATATATATATTCTGTTTGTGCATACAAACAAATTCATGTTGACCCTAAAGATTTTGAAACAAAAAGGAAGGTAAAAATTAGCAATAAAACCATGTAGTTATTAAGGGCATTGATATGGTTGTCCCAATTAAGTTTTTAATTGATTCTGAGATATTCAGCACCTTCTCTCAAAAAGAAGAAACACACGAGTTCTGCTGGATGACAGATTTCTGATACTGAATTCTGAAAGGAATTTCTCTAGTACAGTTTTATTGCATAGTTGACACCAAGTAGTGTAACAGTATTTTCTGGTAAATGGAAAAGATTTTGTAATTGATTTTTTTTTTTAATTTTTATTTATGCATACAAGAACTGGGGTGTAGCCCGGGGTGGGGGGAGTGAGGGGATTCACCAGAGACAGAGTGGGGAATAGAACAGGCAGATCTGCTGAAATACACTGCTGAGGGTGAGGCAGGAAAGGTCTGCTGCACCATGTGGGGTTAGCGCCTTGCCTGGGGATCTAACTCATGCTACAGTTGCTGGCAATAGCTTGGTAGTGCTTAGACTTAACGCCTTGTGCCGCCAGGAGGCCGCTAGAATTGATTTTTATTTAATAAAAATTCTGATTATTTGGTAACGATAATATTCTTTGTAGATGATTGAATTTTTCTAAATGCCATATAAATATTTAGATATAAAATTTTATTTAATCAAGAGATATAATTTAAGTTCCTTAAATGTAAAAATTCCTTTATCTCCTATGTACTTGTCATGGGAAGACAGCTTTGCAGCATGGAAATTTTTATTAATCCTTACAAGTAGAGGTGAAATCGCTTTAAGCTTTATGTTTTCCATTTATGTAATTGCCTTTTGACTGAGAGCATGTAATTTGGGCATCTATAAAACAGTTTTGAGAAAAGGACGGTCAAACATAATATACTAAGGCCTCTTAAATGATGTTTGAAGTAATGAATTAGTCTCATTACTGTAAATTCTTTAATTAGAATTATCTACTGTTTAGCACTTGATGACCTTCTGTGTTTTGGGTGAGAATTGATATTTGGCATTACCTTCAGACATTGTAGGATCCCAAAAAGTTTTCTAGATTATTTTTTTTTAATAAGCTTTTTTACAATTTTGAAAATCGGCATTTTGATTGAGTTTCCAATATTTTGACCATTCCATATAAGCTTTTTATAATCAAGTGTTGTAAAATATATTTTAAAATCATGGGAACTTACGACATTTGTAAAGGAGGCAAGGATTTTGAACTCAGTTCTGCCACTAAAGCCTTGAGTGTATCCCACAAATGCTTCTCCAGTGAAAGCTTCCTAATTCTGAAATCTTAAAAGCTGTACTTAACATCTTGGCAACAACACCTGATACTTAATTGACAGCAAGACCAGCTACTTCTTATTTCTGCCTGTTTCCTTAAATATGAACAACTGTATGTTTTGTTGGAGAGATATATTTCAATTATAGAATGCAACCCTAGACCCGCTAGGAGTGTTGTAGTTATGACTGCTAGGAAATCTGAAAGTTTCTGCATTCTCTGTCTTCAGATAATTGATTTATGGACCTTGATTAGTTTTCTTTCTCTTAGAGCAGAACATCTGGAATTCCCTTTTCAGGCTTCCTTTTGGTTAATTGTTATGAAAGATGAACAGAAAATGAAAATGTTTAGTAATTTTTCTCTAGAAATTGTTGCATTCAGGTATTAAATGGTAGTTTGAATGTCTGATCCTCACTTTGAAAAATAAATAACCAATAATAATTATGGTATGTAAAATATACTAATGCTTAAGAATCTTACATATTTACTATAGTCATTGATTTACAACACTTTGTTTTAGGGGTATGTGTTCACACCTCTGTAAATGTAAATTATCACACCACCCTCACTGCAAAAACCCCAATGTTCCACCCTAGTTCTTTGAGCCCTACTCCAACTTTGCTCCCACCCTCCCTTCTTGGTTGTCTGTTCTATAGTCAGATTTCTAGGGTTTGGTTTGTTTTTGTTTTTTTCAGTTCCTTTGCTTTTTTTTCTTATGGAATTGTAAATATTAATCTTACTAATGTTAATCTAATAGTAGGCAACTATAAGGTAGTGGGAATATTTTTTCATCTTTTATCTCCGTTGTATTTGCTCTGCCTAGTGTTTCTTTTTAAGAAAAAAAAGTTTTATTTATGCATATGAGAACTGGGGTGTAGGCCGGAGAAGAAGGGCGTGGGGATTCACAAGAGACAGTGGGGAGCAGAACAGGCAGACCTACTGAAATACACTGCTGAGGGGAGCAGCGGGCAAGACAGGAGAGGTCTGCTGTGCCATGTGGTTTTGCTCCCTGGCCGGCTGGGAATCAAACCCGCGCTGCAGAGGCTGCAGACAGCCTCAAAGCGCTGTGCTCAACCTGCTGCTTCACCAGGGAGGCCCACTAAGAGTTTTTTATAAAACTGACTTCTATTGACATGGCATTAATATTCTGGGGTGACCAGTCTTATCGCTCCAGAAAAAATTAGGTCATAAAATGCTACTTTTTGAGATTCCAAACAATATAGCTTTCTACTTCCTAATAAATTTTTACTCAAATCCCCCAAGAAACTAAGCAACATGTCAGATGATGTTGATATTGATTGATAAGAGTCCTTTACTTGGAATATGTTCACACTAGCATGGCTGTGAGGTAAAAGCTTAACCGGTACATGATAAATGTTAAAAGGAGATATACGGCAAAGTGGGTACCTAAATGCTCAAACGAGTTGGGGAAAGCTTCATAGTGAAGGCGGTAATGAAAGAGCTGGGTCTTGCATAGGAGTTTGACAGGAGACAGAAAGGTATTGACTGACTACAGGTGGCAAGAAATCGGAGTAAGTGGATAAGAGCAAAGGAGTTGTGTCATAGGGAGGGGACGTTGGGTCTCTAAATTAGGGTTATCTTTGTTTGACATGGCAAATGTAAATTTTATTTTATAGTCTCAAAGGTAATGAGAGATTTTTAACCAGAGTTTAAGTCTGTTTATTTGTCTTTAATACAAAAATATTTGGAGGGTGTTGTTCATGGGTTGGAGTGGAGAGGGACCTGGAGGGACCTGTTAGGGCCTGGTCCATGCAGAAATAACAGCCTTCTTTGAATAGTGCAAAGAAGAAACAGTGGGCCTACTCAGTATGACAGGGCAGTCAATGAAGGAGTGAAGGGAAACTACTATTTAAGTTTCTAGACTACTACAGGAACTATCAAGGGTGCTTTTATATAATATATTGGCTACTCTCCACTGAAAGGGGGGGAAAGCTCCCATCACAATGAATGAAGAGGGAAAAAAACGATGCCTATTTATGAAAACAAAAGATGTAACTTGATGCTGCTATAAATTTATATGGAAATTGAGTAGATCTTATTATCTCAAGACTTTTTATAAAGTGGGGGTGTTTAGTTATTTCTAATAGCTCAGTTGCTCATGTCCTCTAATTTCATTCTTTTCAAGAATATTTGTTTTTAGAAATATTGGATCTCTCTGTATTCCCTCATGTTTGGAATTTTGAGAACTAGAAGCAAAATAGTTGGCATGAGCTTCCCAACATAGTTGTCTTTAGCACTTAATAGGAAGGTGCTGTATGTTACTACTTACTAGATGATTTGGAAGGGTAGCTAGCTCACTGGTTCAAGTGAAATGTATAACCACAAGCATCAAGATTAACTACTATCGGGAAAGTTTGTGGAATGGGATAAATATTGCTACTGCTTTCCTTCTAAAGAAGGTAGTTATGATTGTTAAACATTTTGTTTGGCGGAGACTGAGACTTAACACCATTCTTTTAAATATCATTTGCAAAATACATTGCTTAGTAAACAGATTTTTTCAAGCCATGAATAAGATGCCTTTTAAAAAAACATGATTAATCAGTATTATATAAAAACAGGAATTCTGAGGAGGAGATTGCTTCAAATTAGATAGGCAAAAATGTGTTAACTGATGTGATAACTGATAGTAAGTACACTTTTTAGAGGTAAGGCTTATTTTTGTTCATTTGGTAAAACCTTCAGGTATCACTTAAATAATTTTAAGAGTGTACTTTTACTTTTGCATTCTCATTTTCAGATTTGCAAATTGTACTGTTTTTTGATTGCTCATGTGCCAGGGCTATAGGTTTGATGTAATACAGTTAGGTAATAAACAGTGTAGTACTCTGCCACTAGCTTACTTTAGTTTCTTCATAAAGTTGAGCCTAAGAACATTCCTTTTGTTAATGTACTGAAATTAAATGAGGCAGCATATAGAAAAGGACTTGCTGCTGCTTGATGTATAATCTTTTTTTGGTATGGATTTTGGATGGGGAGGGGTCTATTGTTTCCTGTTCACTGGGAGAAAGATATTTGTAAAAATAAGGAAATCGTGTGTGTCTTATCTTTTCATGCTTGTCATTTGAATGGTATTGCATAGCACACATATACCTGTAACCATTTAGAAAAATATTTATCTTCTGAAACAAATGTTTTAATATTAATGGCTCTTCAAAAAGGGCATTTAGCTCTTCCAGAGCCTTCGTCCTTTTTGCTAAGTTTTAAGATTTCTCTAAGAAGGTCACAAAAGCAGGTATAGTAGAGTTTATTGTTTAATCCTATAATTTTAGAGGAAAAGGTGATGGCCAAGAGTTACTGCTCTTGCTTCCTAGTGAAGCAAAGTTCATTCCTGTGTCGAGTGAGTGGTTGGTTGTCTGCCTTCTGTCCCATTGATATGGCTTCTGTCGTATCAATAAAATATAGCAGTGATACGATATATTGATTCCTACATTAAGCCTGCTATTTGTGAAAGCTTACTGTCAGCCTAACCTGAAAGAGCCTCACCTATTTTGAAATGTTACTGATGTCAAGAGCCAAGTGTTTGGTGCCTTTCAAACAAGGTTTAGTATCTGTAGCATGGATATGATTTTGTTTTTAAGAGGAAACATTGTATAACACAAGAAGAGTAAGTTTGCCATTTATTAAGAGTTTAGGGTAAGGTGTTTTAAGTGTCCATGTAGCATTAAAGATCACAAATTAAATTCTAATAATTAAATAATTGGTGTCAGAGACAGGAAATGTCTATTTTAAGAACTAGCTAAGAGGAAAGCTGTAAGCAAATGACTAAACAATGTTATGTAAATAGAAACACCCTGGATTTACAAACCGACTTTGCTGAATTTCAAGACTGTACACTTCAGAATAATAACTTTAAAAAGATGTTGGGAAACCCAGTAAATTTGTTTGGATAAATTTTAAATTTTTATTTTTGATTGTTAAAATTATTTAGTGTTTCAAAGGAAAACAGGGCCAGTAAATATCAGTGTTTAATGAAATTTCATTATTAGTAGTTACTTATTCAATTTATAGATATCTTTTAGTGTAATAATACACAAAAAAACTGAGACGGTATTCTTCAAATACCATTAATTACAACTGAAATTTAATAATATAAGAAAAATCAGAATATTCAAACCAATATTTAATATATGTTGGAAAGTCGTTTGTCATACATTGTGATAAATACAGGAAAAAATAAAACCTAACAATATCAGTACTCTTTTTTTTTTTCCCCAAAGATTTATTTATGCATACAAGAACTGGGGTACAAGCCAGAGATAAGGGCGGTGAGAGGATTCACAAAGACAGAGTGGGGAACAGAACTGGTTGATTTACTGAAATACACTGCTGAGGGGAACAGCGGGCCATTCAGGAGAAGTCTGCTGTGCCACGTGGGTCACCTCTGTGGCTGGGATCGAATTCTGTGCTTCAGTGGTTGGCAATAGCTTGATAGCACCGTCTTTAACCCCTGCGCCACCAGGGAGGCCCCAGTATCACTATTCTTGAAGAACTTTTAAGGACTCTAATTGCTGCTTTTCACATAAACTACTTGTTCATTTTCCTGATTTCCAACCCGTTTACTCTAGTCAATAAAATAACTTTGCATTCTACTATTCTACCCTAACAGAGAAAAGGAAACCGAATGTCCTTAAATGCCGATATATACTGACTGTCTTTGCTGTTTCTCTTAAGTACCCAAACGTGCTTCTAGAACCCTACAATCTTATAAAATGGATCATTCCTTCTCTTTGTGGCATACCATTTTAGTGACTTCCCTTCAGCATTCAAATGTGTTTATAATTTTTACCGTTAAACACAATAAAATTCTTTTCTTTTTCACTTCTTTTACAGCCAGATTTCTCAAAAAATTATACTGTAAATTCATCATCTTTCTTTTGCAACACAAGTCACTCATTCTTTGTACTTGGCTCACTGATCAGCCAATATCATTGTCACTAAGATCACCAGTGACTTCCCAGGTGCTCAGTCTTTATTCAATGAAATGAAAGCAATGCATATTTCAGTTCTCATCTTAATTCTTGGAGGACTTGCCAAAGTACTGCTTGAAGTAACTTTTCCTTGAAAGTCTATATCCTTCCCTAGTTCAAAATGCTAAGATTGCTCAGTATACTTGATCAAAGGTTTTTCCTCATTGTCTCATCTGTTCAGTCCCATTGCATTATTTATCATATCTATTCTGACAATTTAGACATTTTAATATCCACGTCAGATCTATAACCTTTGGTACTAACTTTCTCCACGTGGAAGCTTAAATTAAAAAAATAATAATAATTAAAATTTTGAGCATTTGCTATATGCCAGGCAGTAGCAAAGCACTTTTATTATCTCATAGGATCCTTAAACTCTTTATCTACTTTTATAATAAAATGGTCTTCAATCTTTAGCAAGCATCTGGAACACCTAGAAGGTTTATTAAAATACAGATTAGTGGGCCCTACCTCCCAAGTTCTGATTCAGTAGATTAGGGATAGGACCCCAGAATTTACTTCTAGCAAGCTCTCAGATGATATCAGTATTCTTTTTGGTCTTGGAAAACACTTTGAGGATACTGCATTAGAGAAACAAAATAACCTTTATAAATGTCATGCAGCTGTAAAGTGTAAAGCAGGAATTTGAACCAAGACAAGATCTAGATCTTACTCTCTTAGCCCAGCTCCTACCCTCCCACCTCAAACATATTATGCTGCCTTTTTTGAGGTACATCAGTCTCAGTATGTTTGTAACTAAACTTCCTAAATATCTTTTTCCCTCTAAATCTGGTTTTCATCCAGGGTTCCTTAGCTGCCATTATTACTATTAGACTAGAAACTTAACTCATTACCATCAAACACCTCCCCCCCTCCCCCATTCAGTCTGTCACCAAGTACTATCAGTTCTTCCCACACACCAAGATTAGTTTATATAAAGGCAGATGAAATAATGAGCTCTATAAAATCCTTTTACCACATTTTAGAATAAAGGCCAAAATCCTGACCATGGCTTACAAGGCTCTCTATATGACCCAACCCTCATGCCCACTTGAGGATCATTTTCAATTACTCTTTCTCTGAATCATTATGCAATTTGGTAAATTCTACTGGATTCTTAGTACTTTAGTACCAGTACTAGATCAGTTCAGTGATTTTGCTAAACTGTACTATACTCGCCATGCTGGGTAATATTCTCCTGTATAAATATGCCACAGTTTATTTGCTCACCCCAAGTATTTTACTAATAAATATCTGCTTATGTAAAAGAGGAAATTTTGTTTTGATTTTTTGCTTTTGTTTTACAATTATTAAGGAATCTAGAGATGTACAGGATGGTGGTCCCAAAGATGAATCTTTAATGGGAGGGTAGAGAAGAGATTGTTCATCAAAAGTGGCATTTTAAAAAAATCACAGATTTTTAATGTAATTGAGAGAGTAGAGTAGGTAGTATCAGTTAAATGGTACTAGATCCATAAACAGGAACCTGAATATCATGACACATTGTATTAATAAAAACATTACGGAGTTTAAATTTTATACTACAAACTGGTGAGCCATTGAAGATTTTAAGAAAAGGAGCATGTTAAGATTTTTTTTTTTAGGGAGGTGACTGGCAATGTTGGGAACACTGTATTTTAGAAGCAAGGAGATCAAGACTTTCAGTGGTTTTACTAACTAATCCAGGACAGTAGTAAATGCCTCAGTTTAACAGTGGTAGAGAAGTAGAAGGGATGGAACCAGAGAAAGGAAATTTAGAGCTTGGAACTAAAAATATTCATCTCATTAGTATAACTTTTTCTTTTATGCTCTTTCTATCCTTTCCATATTTCAAGATTAACTGAGGAATTACCTCTTAAATTATTTTATCTAGTAATTTCCACTTCTGAACCACACAGAAATAGTCATGTTGTATATCTCTAGTACTTAGTACTAGTAGTAGCAACTATCTTTTGTGTGCCAGGCATTATAATTGTAATACTTACATGATTTAATTAAATTTCTAAATCAAATATACCATATCGATATATGCATAGGCAGAAACTCAAAGGCACCTGGTCATAGACAGTAACAGATGGAGCTCAAGCACTATATTCATCTTGACTCTTAACACTCATTCCTATTCTGTACACTTCATGCTGTTGTGTGCACTTGTTTTTATGGTTGAAAACATGTCTTATGCTTCTATGCCTCACAGTGTTAAGCACATGTAAGGTATCCAATACTTAAGATATCTTTTTCTATTCAGTCTGCATAAAAATCAGTTCCGAGAAGGGGATTGTGTTTTGAATGATGGCTATGGTATGGTTGTAAATAACAAACTGTTCTACATCTCCTTTTCAGATCTGGATGGTGCTCTACTCTCAGGGCCAGATTGTGATAGAAATGTGAATGCAAATTTATTGACTGAAGCCAGCTCTGGTCAGGATGGAGGTGATGCTGGTAGGTACGGTAGGAATTTAGTAAGAATATATTTAAAAGGATTTGAGGATTGGGAAGTGTTTGTGTGCTTACGTTTATTAAGGACCTACTACAGTTTCTTTCCTGTGGAGGAGAGTGTTATATGTAAATGCTTTAAATCTGTAGTAGGTATGTTTTTGACAGTTGGAAGCTTGGTAAAATATAATGGGTAGTGTTTCTTATTTAAGGGAACCTTTTATTTAGAGGTTTTTAAACTCTTAAAGCACCTAAGTTAATAGTTTGGCTTCCTGCTAGAGTGCAGATGGAATATGAATGGTAATTGTGAATGATTGATTAATGTATGTAAATTAGCTTTAGTGTAAAATAGTATAGTTATTGATGACTATAAAACATTAATTCTAACAAGTACTATGTATCAACTGTACTTGGGGTGGGGAAGCTTTGCTGCACAATAAAAAAAAAACAAACGAATAAAATCAAATGACCTGTAATATTCCAGAGACTAATACACATGTATTATGAGTAAATTAGAGAAAGGGAGGTAACTCTCTTTCATAGAAGAATGCTAAGAATGATTCATTTAGAAAAATACCTATTTTGAAACCTCCACGGGAATTCATTCGTGATCACCAGTATTGCTGTTAATCCCACGATAGTTGGTCAGAGGGTTGTAATAACATCTTTACTTGATCTCAGTGTACTACCCCACAAGTTCCAGTTAAAAAGAGGGGGAAGACACCTTTCCAATAAATTTGAGTTCTGCTGAACATTGCCATAACCAAGTAATTAAAGTAAACTTAGTACTAGTAATAAAAGAAACTGAAATAGCATGCCTACTGACATGATGCATGAACTGGCACATTCCATCACTTAAGCATTATAGTATTTTCATATAGATTTAACCAGTCCAGACTCAAAATGTTAAAGCCATGAAGGAACAGAAGAATCACTAAACTCAAGGAGACCACAGTGTCATTGAACCAGATTCAATGCACAGTGTCATTCTTGATTATATGGAGGGTCAAAAAAAAAAAAAAGAATGTGAAGGCATTTTGGGAAATTGGTGAATGTGTTTAGTATGAGTTAAATGATAGTCTAACAATATTTAATTTTTTGGATGTGATAAAAGTAATATTTAGTTGAGGTTATGTAGAAGAAAGTTTTATGAGGAACATTGTATTTAGGGCTGACATGATTTAAGTACTCAAGTTGTTTCCAAATGGTGCATAAAAGTTTATAGTATACTTGGCCAGAAAGCCTATGTGGCAAAACATTTGTTGAAGATGCATAAAGGAATGTAGATGTTCATTGGTTGAATTTCTGTAGTTTTGAAATTGGGAGAGGTACTCTTTGAAATTGCTTTCAGGGGCTTCTGAATATGGTATACACAATTCAAACCTAAATCATAATCTCAAAAAAATTGCCATAATGTGGTTTCTCATGACAACTGAAAATAATTTACAAACATTGCTGAAATTAGTTTACAGTTGAGATGGGTTGAGTTTTGAATACTTTGTTCACTTACACAGAAAATGGCTAATAGCCCAAGAATTTCAGTTCCATTTGGCGTTCTTGGTTTAGAAATCTGGTTCAATGAAATTCAATGGATTTCATTGTAAAAATTTTAAATGTACACATAAAATATTTCCAGTGTATAGCAGTCCATATAATTTATCTCATTCTCAAAAGAAGCAAATCCTTGATCTAAAGTCATTCCTCTTTAGGGGACATTTTAATCCATTAGGATTTTTGCAACTAAGATCAGCCTTTGTCTTTGGATTTTTATTTCAAAAACATTGCTTTCTTCTTAGTTTGTCCTTATGGGATAATATAACCAGAGGATATTACTAAATAGCAAGCACAGTTTTGAAGTAGATATTTAATGACCTTTAATGGTCTTTCAGTGTATTGACTTTCAAAGGCAATACCTTTGTTCAGACTGCTTTTGTGCTTGATCCAAGTAATCTTTATAGGATATAAGAATTTGGAAAGATGAGAAGTTAGGAAGAGGCTATATTAATTTTCAAAGTATCATTTTGTATTCAAGGTATGGTATGGTGTCTCTGTATCATAGATTTTTTTGTAATTTTACTATAGGTTTCATAGAGAAACATGGAATTTCAAATGGAAATCTAATTTTGTATGTAAATTATCAATTCATAAATTATTTTAGGACTATTCTGTCTTCATTCTGTGTAGTAATAGTTGAGGATATCAGCATATCTAACATGATTTCTGATATTAGTTTTCCCAAGTATTTTGAGCAGGCAAAAAAATACATACATATTAACATTTGCTAGATGTCTTTATTCAGCAAATAATTGAAGAATGCATGTTTTGGACACTAAAAATAAAAAGGTGAGTAATAACAGGCATAGTCCTTGTTCTTTTGCAGTTTAACTCTACTTTGCTTATTTGGACAAGAAATATGCATTACACAGTTCAGTCTTTATTTAGAAATGTGTGAAACTTAAAATTGATAGATCCACTTTCATAGGCTCCCCTCCCCTTCCCAGTTTCCCACAGATATGGTGTCTTGCCTTAGGTTTTTGAAAACTTTCCCTGAAGAGCATTATAGTTAAATTATATAGTAAGATTTTACAGGATTTTTTTTGACATTAAAAAAAGTGTATGAAGGTATTCTAACTACAAAACAATTTTCATTAATAGTCATGAAGTGCAGTTTTTAAGTATCCTAGAAAACTTTCTGCTTGTTGGGCACGTTAATGCTTTCTCTAAAGAGATTTTAAGTTCTTTAATTTTTTTAAAAAGGGAGTGTGTCTGGTAAATAAACAAAAAATAATAGAAAATCCATTTTGGAAAGCACCCTTTTATAAAATTCATGGGTGTCTAACAGAGGAAAATGAATAAATTGCTACCCAGTTATGTGTATATTCTGGAAAGGACTGTTTGGGTGCCATCTGACCATGGAGGAACATCACAGATGAGCATGGTTGGAATGAAGTAATCAAGGGAGTCTTTGGAAACACCTGCAAAATCAGATAAAGCTTTATAGGGCATAGGAAATCTTTGGCACTATATGGTCATACTGCCGTAAATATCCCTGATCTTCTCTGAAAGTTTCTGGTTTTTACTGTGAGTGAGATGGGTACTCATTGCAGACCTTTCCACACAGTAGTGCTGTACTCTGACTTAATGTTTTATAATAATCTCCGATTATTACTTGAAGCATTGAGATGAAACTCTAGGAAGGCAGAGGTAAGAAGTGTGAAACTAAGGCATGACTATTGAAAATTCAGAGGCAAGAGTTGATGGTTGATTATATCAGTGTGGCAGTAGCTTTGGGGAGGATTCTGGATATGTTCATATTACCAATGGATCCCTAGATTCATCCCAAAATGGATGACTATTTAAGGTAGAAGTAAATCTAGAAGAGATAAATCCTATTTTATCTGGTTTGAAGATGTTCAGTCACAAATACCCTAATATGGGTATCTGCTGTTCTGATTCTGCCTTCTGAGTTTTCTTTTATTTCATGGTGTAGTTACAAGTTGTAAGAAGTTTTGATGAACTCCAACAGGACATTCAGTTACCTTGCCCTAATTTTTCTTACAAAACAAACAAGTTGTCTAATAAAACAAGAACTTTAAATGTGTAATTTTCGTTTGGATCTTTCATACTTAGTACATGTTCATGTGCTGATTATTAAAGCAAGATTATGTGACTGTATTGGGCATGGTAAGAAGGCTCTTATTCTACACCTGTGCTTTTTCAGAATGATAGGCTCAAATGATACTTGGGAATAGCAACTTTTAAGGAAGTTCTGTTTTGAATATGTTTGAAACACAGTATTGAAAGGGGTAATTTCATTTGTCTTCCATGCACAATCAAATGTCACTTTACTGAATTTTTCCCCTATAACTGAATTATGTTGTAAGAAACAGATCTTTATTACTATCATTACTTCAAAATCACTTTTCAATTACATTAGGTACTTCACATGATTTCAAGTATAGCCTGATGCCTGGCACGTCAAGCGATTTCAAGTATGGATTGATACCAGGTACTTCAAGTGATTTCAAGTATGGATTGGTACCAGGTGCTTCGAATGATTTCAAGTATGGATTATTGCCTGAATCTTGGCCAAAACAGGATACTTGGGAAAATGGCAAGTATTAGTCAACTAAACAACTACAAGCTTCTCAAAGAATTTTTAGCAATTTAAAACTTCCATATTCAGGGTTTTTAAAAAGTTATATAGTACTACTAGCCTTGTAATAACCCCTGCTCTCAGGGCTTTTGACAGCACATTTTCTGTTTAATATATAATAATTGCTTTTTTGTGTGTGTGTTTTTTCAATTCTCAAGGTGAATCATCTCTAATCATGAACAAGTTAAAATGTCCTCATTGTAGCTATGTAGCCAAATACAGACGAACACTAAAAAGACATTTGCTCATTCACACGGGAGTCCGATCATTTAGCTGTGATATTTGTGGAAAGCTGTTTACTCGCAGAGAACATGTAAAAAGACATTCCCTGGTGAGTAACTTTAAACTGATATTTGAGATAAGCTATATTTGTTAGTGAATGTCAAGATGTTTTTAACAATGTTACCTGTAAATTCAAGGACAGCCGATTATTAAATATATTGCTTTAAACAAAGAATATAATTTAACAGAGAATTGATGCTGAGCTTGATACAGAACAGCAGTGGTAATTTCACTATTAAATGGGTGGTTTGGTTTTGATGCACTTTATTTCCTACTCTATCCTTATACTGGATTTTTCCCCCCTCCAACTAGGTGCATAAAAAGGATAAAAAATACAAATGTATGGTGTGTAAGAAGATCTTCATGTTAGCAGCCAGTGTTGGAATAAGACATGGATCTCGACGCTATGGTGTTTGTGTAGACTGTGCAGATAAATCACAACCAGGAGGGCAAGAAGGTGTAGATCAGGGACAGGATACAGATTTCCCTCGGGATGAAGAATATGAGGAGAATGAAGTGGGAGAAGCTGATGAAGAGTTGGTTGATGATGGAGAAGATCAGAATGATCCATCTCGATGGGATGAATCAGGAGATGTTTGTATGTCTCTAGATGATTAACTGACCTACTCTACTCCTCAAGGATGCTGCATTTGGACATATGAATCGACAATTTGAATTGTTGAACTTGAAGGCTTGCAAAATATGGTACATGCTGGATGGTAGTTATGTTGCTGTGAAAACTGTAGGGTCAAAGCCTTATAGCAAAAAATTTTTTTTATATTTGCACAGGACTGTACAGCATACAACCTTGTGGTTGGATTACATAGAGTCCCCACATCTTCAGTCAGTTATCAAAGTAAAAATATTTTTTATTTATAGGATATACAGTAACTTAACTATTAGGGTCCTATAAAACATAGTACCTGTCCTTAAAGAACTTCCATTCATGTGCCACTTTAGCATGAATGAAGAAAATCCATTTATGAGAGTACAGTGACAGTCGACCCAATCACTCTATCAAACCACACAGACTAGTTTGTACTAGTAGAGTTTTGTTTCTATTTTTATTTTTATTAATTTTATTTTTTTTAATACAGATTTTCAGTGAGGGGCTTTTTCAACCCCATTGGTTCTACTTTTCTGTATTTTCGATTTAATTTGCTACATAACTTAAACCAAGTCTCTTCTAGTCTTAGATATTTCTCAGTTTCGTGCTAATGGGCATGCTTATAAGAACTGGAGAGGTAATTTATTGGTATGAACTGACTTCCTCCATTCCCCCTTTCCTTTTTGACATGAATTTTACTACTTCACAAAATGAAGAATGACGTTGCAAAGTTACCATGGCGAAGTTGACAAATACCACTAAAATGATTATGATTTAGAAGTAACTTTCTCCTGCTGCTCTAATCTGATAAATGGTTACTATATGACCTTTCCTACATGGTATTTGGTTTTGGGTATCTGTTACTTTGGCACTATTCTTGTTTGCCTCTTTATTTTTTGCCAGTGTACTATACCTCAGTCCTATTTGAAAAGACAGAAATCTAATCAGAAGAAAAGTCATAGAAACAATAGTAAAATGATTTGTTTTATAATTTATCCTCCATGTCCAGTTTGGTTAGCTTTGTTATGCAAAATAAGTGAAATATCAGGTTTTTACTCCTGTGCCCTTTTTATCATTAAAATTAACACAAAAAGTGCATTCTCTTTTGTTTCATACTTACTGGGATATTGAGTGTTTTGAAATTATGATAATTTATTTTCCAATTCATTAAAGTCACTATACTTCTGGTAGTCAGCATGATTCAACAATCTGCAAAAATCTTACAAATAAAATATTGTGAGAAGCTTTACAATTTATTAACTAAATTCTTCAGGGTACAAGGGGTGATGTACTAAATTGAAAATGTCAGATTTTATGTAGTGTAATGACAGATGAATTAGCTGATTGTTGAACTTAGCAACATTTCATGTAATAATAACATGCACATTTATCAGGAACATATTGTATATTATATAAGATTGAGGAACTTCATATTTTCAGCTTTCTTTTAAGTAAAATTGAGTTATTTTCCTATTTTTATATCAGGTAACTAAATTATACTAGTCGTGTGGAAAAAAATTGCAGAGTACTCTTTAAGGACCTAATTCTTTTGGTGCTCCATCTGATCAAAGTTGAAAAGTTTAAGAGACAAGTGTTCTCATTGTCTCTGGCTTTCATTAGAATAATGGTGTAATGTTAGACATTGATGTTTCAGCTTGGATAAATCAAAGATAAGTTACAGTTACATGGCTAGATGCATCTTTGGTCATCTAAACTTTATTGTAGTTTTCTACATAACTGTAAAACAAACATGAAGTTTTGGTTTGATTTTGTTTAAGACTGAAGAGTACATCTTATTCTGAATGTTCTAGACAAATGAGTAAAATGTAATTCTGGTAGGGTCCAAAGTAGAAGTTAGCTGGGCAAAGATACTATGAAAAAGTTATTTTAAACTTAAAATGTTCTGCTTTGTGAATATGTAAGTATAGTATAAAGATTTCGTCATCCCATTTATCCCCCTCCTTTAAAATAAACCATAGTTTACAATTGGTAGATCTGTCTATATATAAATATATATTAAAGAGAAAAGATATATATCTGAAAAATCACCTAAATCTGCTTTATTAGACTACAGTCACTTATTGCATAGAAACTGGACTTGGCTTTACATTCTTAATGTGCTTTTCCTTTTCTTCAAGATATGAACTTACTCTCTTTAAACTGAATTTTCTTTTACTACTTAAATGATTTATGTATATCTGGTAAATTATGACCAAATTTTTGTTAGAATGCATACAGTTAATTGAAATACACACTTGGTACACTACGGGATTGTTGTGCTTTTGTTTTGGTCTTAGTTGGAAGCAAGGTTTGATGTAGATGGCTTGTTATTGTTAATTTAAAATATTCTATTAATTGTCCGTTACCTTTTATGTTGTGTTGTGACAGATTTGGCTATATTTTTAGTCAACTGAAATATACTTTAAAAGTTTGTTTTTAGAAAGGTAATCCAAAGGAAAAATGTTTATACTCTTGAAAATATATTAGCCTCAGCCTATATGAAAACTTCTTCTTTAAAGTAAACATTTTACCAGAAACAGAATTGACAGATTTTTCTACTTGCTGACTGCCTAACTTATTTTGTTTCATGATCTCCAAGGGACTGCCTTTTCCCTTTTAGATCTTTTTAAAAGATAGTTTTAGTACTAAGGTATACTACTGGACGTTTCTATTTTTTTAAGTATATTCTTTTTCTGACTTACAGTACAATTTCAGGAAGTTGATAGATACTAAGAACTTATGATTGGTCTCAGAGAGGTAACAATGGAGTATTCATAATTTTGTCTGTGGAGCCTTGGCAGAATTATGTGTTACACAGTCGCTGAATTTTTCTCTTGTAACTTATATTTTAAATGAGAAGTATTTTAGAGCTTTTAATTTTAATGAAGGGGAAGAGAATAAGCTGTTTCCTATTTACTCTGTAGTAACATACCCTCTCATATAAGTCAAGATAATGTATTGTTTTCTTAGGATTCTCAGAGACAGTTACTTCCATATGGTCCCTACTTTGTCATAGTTATTTCCCCTTGTTTTTCATATGAAAAATACTGGCTACTTAGTAAAACTTCACTAAATTTTGTCACCCAAAGCAATTCAGAGGTAAAAGGGAGGGAGAGACTGAACAGTAATGTGTGCAGCTTTCAAATTTGCAGGGGATACACTAACTGGTTTGGGTAGAGCCATCCTGATGGAGAAGAGGAAGATGAATGAGTTAAGTGAGGTAAAGCGCTTAGAACACTGGTACATAATAGAGGCATAATAGATCTTAGTTAATATATGTGCACCTAGAGGAAAAGAAGAAATGAGAATTGGAAATCCAGGAGAAAATAGGAAGTGAAAGCGTCAGGGCTTAGACATTTATATTAATACAATAGAGTGTAAAAGCCCTGAAGATGACTGGATTTCTGTAATGAAAGTGTAATAAAAATAGACTTAAAAAATCACAAGCTGTATTTTTAGGATCTTTCCAACACAGCATGAAGAGATTTATTTTTCTGAACAATGAATTCCTAAAATAACAAATTTTTTTGAGTGCCTACATGTACGATTGCATTTCACATTATCTTATCGATTCCCCTCCAAGGTTAGGTGCTATTATCTCCATCTTCTAGATGAGTAAAGGCTCCAAGAAATTTGCCTAATTTAACTTGCCTAGTGTAACATGCTAAGTGGTAGAGCTGGGTTTTGACCAGATCTGATTCTGACACTCAAGTTCTTTTTTAAAATTGCTGCCTCATTAAGCAACTTTTGTATTTCAGCTCTTTAGAGGAGTCTATGGAGACTTTTTCCCTATAAAACAGCTGTGTTAAGGAATTTGAGGGTCTAATCCTCCCCCAGATAAGTATCCTTATGTCACTTGACTATAAGATATCCAAGCTCAGTGTAGCACATGCTTTTTATTGGCAGTGGCATTTTCCTTTTTTAAAGGATGGTTTTTAACTGAAATAGATTTGAACCCCAATTTTTGTGCCGTTCAGTCACCCAGATCCTTAAACTTAACTATGGTACATAATATACATGCTTAGAAACTGACAGGTGTTTTTTCTTAGTCACTTTAGGATTTAAAATGGAAAGTTTTTTTCCTGCTGTATCCCTGCTTTCAAATGAAGTTGAAGAATTCTAGTTTAAAATGTGTTTGGGATAAGCACACTTTAAAAGATGTTTTCTAGTTCTGAATTTTATGACATCGGGTACTTAAATTTGGAGTACACTGGCTATTGAGAACAAAATTTTGGGTTGAGAGGGATGGTTTGAGGCCATTATGAAATGGGAGAATCAGCATTTTAAACACTGTAAACATAAAAGAACACTTTCTTCTGCCTGCTGTTTGTAAAAGCTCTTTGGAAAGATCTTTTACGAAGACCAATTTTTAATGTAATTTACCTACCTAGTATAAGTGTCCTACGACATGTATGTAAACTTCCAAAAATGTTTTGTCTGTGTATTTAGAAAATACACAAGAATATCAACCCTAAAAATATAAACTTGTGAGCACTAAACTGCTTCTGGCTTTGTGAATTTTGTTGACTGACATTTAATTCAGGATTCTTTGCATTAAAAGTGTACTAATACAGATTAATTGGGGTGAGGGGGATATCTTTGTATTCTTTGACTTATGTATAATTCAGATATCTACTTAAGGTTTACAAGTTTGAACTATAGAATATTATAAGGGTTTTTGGTTTGTATGTTTTTATATGAAGTGCATAAATGACTAAAACTACCTCCTAGTAATGTGTGGAAAACTGCTTTAATAGATAGCAGTGACGTAAAATCATGTTGTCTTTCATCTTTTACTTTTAGGATTTGCTACAGGAGTTAGAAAACATTTTTTAAAAAAATAGCCTTGTTCCCTCCACCAAGGTGTATTATTTCTTAAGAGAATGATTTGGTTTAACAGATTGACTAGAAACTGCTTATAAATCATGAGGTTGAAGGCTAAAATTTTTCACCCCATGTTTACATATTAGCTGATTAATGGATAATAAGTAAACGTAACAAATTTTAGTAAGTCTTTGAGATTGTTTAATAATAGAAAATACAGTTAACTAGTTTTTCAGAGTTTTTGGTGGTTGGTGATAGATAAAAGGAAGTCATAGAATAACCTGGTATCCAGACTTTACAAAAGAAATGAAAGATTCTTTCGGAGAGGTGCAAATTAAGGGGAGTGAGGTGTAGGGGTGGGCTAGTGCCCACATAGCCTATAAAGACACTACCTAGTATCTTTAAACTTGTATTGTGGCAGAAGTTGATATATTCTGTATGGTTCTGAGAGGTTAAGTTTGGAACCACTTAGCTTAATACTTAAAAAAGCAGTTTTTAATAAATGTCCAAAGATGAAATGTGTCAGAATAAAAATAAATCTACAACCACTGTAGATGTTCTAGATGAAAAGCGAAAGATCACCTGATACACATTTTGGCTTAAGGCTAAGGCAGTACCAGCCGAACATTTTTCTATTTCAGATTGTGCTGTCAATTTTATCTGTTTTGCTTAATGAGAACACTTAAAATTATGTGTGCATAAATATGTCATGAAGATGTTTTGACACACAAAAAGGACACAATTGAAATCTATAGATCATGTTTATTAGCTATTTGGAAAAAAATGCTATATGAGCCTTCTTTTTCACTACAAATCATCAGACTTATGTGTGGAGGCTGGTATAGGAAATTTAATTCTTGGATGCTATGATCAGATTAAGAAGTTGTTTGAATCTTAATCTATATCATAACTTTCTGAATTTTGAACTAAAGAAGGAGATTTTTAAAAATGTCGTATAGGGAATCTCTTCATTGATTTAGTGACTAAAAACTTAGTGACCATAGCTACATGATGCCTTACACATTGTTAATGCTTTCTCACCACCAGCCAAATACTGTTTTCTTTTTTCCCAGCAATAGGAAAACTCTCAAAGCATAACTGTATTTTAGAATCTTAGTGAAAGATAAACCTTCGCAAAAGACAATCAACACATATCCCAATAGTTGGCAAAGGAATGATACATAAAATAATTTCAAGGTAATTGTAGATTTTTTAGATTGAAAGAATACTTAACGTATCAAAATGATTCCCAAACAGGTGACTACAATGACTTGCAGTAAGTTTTTGGTCCCAGGCCTTAATGTATGTGCATTTTAGTATACTTCCCTATGTCAAGCTCATTCAATAAATTTGAGAAATTGATTAGGGGAAACCTTGAAATTAAAGAGGCCACAAAGTGTACTCAAATTCTTGACACATACTCTGAGCTCAAAAGTATACACCAAATAAAAGTTTGTGTTGCAGAGCACAAGATGTGTGGCATCACACTGAGCCTCTGGGTCTAGTTTCTCCAGTACACCTGTAGATGAATACACCTGAGAACAATGACAAGACTCAACTATAGCAAATTTTACTATAGAAATAACACAAGTTGTCTTGTGATTTTTTTCACCCATCTCCATAACTTGAAACATTGGGTGATGAGTATTAGCCACTGGGCTGCAATGTAGTTGTTTTAAATTAATGACCACCAACATCTAAATGTCTTAATATTCTGTGTATATAAGGAAGACATGAAAAACTAGAAGGGAAACCCCTAACCTTGATGCAGTTTAGAGTGCAACAATGCATCAGTAAAGATTTTAATCTGATGTTTTAGGATTTTTTGTTTGTGAAGAGGCTTATGGAGTGTTGGCATTTATATTTTACCATGTGAAAGATAACATGGGGCTTAGTACAAGCTCTGTCCCCTGTTGAGTCATCCAGTTGGATTTTTCTAGTACCTAGATTTCTAAATTGGGAAGTGGTGTTTCATTAGAGACCTAGGTAATTATTCAAATCATATTTACCACTCTGATTTTTCAACTGTCAATCATTAAATCCTTTCATTCCAAATAATTACAGGAGTACCAGTCTAGGGCCATATAGCAAAGGGAATCTGAAGGAATTATTTTAAGATTTTGGGTGCAACTAGAGTTTTATATATGTAGGTATGACACTTGTGTTTCATGGATAGTCCTAAATTTGCCACTGGTGGCAATTTTTGGAGCCATTAGTCATAAACTTTTATATCCTATTCTTGCCTTCTGAAGGTAGCCAACTCTGCTACTGTAGTGTATTTGCTGGCCCTTCTTTGTACTACTGGTGACTTATGCCACACTCAGTGTGAACTACCATTTTACTCTTACTTAGTCATACATATATTTTATATATATATATTTTGAATGCCTGAATGAGAAAATGATTACCTGTGATGGATAATGAGATCAAAGTATATATTACGTTTTCAATTCTATTGGAAGCCATTTGGGATAGGATGAAGCACGGAACTTGATCTAATGGCCCTTCGTTTTGGCAATTTTAAAAAAAGCAAGAGTGGTTAGGAGGAATCGATGGATAGAATGATAAAAATATAAAATGGTGCAGATTAAATTTATGCATATACCACCCTTTGTATTGTCCCTTTCTGCATAATTAAAAAAAGAAAAATAATACTTCTACCTTGAAAATACATCTTAATATAAGTCTTTGGGTGAAATTATTTGTTATCCATTTACAATTTAAATGACCTTTATTTTTTTTTGTCTTGATTGGCAAACAAAAATGTTACCCATTTGTATTTTTTTCTGGGCTAGGAATATATCTCTTTGTAGATACCTATAATATATAGGACAGGTCTATAGCATTATTTTCTTCTCAAGACCCATTTTTGTCCGCAGGGAAACTGACACCCTAATGGAGTCTCTTACTACTTTCGGAACCTAGATGGTGAAGGAGCTTTGGTCTAGAGATTTCCTATCCAAGAAACAAAAAGGTTAAGTAAAGTTGCATTCACTTGCTAATGTTCATTTCACATGTTTTAGGGAAAGAGGGTCACTTTTTTTTCATTGATGAAATTACAGACATATCTTTCTTCCCCCCATGTTATCTTAAAGTAGTAGTCTAAGTATCTTTTGATATTTTTTTTTTTACTATAGTGTACTTAAAACTCATTAAAATTAATCTCTTACTATTATCTACTCAGCGTTCAGAATTCTAATAATTCATGTTGCTGAGTGTGTTTTAGAGTTTGTTTTTCAGTCAGGACTCTATAGTAGGAGTAAATAAGCTTTTTCTGTATAGGCCTTTGTCCACAACTACATCTAAAGCAGCCATAGACAATATGTAAATTAATAGTGGCAGTGTTCTGATAAACTTTACAAAAGTAGGCAGTTTGCTGATCCTAATCTATAGGTTCTTGTTTTCTTTCTATCCGTCTCTATTTCTTTTCCAGAATTACAAGTCTGAGGTGGCAACAAGATTTAATATTTTGGCAGCATCATTTTAGCTAAAAAAGGATAGAAACCCCCTTAGCTTTGATTAAACAATAAAACCTTAATAGGAATTCTGTTAAGTGTCATATCCCAGTTATACAAGCTGTTTTCCCCAACCCGATACCTGGTTCCTAAGTGAGGAAGAATACATAAAACTCAAATGTATTCAGAGCTTCATAAGAGGATAAAAATGTATGCCTTTCTAATCTAGACCCTTCTATTGCCACTTGAACCATTTTAAAATTTCTTTTATATTAGGTTTCAGCCTTAATTGAGTACTATGACATTGACTTTTGCATAACTTTTTAAAGAATGGGATACTCCATATCTACATTCATAAAAGATATGTCAGTAAATGAGACTTGTCAGTCATCTTGGATCCAGCTAAAAAAATACAAATCCTGTGAGTGAGTAAACCAAAATAATCTGACCTGAAAATCACTTTCCATCCCATCAACCTCCTGAGGAAAGATGTTACCAAACTGAACTAGGAGAATGTTGTTTCAGACACATTAATTTCCCATTGCAAGCTCTATTGAGGACAATCTTGTGAGTTTTGTGTTGCTCAATTTCATGTGTGGACTCTTTAAGTGTATGTCAAATGAAGCAAATGCTGGACAGTTCTTCATAGTCAGAATTTATTTTTTTTTTTTTGAAGATTTATTTTTATGTATGCATACAGGAATGGCGTGTAGGCCAGAGGTGCAGGGGGTGAGAGGATTCACCAGAGACAGAGCGGGATCAGTACAGGCAGATCCACTGAAATACAGTGCTGAGGGGAGCAACAAGTGAGAAAGGAGAGGTCTGCTGCGTCATGTGGGTTAGCTCCCTGGCCGGGATCAGAACTCATGAAAGCGCTGACTTTCACCCCTGTGCAACCTGGGAGGCCCTATAGTCAGAATTTCTATTTAAAACACAATTTCAGCATTGATATAAAATAGAATAATTTTTTATTAATGGAAAGTTTAATCAGAACAGGTGGTTAAATTTTAAGGGATTTAGAAAAAATTTGTTTCCTATGTCTCATCAGATAATGTTCCATCAAGAGTGACAAACATACTCTTGTTCAGAAAGAACATGTGATAGAGCTCGTAAGAACAGTCATTTAAGAAAGCCTGGTTATTATCTGGGCATCCCATTCACTCCTTAACCTACTGCAATTTGGATTACAACTTCAATACTTGAATGAAACTATCCTCATAAAGGTCACAGAGTAATTGCTAAATGCTTGCTTGATCCCATAAGCACTGGTATTGTCTTAATTCTTTTGCATGTTGTTTCCCTTGGTGTTCTTATTCCATACTAATGATCACAACGAAAAACCTTGGTGACACTTTCATTGCTGACCTCTCAAGAGCTCACATGTAACTTTTAAAAGACACCACACATTGTTAATGTGCAAGATTTTCTGCCACTCCTGATTTGGGACATAGTTCTTCAATTTCCCTTGGACCAACTCAAGTGTCTTTAAATTTACATTTTACTGTATTGTGTTTGGCCGTAAGTTGATATTGCATAGCGTAGTCACCTTTAGAAAAACTCTAACCCTGAATTTTCTGAAAATGTTTTAATACACATCAGCTGTTAGTTGATGAGATGGCGTCTAATTTTAATGTCATATTAACATGTGTCTTGGTTACCTATAATAGACTTATAGACACTTCTGAGGGAATCTTAGAAATAACTGCAAGTTTATCCAGCATCCCCTGAACTTACTCCATAAATACTCGTTTCAGCTCATCACCTCATACAGCAGATAATACTAGCTTGAGTGCCTTTTTTTCTTAAACTGAGTGAAGTTGAAATCTGCTTCCTTATAACTTTGACTACATGATCTTTATTCTACCCCTTGGTGCCACATAGATTCTCATCCTGCCACATAATGTTCTAATGTAACTAGAATTTGGAAGTAGGGGGTACACTCTATTTGAGGAATATTTAAGGCCTTAAAATCTGTCCATTCTTAAACAACTACACTGTGTTTTCATTCTTGTAAGTGTAATATAAAGAACCCTCACTGTCTACCCTTTTCCAGTTTATTGTTGTGCTCTTCATTTTAAGTTTAGGAATCAAATATTTAATATGAAAAATCAACACCCAGAAAGATTTTAAAGACTAGCACCCAGAAATATCTATTAAAATAGGATATTAATTTGCTGGAACTGGTATGTAACACTTATCTTGGAGAAACATGTTTAATCTTGGAAGTTTGTGGGTTAATATGAAAGCTTAAATATTGCTTAAATTTAGGCTTACAAGAATTTCATAATTAATTGATTTCTTAATGTACTGTAATTTTAACAAATAAATTTGATGATTAAGCTCACTTAGAAAATATGTTACAGGAAAGTGGAGTCATTTTTTGCTTTAACTGCATTTTTAGATTACTTTCTAAAAGGGGAAAAAAATTGTTTTTATTATTAAATTCTTCCAGGTCTCAGGCCCAAGTCATTCCTTCCCTTAAACAGGATAGATTAATAATTATTTCTGCTTTATTATTTCTGTGCTTATTTTTAAAAGATGATGAGTATAATCCTAGTGCATTTATGTCACTGAGAAGGAAAAACGGGAGGGAGTGTTGTCCTCACTAGGTAGCCAATTTAAGACCTAAAAATGATTGAATGCTGATTAGCATATTTTTTCTTAGTGGGGATGTAAAATGTATGTGAGGAAATCCCATAATAATAGTCACCAAAAACTCATTTTGTAAGGTTTATTGCATCTGCTTGAAAGCTGTCACCTAATCCTTCATCTTTCTCTCAGCATGAAATCCAAGAATGTGAGAGAGTTGAGAATCCTCAGACATTTTGCCTGGTGGGTGATGAATGTCATTGCCATTTTCAGTTACCTTTGGATATGAGAGGAAGAGAGAGGACATTTTTATTCTAAGCATCATCACTAACACTGTGCCAATTTATTGTAATTTTTATGTTTGATAGAAGCAGTTTCTTTATAGCATCACTGTGACTAATTTAGACCTTAGAAAAATCATTTTGGGAAACAACAGAAACGATGCAGATGTAATATTTTTGGCAAGCAAAAAATGAATAAAAAATAGCATAAATGAATAAAAAATAAATAAAAACTAGCATTACAGTAGCTAGTTTGCTACTGTAAAGGTCCATTTTAACCATATATGATGGAAACGATTTGAAAGAATCAGATTTGAGAATTTTCCAATATATTGTCATTAATGTCCTGCTTTTGAAATAACATCTTTTTTCTTATAGTTCCACCTTTATCAATATCATTCATTGTGGAGATGATTACTGAGGCAACTACAAAGGCAAAATCTGGCACTTTGCATATCCTGAAAGAGGCAGTCAGTTTTATTTTTTACCTACATGAGCAACACACCGAAAGCAGAACCTAATCGTTGCGACTAAAGAAAATAACTTAAGAAATTGAAACTAAAAATTATTGTGTAATTGAGTCGGATTGTAATCTAAGTATATTTAAAGTGTTTTAACTGTGGGATTAATTATCAGAATATGGTATATATTTAAGACCGTTAATGTTTTCGTTTCAGAGTTCAACACTTTCTCAACCTTCTAAAAAGTAAAGTTATGTTAATGTGGCTTTCTTATTCCTGAACTTTGAAGAAGGGATTTTATAGCTCATGAGGCTCAATATATTGAAAAGAGGATTCCTTAAGCAAATGTTTTCTTGATTTGTAGATGTGATTTAGAAAAGTTGCAGATAAACTTTACTTGTTTCAGCGGGTAAATTTGGTGAATATTAAAGAATATGTTCCATTAATGTGGCAGACCATTTGGTATATTAGTTTATTATTCAGGTCACAAATCAGTCTTTCACTCTATTAGAAATCCTTGCAACAATATTCATTTTTAAGATCAATCTAAACTATTTATAATGTGAATTATAAAAGTGTGCTTTGTTTGAACATTTTATTTTCCCTTTTTGCATTTGTGCCTGGCGGGTATTCCACATACTCTTTACCTTCATCTCTTTGTGTTCCTACTTTTAGTCCCTTGCTTACTTTCATCTGATTTTTGACTAACTCCTGGGAATTACTTTTTCTAGCTAAATTCTTTCAACTAAGTCTAACTTTGTTTCAGATACAAACACAAAGCTAAGGATCCACTTTATCTTCATGCTAACCCAAAGTGATTTTTAATCCTATTTTATTTGCAAAAAAAGATCTCAATTAAAATTGTTTTATCATAGGGAAAACCATGTAAATGTATTGCTTGATTTTGAATACCTTATTCCCAGGAGCAGTTTTTTCTTAGTCTCTTTCTCTCTGCCTTAAATTTGGTCATTTTGCCCTGACTATGACCTTTCTTATTTAAGCCTAACTGGCTAACAAATGCAGAGCAGACCTCAAAAGGGGAGCATTGTTTTCACATCTAAATAACCTTCTTCAGGGATTTTCAAACTGTGCTCTGGGCTCCTAGGGGTTCTTTGAAGATGCCTCTCAGAGTGTGGGGTTAGCTGGAGCTGAGTAGGTGGGGCCCTAGGCCTTCAGCCAAACCTCAACTTCAGCAGCTCCACTTTTATCTTATTTGTTATGCTTTCAGGGCCCAGTGCTGTTAAAAAAAAAAAAAAAATTACCACCGCCTTAATTTAAAAACATTTATGTATGATAATGTTAATAATAGTGACTTTTGTTTATGGAGTGCTTATCCTGTGCCAGATCCTGCTTTAAATGTTTTCTAATGTTAATCCATTAATCCTTAAAAAATACCTGTAAGATAAAATATTTTTGTTAATCCTTATTTTACAAATAAGGAAACAGACTTAAAGATTTTAAGTAACTTACCCAAGGGATCACAGCTACTATGTGACTGACTTTGGACTCAAATCTGGATGTGCCAATTAATGTCTTAGTTTAAGAAAGCAATGGCAAATGCAAGGTAGGTGTGCCATCACCCTGTACACCCACACTTGAGGCAGACAGAGCTAATGGCTAAAAATAGTACTTCTCTGTGATCACCAACACAGCCTTAGACCCTTTCTTTAAAAGGTGCTATGGGCAGTCACTCCGAATCCTTTGATGTTGGCATTCAAGATGAGACCTGTTTACTTTTTCTACTTTGAATTAACTGTGACCCCCATACTCCTTATTAAGAAGTCTCCCAGCTCTCAAAGTGCTCCCAATTGCTTGTTTGTATATTAGTGATAGAAAACACCGAATTATCTTTGATCCTAGATATAATCCTTCATGATGCAATTCTATGAACAAAAATTCCTAGTGTATCATCCTATCCCCACCAACTTTTAGTAGAGGATTTTTGTTTCTGTATTTACATATTTGTAATTTGTATAAATTAATAAGTTGATTATGGTAGACACTATGCAAATCTCATAATCAGGATAGTTAAGATTTTGAAACTTCTCTTTGCGTACCCACTACAATAAAGACCTAAAATAATTTATATTCAGAGACCCAATATTTTAGATGTGGAGTGGAGGTGGTGAGGCAAAATGTTTGGGATAAGTCTGCCAATTTCCATATTTTACAGAATTTTGTGGTTTAAATAATCTTCACTATTTCTACTACGAGCATGCCCTGCCCAAGGATGTCATAACCACTGGACTGGGTGGATGCCCAAACATTTAGAAAAGGAACCCACACATATCCACCCTCCAGCTGATTTTCAATTGCTGTTGCCAGGAGGTAACCAGTAGTTTTTGTGCTGATCCCATTCTTGGTGAGGCAAATTGGGTACAATTAAAGTTTTCCTGTTAGGTGCAAGTCTTTCAAAATGACTCATAATAGTTCCTGCTCAAGACATGTCAAAGAGGCCCAAGGCTATATTTCAGAACTTGCTATGAAATTGCCTGTCAGTTTCAATCCATTTTTCCAATACAGTATATATGGAGAGTTGTTAGTAGCACATAATTTATAATTTTTAATACATGAAAAAACCTTCTCGTTTTCTGTCGTCGTAACTGGTATTGAAATCTAGATTTCCTTAAATGAATGGATATCCCTTTCACAAAAGTTATCTACCATTCATTCAGCTTACACATTACTGTTTGAAATGATCTTCATATGACCATTATCATGGAACCCATTAAATCCTTGTTCATAAAATTGTTTTGAATATGTCATGAAATGTTCTCTATATGAATAAAAAGGTTCTTTCTAAAAGCTATTTCTTTTGCATTCTCTTTTTAATTATTTGTAAAATTAGAAATTGCTGAAAAGTGGTAGGATCATAGAGATTGGATCCAGAACACTTGGATAGTAGTACTCACTAGGAATTTCTTTGAGAGTTTAAAGAGCTACCTTCTGCTAGTGAGGGTATTAGACAATTATATGTTTACTGTGTATTTTGAGCTCCACATGCTTCTTTTCTCTAGGATTTTGCTTTTGTCAGATAAGAAAATGGAGTAGTCAGTTTTGAGTTGTCCTACTCCCGGCTGAACAAGGCTTGCTTAAAATAATAATAATAATAATAAATAATAATAATAACCAAAACAATTGAATCAATTACATGAAAGTTTTAATTAACATTAATAGCCCACCTAAAGTAGAGAAAGAAAAGGCAAACGAGCTATGTGATTCTAAATAAGATTCCCAGGAATGTAGAAAGAACACTACAATTAGGAGGAGAGATATTTGCCAAGGTTGTATTAAGTAGTGTATGGTAAGAGTTAAGGTTTGATCAGAAAAGTTCAGTTAGGTCTTTCAAAATGCTGTTCCTCTTGATAGTTCTAAGTCATTGTTTTATGAAAGCATGTAAGCCTAAACATTAAAAGTTAAAGTTACTTTTTGAAACTTCTCTGAAGAGGAAATGTAAATGGCCAACAGGCATATGAAAAAATGTTCAACATCACTTGTAATCAGGGAAATGCAAATCAAAACTACAATGAGATACCATCTCACACCAGTGAGAATGGCACATATTAAAAAAACTAGCAACAACAAATGTTGGTGAGGTTGTGGAGAAAAAGGAGCTCTCCTGGACTGTTGGTGGGAGTGCAAACTGGTCCAACCACTATGGAGAGCTGTGTGGAGATTTCTTGACCTACTAAACATAGAGCTTCCATATGATCCAGCAATTCCACTCCTAGGTATTTACCCAAAGGACACAGAAACAGTAATTCCAAAGGGCACCTGCACGCCTATGTTTATAGCAGCACTATTTACAATAGCTAAGCTATGGAAACAACCCAAATGCCCAAAAATAGATGACTGGATCAAGAAGATGTAGTATATATACACCATGGAATATTACTCAGCATTCAAAAAAGATAAACATGCAATTTGCAGCAACATGGATGGAGCTAGAAGGGATCATGCTCAGCAAAATAAGGCAGAAAGAAAAATACCGATGGTCTCACTCATAGCAGGACTCTAGAAAACTTAAATAAGGGACCAGGAAAAAGAATAACTATAAGAAAGAAAATATCAAAATCAACAAACAACTATGAACCAGAGACACTCTATGGGGGGTGGGGGGCGGGGAAAGGTGGGATTGGGGTCAAAATAAGGGGGTTGTAATTGTATGGGGAATATAAAAATAAAATTTAAATTAAAAATATATTAAAAAATAAAAGTTAAAGTTACTTTTATTCTTTAAAAACTTTCAGTAAAACTTCTGACCTCAATTTATTTCCTGGCTAACTCATAGCATAGTTCTATGATAATAGCTTTTGCCATCAAAATACCATTTATATAGCAAATAACCCTATAAAAATAGTTCACTGTAACTATTCTTCAAATATAAATTAAAACATTTTAGGAAAATAGATGTTATAAAAAGTTACAGTACTCTAAATTGGCAGTTATATGGTGAATTGAAACTGTTGGAACTTTTGGAAGAGACTTCTGGAAAAAAATTTGTAATACACTTCAAGTCATTTAAAATGGCCATGCATTCCAAACCCAAAATGCACCCCTAGAAAACTATCCCAAGGCAGAGATGATTTTTATTCAAAAGTTTCCTTTTTTATAAACAATAGTTTCAAAGTGTTATTTATGAGAGAAAAAAAAACTATATATTTTCAATAATGTAGGAATAAGTAAATTATGCTAGAATCCCATTTTAAGTGCCTATTAATAATATTTTCAAAGAACATTTGATAGTGTAGTATTTTATCTATGTATTAAGAAAAAGACACTTTCCAATAGTACATAAAAATGAATATATACCAAATACTAACTTTTAAGGATGACTTACTTTTTATTCTTTATTGTCAAAATTTTCTTTGATAAGCATTTGTCTTTTTTTCAAATTCTATTTTTTTAAGATTTGTTTATTTATACAAGAACTGGGATACAGGCTAGAAGCACGGGAGGGTGAGAAAATTCACCAGAGACAGAGCAGGGAGCAGAACAGACAGACAGACAAAGACACTGCTGAGGGGAGCAGCAGGCAAGACAGGAGAGGTCTGCCGTGCCATGTGGATATCTCCCTGGCCAGCAGGAATCACACCCATGCTACAGAGGCTGCGGACAGCTTCACAGCGCTGCACTCAACCCGCTGTGCCAGTGGGGAGGTCCCAATAAGCATTTGTCTTAATCAAAAATTATTGAAAAAACAAGGTATTTATTCTTGTTATCTTAAAAAACAACTTTCATGATTTATAGAAATGGTAGTATTTGGTTGATTAGTTGGTTGGCTTCTCCTTCATTTTATTTCATTTTCCAGATAGATATAGATACCTTTTTTCTGATTGTTAAAGTAATAATGCTGTTTTTAAAAATATGAAAATTTAGAAAAGTGTGTGTAAATTTAAAAAGACATTATAAATGCCCCATAATCCTATCAACCAGAGACAGTTATGATTAACATGTGCTATATAGCCTTCTAAATCTAATGTATGCAAAGATGTCTGTATCCAAGGCCGATTTTCAGGGAGATACACTGGAAAATAACCACATCATTCACTAGCAACCAGCAACTGTTCTGATGGTTTGGTGTCCATGCACACTGGTGGCAAAATATGTACCATTCTTTTCTAACCTGTCAAATGATTAGTCAATCACTGGGTTGATCTACTTTATATTTTTAGACGTGATCATATTAAATGCTGTCCTTTTTTATTTAACAATATAGCAACACCTTTTTATATTACTAACAATGTGGGCCTGCCTCCTTATTGTGATAGCTGCAATGTGGCTTAGATAGGCCTCTTACTTCAAAATTAAGATAGCCATCTATATTGTTCTCTATTTAAGCTTATCTTAGCTCAGTGGTCCACAAAATTTTTCTGTAAAGGGTCACATAATAAACATTTTTGTCTTTGTGGGCCATATGAGCTCTATCATTACTGCTCCACTCTCAGTTGTGGTGAGGAAGCAGCTGTAGACAATATGGAAACAAATGGGTGTGGCTGTGTTCCACTAAAATTGTATTTATGCACACTGAGATTTGATTCCACATGATTTTCACATGTCAGGAAATATTTTTTAAAAATTTCTCAACCATTTAAAATGTAAAAACATTCTCCCATTTCTTAGTTACTAGTTAGACAAAAGCAGGTGGCAGGTCAGATTTGACTCTCAGACTGCAGTTTGCCAACTCCTCCAGCTGGAAGCTTCCCTTCAAAGCTCTCACCTGCTGTGAAATGTATCAGTGTCACACCTAAGTTTCCTTCAGTAATGTGCTAACCTTCTTGGAAAATGTTCTTTTGATAGAATATAAAAGCCCTGAGGAATAAAGCAAAAAATCATCGCTCTGATTTAATTTGCTGTCTCTGTTACACATTTTCAATCCAAAACCTAAAAACATAAAATTCAGAGGTAGAATGAGTGCTTTTATTTCTATTTTAGAATCACAACTATTTCACTTTTCCTGAAACTGAACAATCTTCATTGACTACAGTAGTACGTTTTATAAATTCAATTTTTTCTTTCTTTCCTTCCTTGTAAAATTGTCCCATTATTTTTATACTTTTACTGAAACAAAATTGACTTGCTATTGAAGGTGACCTTAGTGTTTTTCTGTGAAAGCCATATTTCCAAACTTCATTATATATTCTTCCTTTTTACAGTTTATATTGCTTAAATATGACTGTATTTTCTTAATTGACAGCCACTAAAGATTTTGATATTGACTATTAATAATGGCCAAATATTTTAGAAGGTTTTTTCCCCAAATACTCTGCAAAGAGTCTAATATACATTATCTCATTTAATCATCATATAAACTTGTGTGGTAGGTATTTAGGCCCATTTCAGAGATTAAAAACTCATAAAGGTAAAGGTATCATAAAGGTAAATGAGTTCCCAGCTAGCAAGTGCAGGCTGAGAATATAAGTACAAAATGTGAGTGTTTGAAGGTCGTGAATGCTCTTAAACGGTGCTAACCCTCATCCCTGTAATTAATGACACCCTAATGAAGTGTAATTTCTGGTATTTTTAAGTAATTGCAAAGATCCATATACTACCCCCAAATAAGTTACAATTAGTTGACCAGCAAGGTGAGAGACCCAGAATGAAGTAAACCTAACAAATTAATTTCATGAAAAAACAACAACATTGATTATAATACACATGTAAAACATTCATTGTTTTATTTATCTCACCTTTCTGTTGGGTAGGTATTTTAATGTAAATGTATAGATATTTTTAACATGTTCAAATCATTTTTATTTCTTTATGATTTCTGCCATTGGGGGCTTGGATAGAAAGGTCTTCCCCAATTAAAAATTACTAAAATAACCACCTATTTTCCTTTCAACATTTCTCTTAAAGTAACCCAGTTTCCAAGCTGTTTGAAAGATTGCTTAGTGATGTCTTTAGAAGAAATTTATGTCAGAGGACTCAAGCTCAATAGGTTTTTTTGCCCTGATTTCAGTCCCAACAAGTAAGTGAGATAAAAATTTTACTATGATATTCTCTTCACCATTACATGTCTCGATATCTGAATTTGTCATGTTCAAATTTCACTTTTCAATAGACTGTTATCTTTGAAACCAACTGTGCTTCATATTTATTAATTGCAGAGAAGCCAGTGAACTGTAGGAGAGAATTCCTATACTTTCTTAAATAATTTCTTAAATTTCTTATTATTTTCCAATGTGAGATAAATTGGATTCTGAAATTGCCTGTCTACATTATCTGCGTACTGTGACACACAAATAGATAATCCATAGGTTGCCCTGTGAAGGAATTGACTAAAATTTTATCTCTCAAACAACTACTAAGTTCTTTATCTGTTTCTGTAATTGAGATTTATAGTCACTAAAGGAGCTCTATTGGCTTGCAGCTAGGAGTTATTCTTTAGAACTACATAGTAGCTTTCTTATTTTTCTTTTTAATGTTTACTGATTCCACAGAGATACTCCACTTCTACACGGCCTTCCTCTTTTGCTCAAAGTGAAATACTACTGAGTGGCATGAACTTAATTTCACTTACATTTCTCACTACATGTTTCCCTAATTAGAAACACAAAACCACAAGATTTGAAAGGTAAATGAGAAAAGAGTAGTATACTTAGCTGAAATAGGTTATGTATTTTGTGAAAAAGAAGAACAAAAAGCTGGAAAGATCAAAATATTTGCAATGGTTTTCCTGAGTGGTGGGATTATGGATGATTTTCAATTTCTTTAGTTTCCTTTTTTGATTTTCATAATTTTTATTTGGGCATATATTACTTTAATATTAGAGAATAATTATTTGGAAAAAAATTAGACTGTTTCCTTGCACTAAAACATCTTGGAATAAACATTTTAAACTGTAATTATAATAAGTTTATTTCTGAGTGAAAACATAAAAATTAGGGCCTCCCCGGTGGCGCAGCGGTTGAGCGCTGGGTTGCGAAGCTGCCCGCGGCCTCTGCGGCGCCGGTTCGATCCCCGGCTGCTCCCCGGCCACCGGAGGAGGGTCCCACATGGCGCGCAGACCTCTCCTGCCGCCCGCTGCTCCCCTCAGCAGTGTACTTCGGTCCTTCTGCCTGCTCTGCTCCCCGCTCTGGCTCTGGTGAATTCTCTCACCCTCCCGCGCTTCTGACTGTACCCAGTGCATGTATAAACAAAACGAACAAACAAATAAATAAATAAATAAAACATGCCTCTATAAAAAAAAAAAAAAAAAAAAAAAAACCATAAAAATTAAAACAGCAAAATATAAAAAATATGAAGCCATTGACTGATTTTCAAACACTGTAGAGGATGAGATGAAGAAAATCTGAGAACATGGGAATGGAAAGTAGACAGGGGATTGAGAAATGCTGGGAAGACAGCAATAATAAGTATTGTTTCACATCTTCTTTCTTTATAGGGAATAGATCTTAGAGCGAGAGAAAAATCATGAAACCCACAAAATTTCTGTGTTTTTTTTAAGAAGTCTGAAATAACTCTGATTACAAGCTGTGATTATAATTTTATCATGATGATTATGACTTTAACCATTTTGAGGAAACTTCTTTATTGAATTAGCATAGATAGGAAAGTGCCCTTAAGGGGGCTCACAAGAAAGCAAGTCAAAACCTAAGTTAACTTACAATATTCAAACATCATTTTTCCTTTCTTGACCTTAGTGATAGCTACATGGGTGTTTTCTCTTTGTAAATATCCATCAAACTCTATACTTAAAATGAGTATCTTTTTAAAAAAAAAAGATTTATTTATTTATACATACAAGAGCTGGGATATAGGCCAGAGGTGCAGGAGGATGAAATGATTCACCAGAGACAGAGTGGGGAGCAGACCAGGCAGATCTACTGAAATACACTGCTGAGGGGAGCAGTGGGCAAGACAGGAGAGGTCTGCTGTGCCATGTGGGCCAGATCCCTGAGAAGCTGGTGATCAAACTCGTGCTGCTGTGGTTGCTGACAGCTTTACAGTGCTGAGACTGGACTCATTGCACCAGCAGGTAAGCCCTAAAATTAGTGTCTTTCTGGGTGCATTACACCTCAAGTAACGTTCACCTGAAAAAAATCTCATCACAACTCTGTTTCTGTCTCCTCAATGCATGGTGGCAACCCCTGTGTTTGGTTCCCCAGAATATTTTCTTCTATTTGAATCAGCTAGTTCTAGTAGCCCAACCCCTGGGCCTGCAATCCATGGCTATGTGTCTGTAACAGAGCCAAAGAGGGTACTTCCTTAAGCCTCTCTTTGCATGTTGGGTTGGGGTCTCCCTACACCTGGGGCTTTTACTGACCTATAACTCAGAGCAAAGGGAGATTATTTTTAAAGTATGTAGGGAGGGCTGGAGTATTTTAGCACTTTTAAAATATCCCTCTAAGATTTTCCTTTGGTTGGGGGGTTTGGCGTTTACAAACAATTGATTATAACAATCCATAATGCTCCCTCATGGGGTGGAAAGGAAATCTGGTAGTCTTCTTTTCTTGGTTAAAACATAAGGTTCTTGGGCCTCCCCTGGTGGCGCAGCGGTTGAGCGCTGCGTTGCGAAGCTGCCCATAGCCTCTGCATCACCGGTTTGATCCCCGGCTGCCAGCACGAGGGTCCCACATGGTGAGCCGACCTCTCCTGACGCCCACTGCTCCCCTCAGCAGTGTATTTCGTCAGTCTGCCTGTTCTGCTCCCTGCTCTGGCTCTGGTGAATTCTCTCACCCTCCCGCGCTTCTGCCTGTACCTAGTGCTTGTATAAATAAATAAATAAATCTAAAAAAAAACCAAACCAAAAAAACCCATAAGGTTCTTTAACTTGCAGACAAGGAAAATGTTCCCCATGACACCTCTTCCCGTATGTGGTCCACGTGAAAGAATGAGCCCTAGATATACACAAGGGAAAAAAAAAAGAAGGCAAGATTAAAAAAAATAGTTTCTGCGGCTCCATTGTCAAACACTGAATTATTAACTAATTGTCACCTATATTTGTGGAATCACTTGCCATAGGCAGAATGAAATTTTTTTTTATTTTTTTATTTTTTAAAACAGTTTATTTTTTTTTTTTTAAAGATTTATTTATTTATTTATACAAGCACTGGGTACAGTCAGAAGCGTGGGAGGGTGAGAGAATTCACCAGAGCCAGAGCGGGGAGCAGAGCAGGCAGAAGGACCAAAGTACACTGCTGAAGGGAGCAGCAGGTGGCAGGAGAGGTCTGCGCGCCATGTGGGACCCTCCTCCGGTGGCCAGAGAGCAGCCGGGGATTGAACCGGCGCTGCAGAGGCTGCGGGCAGCTTCACAACCCAGCGCTCAACCGCTGCGCCACCAGGGAGGCCCGGCAGAAAGAAATTAAATGATGGGACTCAGCCAATTCTTAGGCCTAAGTCCTGCAGCCTATCCTGTAACCTATCCTGAGATTTTTCTTTCTAACCTTTAATCTGGTCTTTAATATGATGATGGTCAAACTGGGAATGATTTATGAAAGGAGCCCTCTGATCAGGACTGTTCAGCTGCGGCACTACCTGTAGGCCTGGAAATAAGCTAATTTATCTATGCTGGGGTTTTTTTTGTGTGCCTTTCTGGATCTTCTTGAAAGGATTCATACCATATAAATATATCAAACCACACATTACTCAATTCTGATTGCTTTCACCAGAGGAAAGAAAAAAGGAAGTAAGGAAAAAATAATAGACCAGGTGCTATGAGTGTCTAATTTTATCTCAGTAAATATTTAATATTTTTGTTATCCTTCAGCATCCTATCTGATCTTGGGAAAAGTATTCATAAATTTCTTAGATTTCATTCACATTTACCTATTGTGGTAGCTTGAATAGATACAAGCATGGAATATTTTATTGATGTATTATGCATTTGCTAGTACCAGGGAAAAGCACATTATATCATCTCCATTATGAATGTTTTATTTAAATATTTAAACACAAAAACACCTAATGCAAGTATGTAAAAGTATATTCAAATTTGAAATTACTTCAAAAATTAAGAGCTGCATTGATCCATGTATGTTTTCCTAAATAAATATTAAACATTTAGTTCTAGAACTAAATATATAAGAGTGACACTTCCTTCATTTCTGTCTTATGTATATTCTGGATATCTTTCTATTGTCATAGCTACAAATCTAACCCTTCATGAATGGGTTTTAAGGTAATTCTGTACACATATAATTGCATTTCCCCCCCCAAATCATTGTGAATTCTTGCTATAAATAATTTCAAAGAGCATTAGAAAATTTTAGTCCACATATATCTCAAAGCTTCTAAATATAAAAAGTCATCATAAAAAATAAAAAGTCAAGCAAAAAGTGCAAATTTATGTCCAATAAAAATAAACTGTTCTTTGTATAAATGAATACTTATCAAACAATAAGGAAAATACAAATAGACTATTTAAGAAAATGGGTATGCGGGCCTCCCCTGGTGGCACAGAGGTTGAGCGCTGGGCTGCGAAGCTGCCTGCAGCCTCTGCAGCGCCAGTTCGATCCCCGGCCACCGGGTGAGGGTCCCACATGGCGCACAGACCTCTGCTGTCTGGCCCACTGCTCCCCTCAGCAGTGTACTTCGGTCCTTCTGCCTGTTCTGCTCCCTGCTCTGGCTCTGGTGAATTTTCTCACCCTCCCGCGCTTCTGACTATACCCAGTGCTTGTATAAATAAATAAATAAATCTTAAAAAAAAAAAGAAAGAAAATGGGTATGCGCCATAAACTGATGACTCATGAAGGAAGACATGCAAATGATCAATAGGGGCTTCTCTGGTGGCCTACAGGTTAAGTCTCAGCACAGTCACTGCTACTGCCTGAGTTTGATTCCTGCCCAGGGAGCTAAGGCACATATGATGCAGCAGACCTCTCCTGTCTCACCCGCTGCTCCCCTCAGCAGTATATTTCAGTCAGTCCACCTGTTCTGCTCCCCACTTGGTCTCTGGTGAATCACTTCACCCCCCCCTTGACCCCCACACCTCCTGCCTACATCCCAGTTCTTCTACACACAAAAAATAAACACAAATGATCAATAAAGGTGTTAAAAATATCGGGTTTCATTAGTAAGTACGGCATCACTCTACAATATAACATATTTGGGAAGCATATTTTCATGTAAAATCAACATAATCAAGACTTTAAAAAAAACTATGCCATGATGTCTAGGATCTGGGAAATGAGGGCTTCCATTTGCTATAAATGGATGTAAACTGCTATAAACTTTCAGCAAGACAATCTGACCACATACCTTTGGTCAAGCAATGTGACCTCTAAATTCATAGATTAATTCAAGGACAGCCTCCACCTCCTTAGACCACACAGAGGACTGGACCCAGGGCTGGCAGATGGCAGGAACAAATCTGAACCTGGTGCTGGCTGGGCCTTGGAGGTGGTGTGTCTCCTGAACACCAGTGGCACTTCTGTTCAGAGGATCACCTTTCCTCCCGAGCTAGTACCCGTCCTTCCCCACCCTCAACTCCCCCACACCACCCTGCCCCTCTATTCTGTTATATCAACAATGAACAGTCTTTTCTCACTGAAGAAGGCCTTTGTAGAGGCAGGAAGACCACTGAGCAGGTTTTTCTATGATCCCATGCAGACCGGGTAAAGGAGGAGTCAGAGTCCTCAGTGGTTTTTAGCAGGCTTTTATTGGGATTTACCAGGTACACAGCAGGCAGGGGTGCTGGGGGGCCAGTCTTCACTCTACTGGGCTCTCCGGCATTTTCTCTCTCTCTCTCTCTCTCTCTCTCGCTCTCTCTCGCTCTCTCTCGCTCTCCCCCACCTTCTGCTGGTGTCCCTGTGATGCCACCCTTAAAAGCGCAGCCTTAGCCCAGGTGAATCCCATCTACATTTGCCCACACCTTGCTCCAGCGCCCGCCATCAGGCATGCATTCGGGACCACAGGGTTCCATCATCTATCCTAATGGCAGGAAGGCAGAAAAGCCTGATACTTTTTACCTTATCCTACAGCCTTCTAAAAGCCTTTACCGTATTTCCTGTGCCAGACATTCTGACAGGGAAGGACAGTGGTTGAGGTGTTACTCTCACAGCTGATAAAGCACAGGCAGACTGGTAATCTAGAAAGTTGGGATTCTAGCTTCCTTGACATGAATCAGCCACTGCAGCAAAACAAGTCAAACATCTTTTTCTCCCTCCCTGCTTTACATGCCAACCAAGTTAAATTACCCTAGGCCAATGATTTTCAAAGAATGCATGATGATGATTACCTGGACCTTCTCAGATATATACAAATTCCTAGGCCCCACCTAAAATCCTCAGGGTTGGGGAGAGATGGGGGGCAGGGACTGGTGCTGGAGGGTGGGGCCTGCAGACTGTGCTAGAGCAGGCCCTCCAGGGGATTCTGAGAGGCTCCAGTCAGGACCACTGGGCCTAGGATTGCAGAGCGCTATACATTCTTTCAGGTCACCACACCACATAGAACATCTGTACCATAAACTACCTGTTGGAAAGTCTTATTTTTTAAGTTAGCTCTTTACTGAGCCCCAACCAAATGTCATGCAAAATCCTAGGTGGAGGAAAGACATTCAAGAAGGTTCTCTGAATGTCCCTTAGGCGACCTTTAAAGTACCAGCATGAGCTTTATTAGTAGCTAAAGCATGGAAAGACTTCAGTTAATCATGGGTTATGATTGGTTACCAAGTGAATGATGTGGAAGAAGAGGAAGAAAGACTGTAGTTAAACACCTCCTGTAGGATCCTTTGCCTCAGTCGCAGGTTCCCGGAAATCAATACTAGAAAACTGGGGAAGCTTAGTCAGTGTTTAAGAGCCTCTTTCCCAGCTTGTCACGATGTAGGCAAGAAAAAGATGTGTGCAGAATCTTTGATAGCTTGTCAGTGCCGTTCCTGTACTTGTACAGAATATGTATATTTGTGGAGGGAATGCTTGGCATACTGGAGCCTACAATGACTGATGATATCTCGATACTGTTTTTCACATGATGTTGAAAAAAGTGAGAATCACTGTCGTTGTCTTCTATATTTTGTCCCCCAGTGCGATTGTCCCCTGACTGAGATGCCTGGTTTTCAGGCCCAAATCTCTCCAGAAGAAAGGAACAAGGAGGGTGTAGTGCCAGGATGGCACAGATCAGGATCTCTATGAACTGAGCAGATGGGTTAAGGTGAAAGATTCCTGGAGCCCTCGGTGGCTTTTTTAGGCTTTTATTGTCATTTTACCAGGTACACAGCAGGCAGGGGTACCGGGGGGCCAGGAGGCTGGCAGCCCCTGGTGAATCTTCACTCTTCCTGGGCTCTCTGTCGTTCTCGTGGTCTCTGCTTCTCTGCTGGTTCTGCTCTCTCGTTTGTTCTCCTTCTGGTGGTTCTGTTCCTTCAGGTTCTCTCATTCGTTCTGGCATCCCCGTGATGCCCCCCCTTATAAGCCAGTCTCAGCCCAGGTGTACCCACCTATGCATGCCCACACCTTTCTCCAGGTGTCTGCCATCAGGCATGCATTTAGGACAGCAGGGATCCATTAATGCCAATGGAGGGAGGGTGGAAAAGCCTGATACTTTTCTTTTTTAAAGATTTCTTTATTTATGCATACAAGAACTGGGGTACAGGCCAGAGGCGTGAGGGGTGAGAAGATTCACCAGAGACAGAGTGGGGAACAGAACAGGCAGATACTTTTTACTTACCCTGCAGAGGGTGACTCTGGCTCTGAATAAGACCCATTCTAGTGAAAGAGAAGGGGGCAGAGGGGACATCATTCTTGGGGAAGGGAAGTGGTGAGACTCCATGCGGAGATGGGGATTGGGCTTGGGAAATTGCTTTCCTCCTCTCTTTTCTACCCTGCTCCTATTTACCACGCATTCCCTTCAATGTGTGCATGCATGCATGCGAGGGCACACACAGTCATGAAATAGTACATGATGTATTCCAATGCTACCACCGTGACTGGTGCATGATAGGTCATTGTCATCATCGTCCTTACCATTCTTTTCTTATTTTCTTTTATTTATTTACGCATACAAGAACTGGGGTACAGGGCAGAGTTGTGGGGGTATAAGGGGCAGGAATGGGCACAGGGCAGGATTTCTAATCCAGCAGACTGGGTAAAGGAGGAGAGGAGAGTCCTCAGTGGCTTTTATTGGGATTTACCAGGTACACAGCAGGCAGGGGTACTGGCAGGCCGGGAGGCTGGCAGGCCTCCCAGCCCCCAGCAAGTCTTCACTCTGTTTGGGGTCTCTGGCATTCTTTGCTGCTCTGCTCTCTCGTGGTTCTCCTTTTCTGCTTCTCTGCTTCTCTGCTTTTCTGCTTCTGCTGGCATCTCTGTGACACCACCCTTATAAGCCCAGTCGTAGCCCAGGTGAATCCCAGCTACATATGCCCACACCCTACTCCAGGAGCCCACCATCAGGCATGCATTCAGGACCACAGGGTTCCATCATCTATCCTAATGGCGGGAGGGCAGAAAAGCCTGATACTTTTACCTTACCCTACAGGGGGTGTGTGAGAGGATTCACCAGAGACAGAGTGGGGAACAGAACAGGCAGACTGCTGAAATACACTGCTGAGGGGAGCAGCGGGCGAGCCAGGAGAGGTCTGCTGCACTATGTGGGTAGCTCTGTGGCCGGGGATCAAACTCATGCTGCAGTGGCTGCGGACAGCTTCATAGGTTGCGTCTTAACCCCTTGGGCCACCACAGAGGCCCCATTCATTTATTTTAAAGGTAGTAGTTTTTCTTTCTCCTTCTCTTTTTTTCCCCCTTTCTGTTGTTTAGTTATCTGCCTCTCAATATCCCACGTTGAAGCCCATTTGATATGTTACTGTTCTCTCCCTCTGGGGTGTCCTTTGCATTCCTCAAATGACTAGACAACAATAATTACGCCCTTCTTCTATCTGGTCACTCATATTACAGATGTTATGTTGGGTGGTGTTGTGTGTCCTGACATTGTGAGTTTCAGTTGTGTGTCTGCATTCGTCCCTCATGGAGAGTTCCTTAAGTGACAGCGCCTATGTTTGACACCTAGTCACATCTTCAGGGCAAGCACAGCACTTGGCACTTATTAAATGTGTGTTAAGTGAATATTGAATAAGTTGAGTCACTAAAAGGGCAAGTCTGAAAGCTGTTTGCTTTGGTGTGAGCACACTGCCCATCAACACTGTGTTAGCACTTAGTGTCTGATCTTAGTTTTCCAAAAGCTGCTTTTTTGTCTTATCTTTCATAGATTTTGCTGTCTTATTGCTTCTGAATTTTTAGCAACAGCTTCCTTATGTGCAGTATCTTGAGTTGCAATTTATTCCAATTTTGTCAGCTTTGTCACATCTTCCATGGAGAGAGATTTTTTTCCCTTTCATGTTGGAATCCAAGACATTGTTGGCTAACATTTACTGAGCTCTTACTATTCATTTATTCAACAAATATGTATTGAGTATCTATGACATGCCAAGCATTGTTCTAAGTGTGTTATGAAAGAGAAAGGATAAAAATACATGCTCTGTATCTGGCTCTGGACTGAATGTTTTCTCCGTATACCATCTCATTAAATCACATGTTGTGAAAATGAACTTTTCCAAGTTTCATGGCACATGTCAACCTAGAGAACTGGGAAGTGTTTCTAATTTGCATTCATTTCTTTTACTTTATTTTGGCAAAAGAGATCATCAAATTATCACTAACTCTGCCATATCCCATTATATATTATAAAATTTACAAAGTTCCTTTTCTGGCTCACATTTCTTTATTATTTAGCATCGAGTAGGTACTCATTAAAACTGCATCCTAGCCCCTGGGGAACATCCAGCAACTAGTGTTTATGGGGTGAGATTACTAGAAGTATTTTGTGCCCTGGCAGCAGTGAGATAAGACCAGTAAAGCTCCCACGTGCTTGGTTTCTTAGAACAATAATTATTATTAAGATGACAATCACATGGCACAGAACTTTGAAACACCTGGTTTGATTTGCAACCCTTTGTTGAAATTAGAAACTACTGAAGAGTGATAATGACATAGTTTATCTAATTTTCCTACTTAACATTGTTTCTTCAAAATACCCACAATGAAATATTGTTTTATTATGGTAAAGAAGACGAATAAAATTTGCCATTTAACCATTTTTAAGTGTATTCAGTTCATAACATTAAGTATATTCATGGGCCTCCCCGGTGGCGCAGCGGTTGAGCGCTGGGTTGCGAAGCTGCCCGCAGCCTCTGCAGCGCCGGTTTGATCCCCAGCTGCTCCCCGGTCACTGGAGGAGGGTCCCACATGGCGCGCAGACCTCTCCTGCCGCCCGCTGCTCCCCTCAGCAGTGTACTTCGGTCCTTCTGCCTGCTCTGCTCCCCGCTCTGGCTCTGGTGAATTCTCTCACCCTCCCGCGCTTCTAACTGTGCCCAGTGCTTGTATGTATAAATAAATAAATATATAAATCTTTAAAAAAAAATTAAGTATATTCACACTCTTGTGAAACAGAGAAATTTCTCATCTTGCAAATCTGAAACTCTGTATTTTTAAAACAACTCTCCTTTCCCCACCCACCCCCTTGAAATAGTTTTATTGGACTTTTACACACAAAGCTTATAGAGGTCAATCCTTTTCTTGTATAGGTCTCTAAAAGCACAAGAACAGTGAAGATAAAAAATCAAGTTGCTGTCCATGATTCCTGTGTGTCATTTTATCCATCTGTAAGAGTCAGTGCCTGTCAGAGCCGCCCGAGTAGCTGCAAGCCTTACAGAGAACCCGGGCTGGGAGACGTGCCAGGGAGTTGAAACAACTTTTGCTTGTTTGTGTGTTTTGGGAGAACTTCTGGAAACAGATTCTAATATGAGATAAAAGGACCATGGAGCTGTGGGCTCACCCCTTTCCCCCCTGAAATGCTGTCGTTCTTTTCTTCACATCCTGAACAATAATTACGTGGCCTGCACTTACACAGTCCAGTGACAAGAATCTCGCTGCACCTGAGGTCAAAGTGCCTTCATTGTTTTCCCATTACAGTTACTACAGGCTTTGGGAAAACATTACAAAACTGTTATTTTCTGTATCTGGTCTGGTTCTTTGTCCTGACTGCTTTAGGCTTGCTTCCTTTCCTCCTAAATGCAATCTGGATTTTGGATGTAGTAAAAGAAAAATTTAGAAATAAACAGAATACTAACATCTGTCAACGGGCCATCCACATCAGTATTGTTCATTCTGAGATTCAACGGGCAGCAGTATAGAGAACAGCTTGATATGGGATGAGTCTGAGAGTCTGGGGAGCTCCTAGAGGATGCCTTTGTTTGGTTTGGTCTTCGGTCCTTTCAAAATCTCTGATGTCATCCTTCCTCCCATTCTTAGTGCATGTGTTTCAGGCAGCGCTAACCACCACTTACTTCAGGAGTAAGCATGTCATCCCAGCCATGGCAATGACAGAACCCACTGTGTTACTCTTAATCTCTGGCTCAGGCTCTACAGATTGAGTCCTGGCAGAAATATGTGTCCAGTGCAAGATAGCTCTGTAATAATGGGTAACATGGTCAAAGAGAGTCCAAGTGAACAGGTCACAGTTAAGGTCACTGGTTCCATCTGATTAGAAGGAGGGCTAGGAAATTAGATCCATAACATGAAATAAAGTGAGATTTCATTAAGAAGCTGGTAATGAATTAAAAACATGTAAATACAGGGCCTCCTTGGTGGCACAAGAGATTAAGTCTTAGCACTATGAAGCTATCTGCAGCCACTGCAGCACCAGTTCAATCTCCGGCCAGAGTGCTGACCCACAGGGTGTGCAGCAGACCTCTCCTGTCTCGCCCGCAGCTCCCCTTAGCAGTGTATTCTGTAAATACACCTGTTCTGCTCCCTCCTCTGTCTCTGGTGAATCCTCTCACCTCCCCGCGTCTCTGACTACACCCCAGCTCTTGTATGCAAAAATGAATAAATCTTTAAAAAAAAAAAAGTAAAGACAGATCCAACCCTGAAAATTTTTTAGAGACTTGAGAATCAAGTAAAAACATTCCTAAATTATAGTAAATATATATATAATATATTATATATATTTATGAAATATATTGAAACTTTATTTTTTGATAAAGAAAAAAGTAAAGCATGCCATTTCTACCCTGTGTAGTGTCTATTTGCCACATTGGTACCCTAATATACAGATAGCTGATTTATCATCTCCTATTTCAAGAACTATTTCTGGAAATTTTTTTTTAATTAATTTATTTATTTATACAAGATCCGGGGTACAGACCAGATGGACAGGAGGGTGAGAGGATTCACCAGAGACAGAGCAGGGAACAGAACAGGCAGACTAACGAAATACACTGCGGAGGGGAGCATGGGGCAAGGCAGGAGAGGTCTGCCACGCCATGTGGGATTCTCACCCACCGGCCGGGATCGAACCCATGCTGCAGAGGCTTCAAACAGCTTCACAGTGCGGTGCTCAACCGCCTGCGCCACCAGGGAGGCCCTATTTCTGAACATTTATAAGTGAACTGTGCCTTTGAGTTGAAGATTAACTTGTTTAGAAGACTTTGTGCTGCCAAAAATACCAAAAGATAACAAAAAAATACTAAAGAAATACACAGCTCAAACTTTGCTGATCTTCATGATAACCTAATTTCTCTCATGCTCGTCTAGCAATTTGAGGCACCATTCATTCTCCTACACAGGTTCCTAGGACAGTATCTTTCCAAATCTCTGACCCTGACTAAATGAAGAAATAGTTTAAATGGAAATCTAGAAAAAAGATTTACACACATATATATAAATATATACATATATATACATAACTGAGTAACTGACAAAATATTACATGAAATATTGCTTTCCTTTGTGACGTGCAATTCATTGATTTTTTAAAATTCCATTCTATCTAATTCTCTTTCTCTTTTCATTTTGCTCTATCATATTCCATTTCATTTTAAATATGTTATTTGTAACTCAAAGAATTGACTTCACAACTTACTAAGTAATCTTAACAAGTTGTTTGAAAAATATCACCCTGGTTTAGAGTACAGCAAAAGGATGAAGACTAGAAATGTCTTCCCTCTGTGTCAGCCTGAGAACGTTGCCAATTTCTTTCAAATTTCCTTTTCACATTCATTTTTCATTCATTTATGTGTTCTTTTAATTCACTAATGAGAGCCATATCTATGAAATTCTTATCATGAGTTGAACATTTGACCAGTTATTAGAAATACAGCAGTGGGTGGGAAAGTTTTCAGAGTTTATAGGACTAACCAACTCTGAGGAAACTTGAGTTAAAATGGATTTAAACCCCGAGAAAGGAGAATGGTAGAGTGAGGAAGGAAGTGGAATGTGCCCTTGGATCACAGCACTGGGGAATCATTTACTCGAGTTTCCGGACATTACCAATGGATGCAGTTTTCAGGAAGCAAGACATTTCGCTCATTCTGCTAATATAATGATGAATAAACATGGTTCTCACCATTGCTACTAGTCAGAGCATAGGGGTGCGTAACACATAAATGATTATAATACAATATAAGAATGCGACAGACCAACATAGTCATTTTCAAATTCATGGAGTTACAGGAGAAGAAATGGAGACTGCAAGTAGGGCAGGGAAAACAGGAGACACAAATGCTGTGGATGGAACATGGGTGAGGGGAGTTATTTTCCAAATAGGAAGAGATTTGAGTATTTTTTACATGTTGAGGAAAAGGAATCAGGGGAGAAGTCAAGACAGGGCATGATTAACTTTTGTGGTGAGAATTCACCTGTGAAGGAGACACTAGCATGGTGACCGCTCTATGGATAAAAGAAAGAAAGAATAGGCAGAGCTTTTAATATTATGAAATTTATTTTTTTTTAAAGATTTATTTATTTATACAAGCACTGGGTACAGTCAGAAGCGCGGAAGGGTGAGAGAATTCACCAGAACCAGAGCGGGGAACAGAACAGGCAGACCGATGAAATACACTGCTGAGGGGAGCAGCGGGCGGCAGGAGAGGTCTGTGCGCCATGTGGGACCCTCGCCGGGGGGCCAGGAATCAAACTGGTGCTGCAGAGGCTGCGGGCAGCTTTGCAACCCAGCACTCAACCACTGCGCCACCAGGGGAGGCCCTCAGCAGGTTCGTTTTATAGTGCCCAGTTCTCCTAATTACCAGCCTTTTTAAAGAATCTTCTGGAGTATGTTAAGAGTATTTTAAAGATTCCTGCTATGGGCCTACACCCCAATACTTGTACGCAAAAAAATAAAGGACATTACCAGTACCCCACAAGTCTGCCATTCCTGGGGATTTCTTCTGCTAGTCTCTCTCTAACCAATGATGACCAATACTTTTATTTTTTTTTTAAATTTTTTTTTTTAATTTTTTTTTTTATAGAGGCATGTTTTATTTATTTATTTGTTTGTTTGTTTTGTTTATACATGCACTGGGTACAGTCAGAAGCACGGGAGGGTGAGAGAATTCACCAGAACCAGAGCGGGGAGCAGAGCAGGCAGAAGGACCGAAGTACACTGCTGAGGGGAGCAGCGGGCGGCAGGAGAGGTCTGCGCGCCATGTGGGACCCTCCTCTGGTGGCCGGGGAGCAGCCGGGGATCGAACCGGCGCTGCAGAGGCCGCGGGCAGCTTCGCAACCCAGTGCTCAACCGCTGCGCCACCGGGGAGGCCCATGACCAATACTTTTAATTCTAACAAGCAGGACACTTTTTTTTTTAAAGATTTATTTATTTATGCATACAAGAGCTGGGGTATAGGCCAGAGATATGGAGGGAGGGAGAGGACCCACCAGAGACAGAGTGGGGAACAGAACAGGCAGACCAACCGAAACACACTGCTGAGGGGAGCAACAGGTGAGACAGGAGAGGTCTGCTTTGCCATGTGGGTTGCTCACTGGCTGGCTGGGGATCGAACTAGTGCCAAACAGGACACTTTTAAACAAGGAAAAGATACTCTTCAATGCAAGAAGGTATCTCTTTAAAAGTTGTCCAAATAAGGATATTATTTCCAACATGTTCTCTATTATTTACCCAAAATGTTTTCCTCACTCTTATATTGTTTGCCTAGTTGGAATAAAAGTGGAGAATAAGCCAATCAGAAGGCTTTTTTCTAGAAGACTCCCCTTAGAAATAAACATTTGGAAATGAAATGGGAAGCAGAATTAAAAGCAAATGTGAACCTATTTATTTAATAAGTAACCTGTTTCTGTCATCTCATGTATCAGATACATTGAAATCTTTTAAAAATATCAAAAATATTTTCCTATTAATTACAAAATGAAAATTTGGAAAATAAAGAAAAGTCAAAACAATCCGCAATCCATCACCCAGATACCATTGTTTATAATGGTGAAATACTGGAAACATTTCAATGTCCCTAAGCAGGTGATGTTTAATTAGATGGTGATACATATAAAAGACACCTATACATGTATTAAAAAGAACGAAGTAGCTCATACAAACAGAAATGGGAGTTCTTTTTTTTTTTTTTTTAAGATTTATTTATTTATTTATACAAGCACTAGGTACAGTCAGAAGTGCGGGAGGGTGAGAGAATTCACCAGAGCCAGAGCGGGGAGCAGAACAGGCAGACAAACGAAGCACACTGCTGAGGGGAGCAGCGGGCGGCAGGAGAGGTCTGCGCGACCATGGGACCCTCACCTGGCGGCCGGGGATCCAACCGGCGCTGCAGAGGCTGCGGTCAACTTCGCAGCCCAGCGCTCAACTGCTGCACCACCGGGGAGGCCCAGAAATGAGAGTTCTTGACAGTGTGGACCAATGACCACGAATATGACAGGATGAGTGTATGCCTCCAGAAACATTTATTATTAAAGTTCAGCTATTTTTCTTCCCCAATGTTTTGTCTCTGTGTAAGCTAACTATACTTAATGATAGCCTCAGATGAGCTATCTCAGTCAAATAAACTAGAAATTAAGATGAACTCCAGAAAAATAAATCAACACCTCATTCTGTGGATTGAGATTTGTATCTGCTCATAGGAATTTAAGTCTGTCACCATAGCAGAATGGAGTTTTGAAAACATTGAGTTGTTATAGAAAAGTAAGTTGCTTTACTTGCACAGTGAGATTATGGTAAATTATGCCCTCCTTTTATTTGTTTCTATTCAGATTTTTTTTCATGTTCAGTTTCATGTTTAGTCATGTTCATTGATTAACCCAAGTGGATATACTAACCCAACAAAATTCCAAGATGTAAAGATTTATCATAAAATATTCTAACTCAGAGACACTGATCATATGGTTTAATAGTCTAACATAAATAAAACTGTAGTTTTCTTGCCTCCTCCTCCAGCTCCCATAAAATGAATGAGGATTGACATGGGATATATCCATCTTCAATTTAGAAGTGAAAAAGTCTTAGAACTCTATGTAAAAAATGATTTCACTTATGTTGAAATTGCATAATGAAGCAGGATTTGAATGTTCACTTTTTACTCAAACACCTTGGATGTCAAATAGATATGACTTAAGTTTGTTTTTTTAAAAAAGGATTTATTTTATTTATTTATGCATACTAGAGCTGGGGTGTAGGCCATGGGTATGGGGGAAAGGGGTGGCAATTCACCAGAGACAGAGGGGGGAGCAGAACAGGCAGATGTATTGAAATACACTGTTGAGGGGAGCAGCAGGCGACACAGGAGAGGTCTGCTGCACCACGTGGGTTAGCTCCCTGGCCAGGGATCAAACTCATGCTGCAGTGGCTGCAGATAGCTTCATAGTGCTGAGACTTAACCCTTTGTGCTACCAGGGACAACCTGACTTAAGTTTGATTTAGGAGTCATTTAGAAACACTCCAGACTTGAGAGACAATGATATTTGAGAATAATGGCAAATAGCTATTTCTCATCTATTCAGGGCACATTTATGGTAAATATTAGTTTGAAAACCAATACTCAAGTGTCTTAGGGGAATGTCAGTTACATAGAGTTACTACATTTATAACATTTCCTATTATGTACTAATTCATGATTTTTGGCATGTCATTATCTTTTGTGAAACACTCAAGTGTCAGTAAACCAAGTATGACTTATCCAGGTATAATATATTAGATGTAGAATTCAAGATGCAACTAGAATAATCCAAGTACAAGATAGTTTATTTACAATTGTCTAAAAGTTGATATCTTCATTAGAAATACAGCTGATGAATTATCCTTTTCCCACCACTATGATTCCCTCCCTCCCATTTTAATTATGTTTTATAACCATCACATTTTTTTAAGAGCCAGTATGAATGGATTCTCTTCTCTGAAGATATCTATTGATATACTTCACTCAGAATGAGATGTATTTTGTTTTTTGATTTTTGCATATATCAGTACTCATCAGCATTACTGCGTTTATTACATACAATTTGCTTCAGGGTGTCTCCTAAAGAATTCCCCTTTGAAACTCTGGGCCCAAGCACAGTGTTCAACATATACTAATAACATGCATGAGCTACTGCCAATGTTTAGATACTGGTTCTTAGTTAGCAGTAATAGTACCTAAATATTTTGGTAAGTTTAAATATTTTCAAAAACAAGTCTTTTTTTTAAAAATGAATATATCATCTGAATGATTATTTTGCATTGTCAAGTTTTATTTCCCAACAATAGTGACCCACAGGATTTCCCATTCTACATGCTCCCTGTACAGTGAGAAGATGACACTCTTCTCATCAAGAAGTGTGGCTAATGTCCCTTTCTCTTGAATCTGAGTGGACATCTGGGGCTATTTCAGTTGCAAGTGATACTATATGGCTTCTAAATGTAGGCCATAAACATGCCATGTACTTCTGCTTTGTCCTCTTGGGACATTGTTCTTGAAATCCAGTCACTATTCCAGGAAGCCAATGGTCGCATGGAGAGACCACTTGCAGATGTTCCATCCAACTAACCCGGCTGCCATCCCAGCTTTCAGCCAGGATCAACTGCTGTACATGTGAATAAGTTCTAGCCCCTAGCTGTTGTCACCAGCCAATGTGGCAGGGAGAAGGAAAGGCTGCCCCTGCTAAGCACTATACAAATTGCAGGTTTAAAAGCAAAATACACAACGGTTGTTCTTTTTTTTAAAGATTTATTTATTTTTACAAGAACTGGGGTATAGGTCAGAGACGTGGGAGGGTGAGAGGATTCACCAAAGACAGAGTGGGGAGAGGAAGAGGCAGAGGGACTTAAGATACTGCTGAGGGGAGCAGCGGGCGTGGCAGGAGAGGTCTGCCATGCCATGTGGGAATCTCCCTGGCCTGGGATCTAACCCACACTGCAAAGTCTGCAGACAGCTTCACAGTGCAGCACTCAACCTGCTGCGCCACTAGGGAGACCCCCATAATGGTTGTTGTTTGAAGTCACTAAGTAAAGGTAGCTCGTTGTGCACCAGTAAGTAACCAGAACGACCATCACTAGTTCATACACTAGTGGAAATGGGTGGGAGGGCTGAGGATCCAGAGCCCTCTCTTTATTTCCTGTTTTTAATCCAGGTGCAGTGAGATGCAGCATGGTCAAATAGAAGTAGGATTAGATTCAGCAAGATAACCACAAAGGACAGTCCCTGGAAAATTAGAGCTAATTGCATTTCAAATAGAAACACTAAACATGTATTTGTGTTGCACAGATTACTTTGGAGGGGTGGGGACCCTGAAGAAATATTTAAAGATATTACAGAATGATTGTGGCAAACTCTTCTAATATCTTATCGACACAGTAGGAATCAGGTTATAGTTCTGAGAAGTTTAATTATCTAATGCCGGCATTCTGTGATCTTGTGAAGGACCTCTTACTTGCTTCCGGATGATTTCAAGATTTGCACAAAGTTACCGAATAATCAGTGTGAGGAGAATATGGTTATGACCTCCTTAATACTTTTGACATAGTAATCATATTGCAATGAAAAAATGACACAGGAGTGAAATGTGTGCTGCGAGTGTAGGTGAGTTAACTGGCTGGCCCACAAACATAGGCTAGTTTCTCTCCTGAGAAATTATGTGTGACAGTTAAATTAACCTTAGGGACTTGGAGGTTGGCAAAGATTTGCATTTTTTTTTTCATTCTTTATTTATGAACTGCCAAGTTCTTTTGAGAGTACAACAGAGCACTTTTATATTAACAATGAAATACATTATTTGGGAGGAAGCAATGAAGAATGAGATTGAAGAAACCAACTTGGGGCTTATCAACCACCTCAATCTATGAAAATACTGCAGCATATCACCTTGAGTAACACTGCCTTGGCCCCTTAATGAGAATAAAATGTACATGATTTTTTATCAATGACAAAAGGCTATTAGGTTCTAGTTTTCCTTTTATCCTGTTTAAGTTAACCTACCTATTTTTAATGTTGAAAATGGCAGCAGTCAAGTCCACAGTCTTTGACTTATGCTGACAAGAGCACATTTCTTTAGATACACAACTGAACAAAAGCAAGTGTGTCTACTTGCTCCATAAGTATGGGTTACCCTCCCTGATAAAATTGGAAGAAATGGATATTAAGGCCCACCGCCCTTCCCTTGGATCTTGTTTTCTCTCTTTTGACTGTAAGTCTGAGTGGTGACTGGTTTATACAAACTACAAGTATCATTCCTAGTCACATTTTTTTGCACTTTTACAATTAGTGCAAATTTATAAAAAGAGAAGGCTAGTAGCCCTTGTCATGGTAGATTCCTCCTGGAGGGTTGCTCCATCCTACTCCTTGAGTCTTAGAAGGCTAATGCTGATCAAAGATAATTATGGGGGTGGAGGGAAAAAAGAAAAAGAAAAAGATAATTATGAGGTAGCTCTTCTGCTCCCCATTTTGTCTCTGGTGAATCCTCTCACCACCACCCCCTACCTCTGGCCTGCACTCCAGCTTTTGTATGCATAAATAAATCTTTTTTTAAAAAGCCAATATGTTGACAGAGTAGATGCAGAAAGATGTTCACACAGTATTGTTAGTACTTTATATTGTTCAAAGCATACACATTCTGTTTATGAAGAACATTTAGCAACTGGGGAGATATTATATAGACTAGCACTCCAACCTGTAAGTAGATTGTGATTACAACCATGCAAGAAAGAGTTGGTAGAAAAAGGAGAGAAACATATTACAATGCTAATGAAGGATGTGTTAGGGTAGTATAATAAAATGTGATTATTTTTCTTTTCTCATTTTTCTCTACGTTCTATAAAGTTGATTATATTTTGTCAAAAATTATTTTAAACAATTGTTAAGTGCTTACCAATCCCTCAATCCATCATGAGAAGGTAGAGATCATTTTAGCCTATAGGTTAAGATGAAGTGTCACATTGGGCCTCCCTGTGGTGCAGGGGTCAGAGGCTCAATGCTATCAAGCTATCACCAACCACTGCAGTATGAGTTCGATCCCCACGCAGGGAGATAACTCACATGGTGCAGCAGACCTCTCCTGTCTCGTTCACTGCTCCTCTCAGCAGTGTATTTCAGTCAATCCACCTGTTCTGCTCCCCACTCTGTCGCTGGTGAATCCTCTCACCCCCTGCAGCTTTGACCTACACCCCAGTTCTTGTATGCATAAATAAATAAAATAAATCTTAAAAAAAAAAAAGATAAAAAAAAAAAAAAAGATGCAGCAGCACATTGACAGGTCCTTTCTGAGTCATACCCACCCAGATTCAAGATACGCATAAGGGTGACACAATCCCCTCACAAACTCTGCTCTCTAGTTACTAATTTCCCTTGAAATTAGTAACTGTCACCTGAACTGTCCATCTAACTCCTTCATATCCTCAACCCTTCATACAAGCTGAAGTTAACAAAATACAAACTTCTTCCATGTGTAAGTGAATAATATCTTAGTTTCTCATTTAAAAAAAATAGCAAATGCACATCAGGAATCGCAAAGCTGCTTCTGAGAAAGTTAGAGTCAGTCTACAGGAAGAGGCATGAAGATATGATACTGTGAAGGGCAAGCCTGATTTTGAGGGAAAAACTTTAAAATTAGTGTAGGAAAGCCAGTAAAAAGCAGAAGTGAGATTTGCAAAATAGAAGTAATTGAACTACAAACTACAGGAAAATGTGGATATAAATAAAAGTGGGATAATGACCAGATGTGGAAGGGTGGCAGAAAGTGAATATTTTGGTTTTCTAAAGTGGTCTGACTTTGCATATCTGTAGAATTTGGGGCTTGTTCTTTTGTCAGTAAGTATGTTAGTAAGCTGTGTAGTTTACATTGGTACTTGAAACACCAATTCAAATTGTAGAGAATATAAAAAAAAAAAATCTTGCTTTTCTTTCCTTGCCTTAACAAGGGAAGTTTTCTCCTCTTACACAATTTAATCTTGGATGACTTTGGTTTTCCTGTTCAATACAAACTTTTGATTAAAAGATTATCTTTTACACTGTTAAAAGAAATAGAAGAAGACACAAAGAAATGGAAAGACATCCCCTGCTCATGGATTGGAAGAATAAACATTATTAAAATGGCCATCCTACCAAAAGCAATATACAGATTCAATGTTATTCCAATAAAAATTTCAATGACATTCTTCAAAGAAATAGAACAATTATTGATGAAATTCATATGGAATCACCAAAAACTCTGAAAAGCCAAAGCGCTTCTGAAAAAAAAAAGAAGGGAATGGAGGCATCACACTCCCAGACTTCAAACTATACTACAAAGCCATAATCATCAAAACTGCATGGTATTGGAACAAGAACAGACATACAGACCAATGGAATCAAATAGAAAATCCAGAAATAAACCCACAGATTTATGGTCAACTAATATTTGACAAAGAAGCAAAGAATATGCACTGGAGCAAAGAAAGTTTGTTCAATAAATGGAGCTGGGAAAACTGGGTCACTACATGCAAAAGAAAGAAGCTTGACCACTACCTCATACCATGTACAAAAACCAACTCAAAATGAATTAAAGAACTAGACATAAGACCTGAAACCATAAAATACATAGAAGAAAATATAGGCGAAACACTACATGGCATGCACCTCAAAGACATCTTTACAGACATATCACCCAAAGCAGTGATAGTGAAGGCAAAGATCAACAGCTGGGACTACATCAAATTAAAGAGCTTCTGCACAGACAAAGAGACAATAACCAAAACAAATAGAAACCCCACTGACTGGGAGAAAATTTTTGCACACAACACTAATGATAAAGGACTGATCACAAAAATCTACAAAGAGCTGATGAGAATCAACAAAAACAAAGAAAATAATCCAGTCAAAAAATGGGCAGAAGAGCTAAAAAGAAACTTCTCTGAAGAAGAAATGCAAATGGCCAACAGGCATATGAAAAAATGTTCAACATCACTTGTAATAGGGAAATGCAAATCAAAACTACCATGAGATACCATCTCATACCAGTGAGAATGGCACATATTAAAAAAACTAGCAACAATAAATGTTGGCAAGGTTGTGGAGAAAAAGGAACTCTCCTGCACTTCTGGTGGGAGTGCAAACTGGTCCAACCACTATGGAGAGCTGTGTGGAGATTTCTTGACCTACTAAACATAGAACTTCCATATGATCCAGCAATTCCACTCCTAGGTATTTACCCAAATGACGCAGAAACAATAATTCCAAAGGGCACCTGCACGCCTATGTTTATAGCAGCACTATTTACAGTAGCTAAGCTATGGAAACAACCCAAATGCCCAAAAATAGATGACTGGATCAAGAAGATGTGGTACATACACACAATGGAATATTACTTAGCAATCAAAAAAGATAAACACATGCAGTTTGCAGCAACATGGATGGCGCTGGAAGGGATCATGCTCAGCGAAATAAGTCAGAAAGAAAAAGAAAAATACCGGATGGTCTTGCTCATAGCAGGAATTTAGAAAACCTAAATAAGAGACCAGGAAAAAGACTAATCAATACAAAGTAAAAATCAAAATCAGCAAGCAACTATAAACCAAAGACACACTACGGGGGGGAAGGGGCGGGGAAAGGAAAGACTAGAGTCAAAATAAGGGTAGAGGTGCAATTGTATGGGGAATATAACCAAAATGAAAATGCATACATTGTGCAAAGTTGAAAAAAGATGTAAGAATTATATAAAATAAAATATTTAAATAAAAAAAATTATCATTTACAAGTACCTAACAATAGGTTAATGCAAAATTTATACAAAATGGTATTTAAAACACTTTCTTTTACGGGCCTCCCTGGTAGTGTAGGGGTTAAGTCTCAGCACTATGACACTATCACCATTGTGGCCTGAGTTCTATCCCTGCCCAGGGAGCTAATCCATATGGCACAGCAGACCTCTCCTGTCTTGCCCTCTGCTCTCCCCTTGGCAAAGTATTTCAGCAGATCTGACTGTCCCGCTCCCCACTCTGTCTGGTGAATACTCTCACCCTCTCCCCAACCCCGCATCCCCCACCCATCTCTGGCCCAAACTCCAGTTCTTTTATGCAAAAATGAATACAAATAAATCTTTAAGAAAAACAAAAGACATTTATTTTGAATTTTACTCTGTGTGCATCCAAAATAATTCCTTCAAAGTTTATATTCACTTCCCAAATATGAAAGCCAATATTTCTGAAATTTTGGCCATAATCTTTTGTACTCATCAATATCTTATTTGCATATATTTGGAATAAAGATAAATACATAAATCAAATATATTTGCATATATGTGGAATAAATAACTTCATCTGTACCTTGCTCGAAGTCAAGTTTCAGAATATCATTTAAGGAAATCATTATTTTATCAAATCTAACTCATAGTCTTGATATGTGACTGAGATAGTACTTTGTTAGTATGGTTGTCTATAAGACATTTTTTTAAACAGATTTATTTATGCATACAATAACTGGGGTACAGGCCAGAGGTGTGTGAGGGTGTGAGAGGATTCACCAGAGATAGAGTGGAGAACCGAACAGGCAGATGTACTGAAATACACTGCTGTGGGGAGCAGTGGGTGAGACAGGTCTGCTGCACCATGTGGGTATCTCCCTGGTAAGGGATTGAACTCATGCTGCAGTGGCTGCGGATAGCTTCATAGGTTGCATCTTAACCCATTGTGCTACCAGGGAGGCCCATAAGACATTTTTTCACAAAACAACCAATCAGCCTAACAAATCATCTACCCAGTCTATCTCCACAATCTTTCCTGTTTTTGACAGAAAAGTTAGAATAGTTGTTTACTGAGCACATCTTATTATTAAGGAAGAACTTGTGCAACTCATAAAAAACAATGGGCCCAGCATTGGGGGTCACTGGGTTCTTGCAACATTTATTCCCATAAGCAGATCTCTACAATCCACAATTACTTAACTAACAACTTGTGAACCTGGCAAATACATTTTTGTCATTCAACTGTTATATATGAGTCAACTATGAGTCAAGTGTTTTGGATGTGATTCATATATGAGTCAGGTGCTTGATTCACACCTACTTTTCTTTTGACAATAATCCTTCTTAATGCTCTAATTTTATGATGTAACTTTAGTGAAATTAACCAAGAACAGCTCAAAATTATGCAATTAATTATATTCAGCTTCAATCACAATTACTGCTTAATCTTAGCCTCTCAGCCTGACACCCCACAGAAATTAAATATGTACAGCGGCAGTCATGGGTGGCTTTGTATGGACTTACTACGTAAATTGTACTTATTCTTAAAACTTTAAAAAAATCTCATTGGCTAGTCATGTGTATATTATTTACTTGGACCTAAAGACTTGGAGAAATTAAGGGATAGAGAATGAAGGGAAATTCTTTCAGCAATTTTTGAATATTTCCCTTAACACTCATTTTGAAAGTGTTTAATTGGTGCAATATTTTTTTAAAGTTCCTGTGGTTACATAAATTTGGCTTATGCTGGATTGAAAAATTAAATAGATTTCTTTATGATAGTTTCTTGGTCTTGAGTATGTTAATAAATGTGCTTCTCCAAGAGGTGAGGTAAAATATTTCACAAATTGTTTTGAATGGAGAGCACCCTCTCCTTTAAATTACAACAGCAACTTTGTTGAGATGTAATTGACATGTCATAAACTACACTTGTTTTAGAGTGTAATGAAATTATTTTTAGATCTGTGCAGCAATCACTTAAATCCATGTTTACATTGAATAATTACATAAAAATGCAAGTTTAAAGCATTTTCATCACCTCAAAAACATCTCTTGTTCCTGTTTGCTATACTCGGAATTCCCAGGCAACCACATTCATCTACTTTTTTGTCTATATGATTTGATCTTCTGGGAATTTTATATAAATATAATATTTGGGTTTTGGTGTCTAGCTTCTTTCATTAAGCATAATGTTTTTGAAGCTCAACATTTTTATAGCATATAACAGTACTTCATTTCTTTTTTATTGACAAGTGGTATTCTACATATACACATTTTGTTTATACATTCAAAAGTTAATACACATTTGTTAATGTGTATTTGTTAATGTCCTCCAATTTTGGCTACTATGAATAATGCTACTATGAACATTCATGTGCAAGTTGTTGTGTGGACATACACTTTTATTTCCCTTGGGTAGACTTAGGGTTGAGGTTGTGACTCATATGGTAAATGTATGTTTAACTTTTTAAGAAATGTCCAAACTGCTTTTGAAAATGGCTGCACTAGACAGCACCCCCACTTACAGTGTATGAGAGTTCCAATTTCTCTCACCAACTAGTCATCTTATTGGGTGTGTTAGTGATTATTTTGATTGCGGTTTTGATTTGCATTCTCTGATGGCCAATAATGTTACACATCAATTTATGTGTTTATTGACAATTCATATATCTCCTTTGCTCAAATGTGTATTCAAATTTTTTGCCTGCTTTTAAATTGGGTTATTTTCTTATTATTGAATTGGGAGAGTTACTTGTATTTTGAATACAAGAACTTAATCAAATATGACTTGCAAATATTTGTTCTCTCTGTGGTTTTTCCTTTTACTTCCTTAGTGGTGTTGTCTCAAGCACAAAAATGCTTAATTTTGAAGAAGCTCAACATACAAATTTCTTCTTTTTCTGGTTGTGTTTTTTTGTTGCATCTGTGAACATCCCAAAGATTTATTCTTATGTTTTAAGAGTTTTATAATTTTAACTCTTACATTCATATGAATGATTTATTTGGAGTTAAATTTTTAGTATGAGAGGAAACAAGGGTTTAATGTATCTTTTTGCATGTGGATATCCAATTGTTCCAGCACCATTTGTTGAAAGACTATCCTTTCCCTATTGAATTGTCTTGGCACCTTTGTTGAAAATCAATTGAGCATAATGTAAGGCCCTTTAATATGTTAATGTATGTTGTGAATCTCCAACCGGGAGAATATAAAATGTTCCCCAAAATATTTTTAACAAGGAATGCTTCTCCTTCCCCCTCTTTTCTTAAACTGGCTTTCACACAAGTCTCACTGTGGTCCATAGAACAATCACCTAAAGCTTCTCTAAGGTGCTAAGGGCTCTAGCTTTTCCTAAACAACTTTGTTGCTTGTCTTCAGAGGCTGAGAAGCTGAGTATTACCTTTGAAGCTGCAAAACCAAAGATGTAATTACTGGTAGTTACTAGTAATATGCTTATAGAATGACATCTTACTATGCAAAGATACAAGTAAAGGCTACTGTAAATATTTGTTATTATACTAGCTGCATATTTTACATGGATATAGATATAAAAGGGAGTCTTCTTGGAGGCATAAGGATGAAACTTTGGAACTATGGTGTATTTTGAAATTGTTTTTACATACTTAGGGCAACACAACTCGCTTGATCATGACATCTGACAGGAGTACACATCAGTAAGGTGCTACAGTAAAGATCTATTTGTACATACTTTATTCTACACACAACACACACACACATTATTCATGCACACCTTAGTTGGAGATACATTTTTCCTTTTTAAAGCTAGTAGATTTTGTCTTATTGTTCATAGTTAAACAAATATAAATGCAAAATGTCAGACAATTGCTTAAATGACTTCGTTAAAATGACAATACTATCACTTTAGCATTGTATCACAACAAACAAAATAACTTAGTACAAAAATAAAAGGTGACATTAAAATTAGTGTGTGTTCATCAGCTTGTGGTTTTCCTCCTTGGGTATGTTATGCTTACCTGAAAAGCCCTGTCTGGAAGGAGAGGCAGCGCGGGAAGGCTGTACCAGGTTACAGTTACAGCTCTGCCTTGCTTGATCTTGTCACCTTCAGGCACCGTAGGTAGATGTCCATGACGTCACAGCCCATTTGTCACCCCAGCGAGGTTAAATAGTTACCTCCAGCCTGTGGAGAAGAAGTTTTGGATTTCACACAAATACCGGCTAACTTGTTTCTGCCCATGGAAGAAATTTCTTTACAGCTAAATTCTGCTAAAGGGGCAAATCAAGTTCCCCTCCCATCCTGTAGCTGGACAGGTGGAGAATGAAGGTGGGGCAGAAGGCTGATTAGAGCCTCCTGCCAACTGGAAGTCATTCACTTGTAACTAGAAATGACAGGCAGGAATTCTCATATCTTGCTGCAGTATCAAAGTCTGGGAGCTTCCTCCTCCCGCCTCCCCCTAAAGTAAGTTTCCCAACATTGAACTGTGAACTAAGCAAGCTATCTCCTGAGGCTATCCTAGAGGGAGCTCCTCAGCTGGGGCAGGAGAAAATGGATTATATGGGAGGAAGAATCCATTCAATGATGGGGATTATTCTGTTGCACACCTGGCTTAGATTTTTATGTTCGTGAAGAGGGGTTGGAAATGAATCTGTTTGTAGTCGTTTATGAACCGGGTGTTTTAAAAATGCATGTAGTTACTATTCTGTAGAGTTGGTTCCATCATTACCACAGCAGTTATTCCTTTTGTTCTCTTTATAAAATTCTAATGTAAAGAACTCCTACCCTTTGATTATATGAATGTCTGGGCAGGCAAAACTCTGGCATCATCCCTTTAAATAACAATGAGGTTGTTTTTCAGTGTGTTTACCCCCGAGTTGTGCCTTGCACATGCACTAACAAATACAGTCAATGAATGATGACACAGATAGAAACTGACCAGCAAATCTATCATTTAAATTCCAGGAAAATGACCACAGGTTTTACCTAGTTACTTGCACTCTTTACATCGTTATTCCTTCTATTTACTTTGTGAAAAGGAAAGCCCTTTGAGCCCAAATATTTATTGACCCCAGTCCCAGACAAGTCACAGAAGGGGCCAGAGGGAAGGCAAATTTCTCAGCATCTACTTCTAGTGGAAGTAGAATTGCAGGGAGTAACAGCTCAGGAGCAGTTGGACAAAATTGGCAGTTTTCCCCAGACAGCTTAAAGATTTGACTCAAAAAAACATCTTCACACAGTCGTTCAAAATATAAGTACAAATATATTTGCCAAATTGAATGTGGGTGATTTTTGAATTGTCCACACCACTGCTTCCTTCATGTAGATTGACCTGAACTGCCTTTGTGGATTTATGCATTTAGATTAGATAATCAGGAGGAAAGAAAAGGTGGGTTGAGAAAATGAACAGAAATAGAGGCATATCTCCTGAAACTGTCCTAATACTCTGGGAAATTTTCCAGAGAAAGATGAGATTAAATGAAAGCAGGAAGTTTCCCATGAGTGGTTAACTTAAACTATGTCCTTTATTTTCTTAGATACATTTGGGATGGGAAATAATTAAACCCACTTATTATAGCTGATTTATTGATACTTCTTTTGAATTATAATCTGTTTTTAACTTTTAGAAATGTGAATAGACACCACTTTACTTTTTAGAAAATGAATTTTAATTTCTAGAAAAGTAGAGATGTGAGAGCAAAGTGAGGTTCATAGTTGTAAAACTTGCATTTCAGAGGGTTGTTTGAAAGGTCAGTAGTATTTCTAGGTATTCATGTATACATCATTTTATATCACTCTTGTCTGTCTGAGCTAGATTTTAGTCTCAGTGCTGCAATGATTTGGGGAAACATCTCCTTTTTATAATGAAGGAATTTAAGTTTATTCCACAAAACAGTAAATAGATTTTGAAACTCTCAAAGTATTTGTTCTGCATAGAAACTAAAAGGAACACTCTTGTTTAAGAAATTGTGGTAGATTAAAGGTGACTGCACAGTTTTTTGTCACCAAGGTCTCTCCCCCTCTGCCCTAAGGTAAAATTTGTTTCTCCTCCTCTCGAATATGGGATGTCTCTGGAACTACTTAATAGAAGGTGGCAGCAGTGGCAATATGCCACCTCTGGGCCTAAGCTTTGAGAAGGTCTGCAAGTTTCCATTTTCTGTCTCTTTGGGGAGTCCAAAGTACCACACAGAAAGACCATGTGCCCTGCAGAGAAAGGGAGGAGGCTTCGTAGTGCTTCCAGATGCCTCTAACTCCAGCCATCCTTTGGAACCATGATTTTACTAAGAAGAGACCAGCAGAATGGCCAGCTGACTTGTTAGCCCACAGAAGATAGAAAGCAAAATGGCTGTCATTTTAAGCCACTGATTCTGGGATAGTTTCTCACTCAGCAATAAATTACCAAAATAAAAGCAAGTCATTCACTGTCACCTGTAACTCTTGTTAACAGAAAATGGCTTTGTTTTATTGGAAAGACCACTAGACTTGCTTCTCTAGATTGAGTTTTGTGAGTTGCAAGGGTTCCTATAGTTAGGGAGGTGGGGAAATGGGAAAGAAGATGAGATAGTATAGTGGGGTACAGAGGACAGGGATAACTTCTAGAGCCTGGGCTACTGGTGGCAGGCATAAGGAATCAAATAAATGCTGTAAAATAAAAACAGAATGATCTGGAAGGCAGAATGCTAGAGAGAGGGGGGTAAGGAACTATAAAAGTAAATGCATGATTATTCAAATAAAAATGTTTAATCATAATGCCACAAAAAATAATCTATCCTACTACACTTTTAGAAATATTTCTCAGGAATATTTATACCCTTTTTATACCTTTTGGCTTTATCTGAAATACTTCGTGAGAAAGTAAGTAAATAAGGATCTTCTCATTTTTTAAAAACTAAGATATGTTTTCTCATATAATGAAATCCAGATCTTTCTTCATTGCTCCATGTGTGGTTGTTATAGGACAGGGAGAGGGGCAGCCCAAACCCCGCAAACCTGCCTATTCTAAATGGGTTCTGCCATCCGCCGCATCAACACAAAACATATGACACTTTAATGGGAAGGAACTTTAATAAAACTAGGAAACAATACAGGTAAGGCAAAGAGTCTAGTTTCTAAATGAAGCACCCAAAGTTACCCGTCCCCTCGTGGGTAAAAGTCCATCCATATGGGATCGGCCCAGAACAAGGCCCCAAAGCCTGCTACAAGTCTAAAGCATCTTCCAGTGGGGACCCACAGAAAAGGGTCACAAACAACCGGACAAGCCCGGAAGGAAAAGAGCAAAATCAACATCAAGATAAACTGCCATTGTCACCTCCCCACGGGTCTCACCCACATCTGTGTCACCCAGTCCACGACCAAAAGACAAGCGCAGTTTTTTCACGTGTCTCTAGGCTCCACGCGCCTCCTCCAGGTCTCCTGGCTCCATCCTGCTTCCTTCCTCAGTCTCTTCTTCAGCTTCTCCTCTTCCTGCTCAGCTCCACCCTCCCTTGGGTGGGGCAGGGAACCTCCCCCTTTCCTGGGGACCACCCTGTTGCATGGTCACTAATAGCCCCACCAACACAATTATACACAATTAGACAGACACATTCACACACACAAACACACCACACCACACACACACATTCACTGGTATACATTCTTAAATAGGATGTTTTCCAAACTGGCAAACATGAAGAAATATTTTCAAGTTCCATGCTTATAAAGTTCCTAAAATTAGATGAGTCTAATTGATATCAATTTTGGCATTTTTGAGGGAAATAAACTTACTCATATTTTAAAATATGTAAGAATAAAACATCATTAATAAATTATGTGTTATGATGCTTAATCTAACCCTAAAAAGGAGACTAATGTTTTCTTCAGTTTTACAAGAAAATACTGAAAAACAATAAATGAAAATAAAAGACTAAACTGTACTTGAATGCACTGGAGTCAGCCCTTCTTCTTGTCCCCTAGTCAGGAAGCAAGAATGGAGGAAGAGCTCATGAGAGGCACTGCTGGACCCCACAGTAGTATAAAGGAGTTGTGAAGGTGGGGCTGGGGAAAGCATAGAACACATTTATTGTTTTGTGGGGTTTTGTTCCCCTTAAGTAATGAAATTGAGTAGCAGTTGATATGGGGCAAGAAAAGAAATCTATTTTAGAGAATCTAGAACTCAAGACATAAGGAGTTAAAACATGATGTGGCAAGACACAGGGGCCTGTAAGAGACTGCCTGCCAGCTCATGTTGTACCCCTGTTTCTGAGGGGGACCTGGCTTCCTACTTAAAATCAACCATTTAAAACCAACATGCTCAACTGCAGTGGATTAACTCAGGGGTGAGTGCTAAACCGGGGTGAATCAGTCACTTTTTTTGCCTCCATATTTGGAAATGTGATTCAGAAATAGTGAACTAGGGTGATAGAAGCTAGGCTTTTGGTGACCTCATAGAGCACGTGTTCAGAGGAGCAGCAAAGCTGGTCTGCAGAGGTGAAAGTTAAGCAGCTTCATGAAGAGAAATAAAGACAACAGAGAAAAGGAAGTGTGTTCAGCTTCACTCCTGACTGCTTATGGATTTGAGACCAAGTAACTTTTGGAGCCAGGGTGCACCTGCCCTTGGGTGCCATGAAATATGCCTAGGTCCCCGAACCCTTACAGTAAAATCCCTGGGTAAACATTGTTAAGGCATCCCATAAAAAGGCATGGGAAACATTCCTGTCTAGTTTAGGCTAATGGGGAACATCAGTAGAGATAAAGCATGTCCTCGACCAGGTAGCCCAGTTCTGAGACAACAGCAGAAAAGGTGACTACCAGGAAAATGGAACCTATGAGCTTCACAGGGTCTTTGCACAAGACAACCACTGCTCCACCTGCCCTCTCCAGTGTTCCTCAAGGTTGGCTCCTTCTTACTAACATGCAGCTGAAAAGTCACCACCCCAGGGAAGCCTTCTTTCCCCAAACCCAGTCTCTTTATCCCTCACTTTTTCCTCAGACCTCAGATTAAGGATTTCCTCAGACCTCAGATTAAGGATTTCCTTAATCCTCAGATTAAGGATTTCCGAATTATCTAATTCTACCCAATAAGAATTCTTCAATTAAATTTAATAGTAACCATATAAATATTGTTGTCCATCTTTACTTCAAGTGTCAACTAATCAATTAGCTGAGAATTTTCCCCTCCCATTCTCCTTCAATTCACCTCCATGCTTGGATGCCTGAGGTAGCCTCTGTGTCCCATGGGATTCTATGTAAAAGATGATGCTATCTAAACTTCATTCCACAGGGACAGCCAGCTATTCTCTCTGCTCTCAGGCTTCTTCTGGTGACACAAGAAACAGAAAACAAAAGGTAGAAGCTAAAATATCGGAAAAGTGCTTGTCCATGTGTATTTTTCCTTGGGTGGAGGTTCCCCTTCACCCCACACTCACTAATCACTACACTAGTAAGATGAAGAGGGAAAATTGAGAATTTCACCAAGGCCATTCAGAATATGGGGAACCTTGGTCAGTTATTGGGCCTCTCCAGTCCTTAATCTCTTTACCTGTGAAATTAGTGCAATAGTAATAATACAGTGGGGGTCCTCTCTGGCAGTGCAAGGGGTTAAGCATCAGCACTATGAAGCAATCCAAAGCCACTGCAGCGTGAGTTCGATCCCAGGCCAGGGAGGTGACCCACTTGGCTCAGCAGACGTCTCCTGTCTCGCCCACTGCTCCTCTCAGTGGTGTATTTCAGTAGATCTGCCTGTTCTGCTTCCCACTCTGTCTCTGGTAAATCCTCTCACCTCTGGCCTATACCGCAGCTCTTGTATGCATAAATAAATAAATCTTTAAAAAATAATAATAATAATACAGTGGGCATGTGGGCCTCATAGGGTCACTATGAAGATGTAGATAATGTCTGTAACTCTCATCTGGCATTTTGCACACAGTAATTTGGCTGGCATCTAGCTCAAAAAAAAAAAAAAAAGAAAGCCAGCTGTTATTTTTATCCAGTCAGAAAAGTCCAGTTGGACACCTCAGCCTCTTATTCTTGTTCCTGTTCAGATTTCTCTGTTAAGATAGCCCTCATCTCAGGTCCTGTTGGCTGTGCCTGGATATTATTACAGCTTCTGCTAAATAATGTGTCCTGCCCAAAAGGCTATGTTCGAATGTGACAGTGTCATGAGCCTCATATTATAAGATCTTTTCCTTCCTTTATTTCATATTAATGAGTTCCAGATACAATGTTGTAGCTTTTATTTTTCTAAGAAAATATATTGCTTCCTTTCTCTTGGCACATGTGCTTAGCATTATTTGGTGATCCATACTAATTAGGTATTTTGTTTAGTGGATGTTTAATGTTTTCATTCTAGACTTTCACCGAGTCACTCTGATGGGTTGCCCCAAATTCTAATACTGATTACACTTTTTGAAATGTTGGTTATAAAATTATTTGATAAAATCAAAATCAACAAACAACTATGAACCAGAGACACTCTATGGGGAGTGGGGGGTGGGGAGGGGAGGGATTGGGGTCAAAATAAGGTCGCAATTGTATGGGGAATATAAAAATAAAATTTATAATAAAAAATAAAAAAAAATAATTTGATAATAATTTTGTCATCTTTTTGTTTGACCTTCTTAGCAAGAAAAGCTATTTGTATTCTTTTATTATTTATTGATTTACTTTAAAATTAAGGTATAACTGACATGACAGTATATTAATTTCAGAAGTATAACGTAATGATTCAATATTTATAGATGTTGCAATAGAATCATCACAATAAGTCTAGTTAAATTTCAAACATAATAAATTAGTTTATGAATGCAAAAATGTGAACACCAGGCCTGTAATATTATGGTAAAATACTGCTTATGAATTTAGTTAAAAATGAACTTTTGTTAAGACAAAAACTAGAATTTTGTGAAGAATTATTACAGACTCTCTCTCTGTCTCTCTCCCTCCTCCATCCCCTGTATTCTAACAAATCTTATTCAGACTAGAGACCCCCCCCTGGGAAATTTCACTTTTAGTTTTGGGAAATATCAGTTACCAGTGGTGGGAATATCAGAATATTCAAGCAAAGAGAAAATAATCTCCTTTCTCACATGGCAAAAATAGTCACAGGGTATTTTCCCCCCAAATTCTGTAAGAGGATAAAAATTACCGTTGGACTAAAGTTAATGAGGGAATGCTTTCCTAAGGGGAAAACCTTTTTAGAAAATTGTAAGAAACAAAAAGATTTGAAACTGCAATTTGTCATAGCAGAAGGACAGGCTTGGCCAGCCTGCATGTGCCCCTGCAGAGCATTGGAATCCCCTACCTCCCTTGCCCTTTAGGCCTCAGGACAGGGATAGGGACTCTGGTTCTTGAGCAAACTCACTTTTTGTCCCTTCAGTTTTTCAGTGGGAGAAAGACTACTAAGTCCCTAGTCTCTGAAACTTCCTGGGGACCTGGCTTCTTGGGTAAAGCCCTCATCCCATCCCCAGTGAGTCAACTGAAACTCAGGCCAAGACTTAAAGGAAGTTCTTGCCTCTAGATCTTGGTGCAAAAAATTGGCCTCCGTCAGCTTACTGGCTCTCACTCCATCTCCCCATCTCTCCCATCCTGGGCCCAGTCCATGTTAAGCTCCCAGCATTGCTGACTCTACAAAGGAAAAAATTAGTCCTGTGTTCACTTTTGTCCCAATGTTCCACTTTTGCTTATTTCATACCCTTTTCCTCAAACAGCCTCTGTTGCGTTCTTCCCCTAGCTGAGTGAAGAACCGCAGGACTGATTCAGACAGAAGAAAAGAAATTATACAAGAGAAAAGATTTGGGGGCTAGATTCTCACTGTTTCTAGAGGCCAAATTCAGCAGACAACATTCAACTCACACTTGACTTTAAATGTGCAAACATAATTCATTAGCCTATTGCTCCTAACTTGTAGCAGTTAAGAGTTTAAGGTTGTGGTCAGACCTTAAAAGATAAAGAAACAAATCAAGTATAAGTAGCAGGACATAAGCAAGTTTGAAAAGCGTGGTATATCAATATTACCACAATTATTTACTCAGGTAATATACATTAACATTTGTGTTTAGTAGATTTGGGCCTGGTAGATTGTTCTCTCTATTTCTGAAGTTTATAATATTATACAAAGATTTAGTAGAGTAACACTTTTAAAAATAAGAAAATAATGACTCCTGAATGTCCATGACCCAGAGTCAGAAAAACTGGATTAAATTGAGAAATTCAGACCCCTCTCCCCCACTCCCTCCTCGCCCCCAGCTTATAATCAGTATAATTCTAGATGGGATGCAAGGGAAATCCCAAACTTGTGAAGTATATGTTCAGGAAGCAAGGAGACCGCTCTGTGATGGCTGACTTGGTGTTTTCATACCCACCCTGCTTAACTTCCATTGTGGGAATCTGGGGAGGTTTTATGCCCTCTCTAAATTCAGTTTCTTTGTGGATAATATGGGTAACTGTAGTACCTACCTTCTAAGTTTAAGATGACTAAATAAAATGCTAATGTCTATAAATTGCTTAGAATAATGCTTGGAATGTAGTAAGTCAGTCCTCAAAAAAAAAAAAAATGTTATGTATCCATCACTTGGGAAACTAAGTAGAAGTCATTCATTTTATGCCAAAATAAGTGAACCTTTAGAGTTTTTTAGCTATAGTTGGATGTCGGCCTACATTTTTCATCTTTTCAGTCAAAATAGAGTTGAACCAGATGGGATTATACACAATCACAACTTTCTGAGTTTTCCTATTTCTTTTAGATTAGTATCTAATTTGGGAGTTTGAAGTAATACCTGAAAACTAGAGTCACAAACATCAAAACAAAAGGCGTGGCTATATACACAGAAGCAGTGTTCTTTAAAGCTTGAGAAGATTTTTGACCTTTGCTTTATGAAATCTGAGGACACTCTTACATTTGATTGGTTACTTTTCTGCCCATTTTTTTTTTTTTAGCCATGTTCCCTGCCTGAAAACTAAACCTATTTATGGTGAGCACTGTTTTTTCAATTAGGTTTATTTTCATTTTCCCATAAGCCATATTAGCCGAGACTGTCCAAAAGTTTATTTTTCTTCCCTTTCCTTTTTATAACGGTTGTAAAATAAACTGCACTTACACCTATTGGTTTTCTTTTGAAATACTTTTAAGTCTGAATACTCCCCACCCTCACACACACATATTTAACGCCACGTTCTAGGAGTTATTCTAAAATGCTTTTCAGAGTGTAATCGTAGTCCATTTTTTTTTTTTTTTTTGTGGCAAACTCTTCGAGAGCAAGGATCACATCCGTTTCGACAGCTTTGTGAAATGTCTTGTGCAAGCTGGTGCTTAGCAAATAGTACTTGCAGATGGTGTTGTATTTGTGCCCTGGCTTTTCCCAACTGTTTTTTTCAGTTGGATATCAGAAAATAGTGTCTCAAACTCTGAGCTTAACACTGGTGTTGTGTTCTCTCCAAGAGGCCCCTCAATTAGGGAGGGGGAAGGACTCAAGATAAAAACCCAAGTCACCTTTCTAAGAGTTTTGTAACAGAAAATATTCTCTGGTGAAAACACCCTGATGGAGAGCGAGCCTTAGCTAAGAATTCTCCTTCCCCGGCCCGAGCGCGTCCCCTTCGCAGCCTGGCTCGCAGCCCTGGGGGACGAGGGTTTGCACATCCCGGGGGGATCGCGGGCAGCTCTGGGTCTGGACTGACCGCCTGGGAGGCTGGAAGGTCGGCGCCGCTGGAGGGGGGGGGTCCCTACGCCGAGGAAGGGGAGACACCTCGGCGGGTTCCCGGGGCACTCGGTCCTGGCTGGGGTGGGCAACGAGACCGCCCACCTCCAGGCCACGCCGTGCTCCCGCCGGTGCTCCCGCCCTTGGTCGGCCGCCCGCGGGCGCGCTGGGCCCCTGGCTCCAGCTCCTCCCTCGCTCAGGATCCGGGACAGGAATTCAGCCGAGACCCGGGCGCCGGATCAGCGCCCCGAGGGCTGGGCGGGGCGGCCCGGGGCCGCGCCCTCCTCCCGAGCTCCGGCTTTGCTCTTCCCTCCCCGGCTGCGACTGCCCGCCTCCCTCGCCTCTCCTAGCTCGCCCTACTCCCCGTCGACTCGGCCGCTCCTCCAGTTTTCCACCCCCTCGGCTTCCCTTTCCCTGCCCCTCACCCACACCCCTGCTCCCTCCCTCCCTCCCTCCCTTCCTGCTCACCAGGCGCACCCCTTCTTCCAGCTCCCTGCTCCCCTGCTTCCTCGCTCCCTCCCCGCGTGCCCACTGCGCCCCGCGCCCGCTCCCTCCTAGCTTCCTCCCTGACCCCCTCGGCTTCCCTCCGCTCCCCAGCTCAGCTTTCCTGTCCCCGCCCTCTTCCTCTGAGTGTCCCTTGAACCCTCTTCCCACCTCTTCTCCATCCCTCGCTCCCCCTCCTTCCTTCTCGGCAGCTCCCCTTCCCGGCCCGCGGAGCTCCCACGCGGTTGCTATGGATGCGCCCGCGCCCGCGAGCAGCCGGGCGCGAGCTGCCCTGGGGCCCCGGGGGACGGAGCGGTGACTCTGCCCGAAGCCCTGGCGCCTCACCCCCTCGGGGCCCAGGAACAAAGCGCGCCCTCCCCCTTCTTCGGGGCCCCGGGAGACCTTCTGGCGCCCCAGCGCTGGGGGCTGAAGACCACCGCGATATGCCTCTCCGACCTGGGTAGACCGGATCCTGGGGGTCGGAGTGACAGCTGCGCGCTCCTGAGCTACCTTCCTGGTCCCCCAAGATCACTCGCTTACCCCACCCCCACCCAGAGGTGTCACTGGGGCCGGGGAGATGGCCAGATGGCCCCATTTAACGGGACTGTCCTCTTTTGTTGGGGGCCGGAGCAGCGTCCAGGCCAATTTACATAGGAAAATGGGGTTTGTGTCCCCAATTCAGCGTAGTGCCCCGACAGCTGGTGGCTCAGTCATCATGTCAGGACCCCACAGCGTGATGTTTAAAGTGGCTTTATGTGTGCAGATGTGTGAGTGTGAATAGCAATTGACTAGGAACCAGTAGCTATTAGATCTGGCTTGGAGAAACTCAGCGTTCACGGACGAAATTATCAGCCTGGTCACAACATAAGATCACAGCTTAGAAAAGTCTTGCCTAAGGCTTCTGATGCGCTTACAGATCTTTTAGCTTATAATTTTATCAGAAATCTAAAAAAGTCAAATTGTCTGGACCTGAAGAGGGTTTTGAAATCCTTTCTATTTACAATTTTGCCATTACTTGTAAATGTTATAAAGCTGAACAAAAGGGCATGAGGAGGGCTGCTAGGGCTTAAGATATTAGTGACTGAAGATCTAATGTAATTCATTATATTAAACTACTTTAACTCAACTGGTTTTTGTGGGGCAATAGCCTATAGCAGGCAAAGTTACCGTTTGTTTAGTTTGGAATCAGAACCTTAAACATGTGTGCTTAAATGATAGGATGTTAGAACAGGGAGGAACTTCAATTCTTATTTTACCAGTGAGGAATTTAAATCTCAGAGAGGTTAAGTGAAATTCCTAAGATCATAAACACTGAAATATGGTCTCAATTGTTTGGCACTATAAAGGAATTCAGGAAGGAAAGGAAAGCTTTAAGACAGATTTAGGAGCCCTTGAAAAACACCTTTATCTAGAGGTTCTCAAAACTTTCTTTCAGTTCGCTAGAGCCACCAACAGGTTACTCTCTAGAAGACAAGGAAATTGGGAGTATTCCCCCCCCCCATCTTTATACATTCATCAACTCTAACGAGTCTTTATTGGAGCTACTCATTTGAATCTTCCAGAACTGCCAACCAACTATCCTGGTTTTGTTGCTCTCAGAGCAGTCTTTCATGACAAGATGCAAAGTGTTGATTAGGATTTGTATGAAATGGGAAATCAAAGCTGGGCTGGAACCCTAGGTTTCCCCATTTTGAGATGAAAAGATAAAATGACCATTATGGGACTTACATTCACCTTGCCAGAAGGTAGAGTGGCTAATTTGGAGAAACTTTGATCTCGAACAACAGCAGCTACCTTTATAATGAGTGAAAAGAATTTTTGGGACTGGACTCCTCACTTCAGGCTGTGTGTTGGAAGAAGTCTATTGCTTAAACCCTCTGCTTTAAAACCCAAGTGAGCTTGTGATAAATTAAGAGAGCATGCCTCTAGGGAAGATTTTAGTAGAGCTGTAGTGAACCACAGGATACCACATTAAAAGAAAATACAGTTCACACACTGCACTTCAAACACGAGAAAGAGCAAGATTGTATAACTGTATTGGAACCGGAGATGGGAATTAATTTCTGCTCTGCTTCTTATATCAGAAGAAGTAAGCACGTTTTTTTGCCTCCCCTTTGCTTGGACCCATGTAGTAGTAAGTAAGCGCCAAATTGATGATAAGGATGTTAGGTAAATAACACATAAATCTCTCCATTTTTCAGAAGAGAGTAGGCATTCTTCCTGTATGTAAGAAAGTTATTAGAAATTGACCTCCCAACCACACTTACTTCCTTATCTGCTTTATTCTGACTACTCTTTTTTTTTTTTTTAAAGATTTATTTATTTTTATTTATTTATTTATACAATCACTGGGTACAGTCAGAAGTGCAAGAGGGTGAGAGAATTCACCAGAGTCAGAGCAGGGAGCAGAACAGGCAGAAGGACCGAAGTACACTGCTGAGGGGAGCAGCGGGCGGCAGGAGAGGTCTGCGCGCCATGTGGGACCCTCCTTCGGTGGCCGGGGAGCAGCCGGGGGAGCAGCCGGGGGAGCAGCCGGGGATCGGTTTCGCAACCCAGCGCTCAACCGCTGCGCCACCGGGGAGGCCCTATTCTGACTACTCTTTAGCGCTTGTATTGGTTAGCTTTTGAGACACAACCCCAAAACCCAACACTAAACAGTCACTTAGTATTATAACTCCTGCATCTGTAGGTTGGGTGATCTAGCTGGGCACATTAGGTGGCCCTGCTGATGCTGGCCCAGCTAATACATGTATGTAAGGGTTTCTGCGATTTTTGTCTTACACGTTAGGCTGTGGAAGCTTAGCTGTAGCAGCTGTGCTCCATATCGCTTTCCCCTTTCCTGTGACCTGCAGACAGGCTTAGATATGCAATAAGTTTTTACTCAATGTTGTGGCTAGGCCCTTGGAAAATACAACTTTAAAACCACTTATAGCAAAAAACAATTTTACGATAGGCTTATGGATATAAACAAGAGTTTAATTTTTATAGCATATATCTGAAGATAAATCTCTAAATAAAAAAATCTCTAAATAAAACCCCCAATACTTCTAATATTAAAAAATAATTTGTATTCATTCATTTATTCATCTTCCTACCCACTTATTCAGTTCAGATCGTGGGTGACTGGAGTCTCTGTGGAAGCTCAGGGCACAAGGTGAGATCAAAACTGAGACAACTCACACATACCAATGAAGAAAACATGGACATCTTTTGGATGCGGCAGGAAACCAGAGTACCCAGAGAAAATCTAGGCAGACATGCAAAGTTTACACACACAATGGCACTGCTGGGAGTAGATTTTTTTTTCTCACCAACTTTGTAGCAAAATAATGTTGAATGAAATGTTATTCCATCACCTGCTCTATTCTTTTATTGGCAGTGGAACAAGAAGGCACTGGAACCAATGGGTGGCTCCAGTCACTTAAGACCTGAATCCTGAAGGCCTCTTAGAATGGGGACCTGGCACACTATTATTTCTATCTCATTCTGTTGGCCAAACTCAAAATCAAGGAGAAAGGAAGATCAGTTCACCACAAAGAATGTGACAAAGGAAATAGACAGGGAAAGAATAAAGCAGTGAGGCCATTAGCACAATCTAACACAGCACTTGTCGACATCTGACATATTATATAGTTTACTTATATAGACTTCTGTTTCTCTTCCTGCTAGAATGCAAGAGCCATATGGTGGGATGGTTGTCTGATTTTTTATTGCTGTATCCTCAAGACCCAGAACAGTGGCACATTATTGGCTGAGTCAATGACGATAATTCTATTAACTATTTTGGTTTATGCATGAAGTCAAAATTTCCTGAGATAGAATGTCATTTTGTTAATTTATCCTTATTTTTTGATTTAAAGATATTGTTCATATTTGCTGACTAGAGAAACTGCTGGTTATTTAGAACAAACATTTCTTTAACGTTTAAAACATTTCTGGGTGTCAAAATGAATCAACATATCTCTAGAACATATAAATAGGTACCACATAAAAGTTGTTTATTAGATGAGTAGAAAATTAGTAGTGCAGAGGTGGGCTTTTACACATATTTTGGTACAGAATATATTTCTTATTATTGTATGGGAATACATTTCTCCTCTGATATCCAAAAGAAGAATGTACCAATTTGGTATGATTTGGTAGATTTTTTTGGGTCTGGCAACATGATTGCCATTAATTTATATAGACTTTTTTTTAGTCTTTTCCGATTTGCAGAAGTCCTTTTGCATTCATTGCCTCCTCTCCACCTGACAGTTCCTCTACCTGAAGACTAGGATTTTATTCCTGGGGGGGGGGGCAAGGAGTACAAATGCTGAAGGGTGTACCATGTAGGGGGCTCACTTTGTAGGGGGGAACCTGCATTTGTATGAGGGTCTCCTGATCCTCTTACAAGCTACAAGCTTGTTTCCAACCTCATCTGTCTGGCATGCTTGGTGATTTCCAGCTGTGTGGCCTGGTCAAGTCTTCCCAGGTTTCCCCTTCCTCAAGTGTAAAATTACACCAGGTTCATGATGATTTCTAAGATTTGTGCCACTAGCGGTCTATAATTCCAAGAACCTTTGCTTCTCTAATCAATATGAGGAAGCTTGATGTGAAAATACTGTCATTTTTCTATTCATACTTTGCAGAACATGTGGCAGTTGGTCTTAATTTTTTTAAAAAAATATTTGTTTCAAGATGATAACATTGAGGAAGTAGGGCCCATTACTTCTTCGTGACTCCACAGGGTACTAGTGGGGTCAGCCTTCATGCTTCTGTCTCCTGAGTTTCTGATTTCTTGTTCCTCTGTGTGAAATGGCTTTCCTGGTATCTTTTAGTTTTATTTTATTCCCATTTCTAGGTGTGATGCTTAAAACTCTTTTTTGAAATTAAATGTCCTATTTTTTCTCTAGTTTTTTTTTTCTTTAAAGATTTATTCATTTATGCATACTAGAACTGGGGTGCAGGCCAGAGGTGTGGTGGGTGAGAGGATTCACCAGAGACAGTATGGGGAGCAGAACAGGCAGATCTACTGAAATACACTGCTGAGGGAGCAGCGGGCAAGTCAGGAGAGGTCTGCTGTGCCATGTGGGTAGCTCCCTGGCCGGCTTGGGATCAAACTTGTGCTGCAGTGGCTGCGGATAGCTTCATAGGTTGCGTCTTAACTCATTGCGCCACCAGGGAGGCCCAGGTCAGACATAATTTTAATTATTATTTTATTTTGAACCAATAACCTTTGAAAATGGTATGAATTCCAAAAAGACCTGTACATGTTTTTAAATTTTTCAGCTGAGAGTTAACAATTGGGGATTTCATATATAAAAATCTAGATTTATGACTTATTATGAAAATCCAATCTGGCAACACAAGGCCAGCTCTCCTATAATGCTATCAATCTGTCTCAACTTTTGGAGGCTTGTGGGTTCACAACTCCTGCACCTTTACTCCAAATCCTCACTGCTGACATGTCAATCTTTCTTTTAACCCCTTGCTTGACCCCTGCAGACATCTGTGTTTGCTCATTGCAAGTATTTGCATATAGGAGCTCCATTGACACACAAGGAATTCTCTGTGACACCCAGGGGTGCAGGAATTCTCTGTGACACACAGAGGGGCTGCTGCATCTGGGGCAGAGCAGCAACTAGCCAACTGGTGTTCAGAAAGTGATTTTCACCTGCAGTGTTAGGGTGAAGTGGTTAAAGTCAAACATAAGATGCTTGAGGCCTGAGAAGAAACTGCCCAACAGGAGCGACTTGGGGTTAGCTAGGAAATTTGCTCTCTAGACCACAAACCAGCAACAGTAACAACAAAGCTGGTCAACCAAAGGAGAAAGAAAAGGAAACAACAGGACTCATGAAAGGACAAAGTTTGCTAGTGGGGGCGGGGCCAAACAAAGAATCACATGAAATGGCCACTTTGAGCAAATGATTAATTTCCTTACCTCTCATCCACAAAATGTGGCTCTCTCTCTTAGAGAGAAAGTCATGAGGAGAAGGGGCAATATAATTGAAGCCTGTTCTGTAAAGCCTGGCCTTGGATGGATGATAGAGGATGAAAGATGGAGTGATAACCCCTTAATGTGGGTGTGAGTGCCTCATTATATGTGGTAGGAAGTTAAAACAAAATACATCTTTTTTTGTGGGTAAAATTCTATTTTTTTATCTCTCTACCCTTTGGGTATTGAAAATGAGTTTTTGAATATGGCAGTGTTTCTCTTCCCAAATACATGTGGGCCTCCAAAAAGTTATATAGGCCTGCAAAATAGGCACCTGTACAATTAGGCGATAGCTTGAACTTCCACACTATGTGACTTTATTTACTCATAATTCTAGTAAGGTTGTGGCTGAAGGGGTTCAGAGTTTGGTTGTGTGCATACCTGACAGGTGGGAGAACATCTATTTGAGTGGGTTTATTTGATGTCATCAGGTTGTTCACAATTCTGTTTCTCTTCCTTCCAAGCCCTTGCTAAGATTGCACTCTCCTATCCACTTGAGGTAAGTCATGCCCATGGGATTTTTTGGGACTGATGACATGCATTTAGAGGTGATTTCTGTCACATCAAACAGCTTTTAGGAGCCAGGCCACAGAAGCATGTGGAGATGGAGCCTCCTTTGGCTTGGTTTCCTAGGTGACTCAGAGAGCAGAGACCCACCTGACAATTTGCATTGCATGCAAAGGAGGCACAGGAAATAGGCTTCTGCTGTGCTGTGTCACTGTTGATTTTGTTTGTTATTGCCACATAACTTGGTCTATCCTGACAAAGTGGATATTCTAGAGACTTTAAGCATTTATTTTAACTCAAGAAGAGGATGTTAGTATGTTTCTCTTGCTTCTTTCGTGGAAGGAAGTGGAAAGGTAGAAGGGACAAAGACAGTGGAAGGAGATGACACTATCTTTTCTCTGTCTAGGCCTTTGGTCTAGCTTGAAACCCCACTGGAGAACAAGATGGGTGGATGCATCTCTTTTCATGGGTGATTATCAGAGAGTGTTAGGGCCCTGAAATCAGGAGGGGCTTATATGTCCACCTCTCCCCACAGACCCAGCAAAGCTAGGGCCGCTCATGGACCAGTGGTTTGAGGTGGAGACTCCACTTAATCAGACACTGCTATTTCCACATGGGGGTACATCAGAGGCAGGTATGATGTCCTGAAGTAGGAGCAAGAAAACATGGGTAGATTTGTGACTGGACATGCCTGAGACATCACTCTGGAGATCTCAAAAATAACTGGAGGAACAGCTAAGGTCCTGGTGTTACCCACTTGATGCCAAGAGCTGCTCTCATTAAGAATTAATATTAATGTGACCTCATATGTATAAAAAAGGAGGGGACATTGAGTCAGATAATTAGTCAGCTGCTCTGGTTCAGCTGGGCCTGAGGCATGGCTGCAAACCAGTTATAATATATACCTATTGATCTTTCTGATTAAACATCAGCTTTATACTTGGTCTTTTTACACATTGAATATCAGCAGCAAGGATCAGCATATGATTTCCTTTAGCAGTCAAACTGAATGTCTGAAACTATTCATTCTGGAGGAAAGAGGATTTGACATTATTATATAGTAATTATAAGGAAATATTGATATATGCTAACATAAATAAAATATCATAATTTAATATTATTTTTAAAACCACTGTAGCTTCTAGACTTCATTACAGGACCAACATTGCTTTGTTTTTCTTTTTTTTATTAAATAATTTTTGTTTTTTAAAAATATTTATTTATTTATGCATACAAGAACTGGGGTACAGGCCAGAGGTGTGGGGTGGGGGTGGTGGTGGTGAGAGGATTCACCAGAGACAGAGTGGGGAACAGAACAGGCAGACTGACTGAAATACACTGCTGAGAGGAGCAGTGGGTGGGATAGGAGAGGTCTGCTGCACCACGTGGGTAGCTCCCTGGACGGGGATCTAACTCGTGCTGCAGAGGCTGCGGATAGCTTCATAGTGCTGTGCTTAACCCCTTGCACCATCAGGGAGGCCCTTAAATAATTTTCATTTTTGGAGTGTTTGGCAGGTAATTTGCCAACCTATATTTACCTTATATAAGAAATGACTTTAAGAAGCCAGCATTTACTTGCAAGGTAGATTTTATAATGAGTGAATAGTTTTTCAAGAGAAGAAATAATAAAGAAACTGCTTTCGAAGCACAGATGTCTGTGCAAGTCTAAATGATGCAAAAAAGAACAAGCAGCTTCCTCCCTGCCATGTATTAATTACAGCCCTCCACTCAGGGTTTGCAATAAAAATGACAAAATAAAGAAATAAAGATATAGAGAGACTATTTTATTATAGTTAAACTTAAATTGGATCAGGGGATCCCATTGTAACGCCCTTTGCAAACTCAGTCCTACTACCTAGGAGATGTTATTAACAGCTTACATTCATTCATCTTACATTATCTGACCCTAGAAGGTGATCTGAGAGGATTGACTACTTGTGTCTCTGTCTCTATTTTATTGTCTGTTTCCCTATATTTAGGCAACAGTGCAGAATTTTCTGGTGACACCTGCAATTGTGACCCCAGCTTTGAGAATCCGTAAATTCTCCTCCATCTACTGGGATGGATGATTAAGGCAACTAGGCAATGTGGTTTTATACATAGCAGAGTCATCTTACTCTTGAAATATAATGTAAAAATCTGGGATAATGTCATGGAAAATAGCAGGTAGCCAATGGCGAATTGTTATATTTGTTATAAGGTCACATTTCTTTCCAATGATGTATCTTAAATTTACAAAGTCTTTCATATAGAGTAATATAATCTCTCACTCCAAAATGGGGAAGTCTAGAATCTGACTCTGTATCACCAGTTAGTAGCAGAAATGGAACTCAAACTCTGGACTTTGGGATCTCTGAGCATTGCCCTCCCCATCATGCTCATTTTGGGGGCCATTGCTGAATAATTAGAGGGTAACATTGTCTATGATATTTTAAACTTTAACACTGTTACTTTGATTCTATAGAAAAGACAAAAGAAAATTGATTTCTGCTTTAATGTAAAGTGTGATGACATACTGCCAATGCAAAAATTGCTCTATTTCTCTGAATAATAGTTCTCTTTCTTACACTGGCAAAGCAATCCTGTGTCTCTGAAACATCCTACAGATTTATTAAAAAATCTAGTTGCTAAGGAGTCTATTTACAAGCAGATATCTGGACTCTGACAGTTTAGGATTAAAAAATATTAAAAGAGAAGTAAATAGTGGTCTGGTCATTACTCTATCCAAATCCTTCCTTATAAGTTGTAAAGGTGATGATGGTGATGATGATGACAAACTGCTAGTAGCAACCACTTTCTGAATGTCTGCCTGGGGTTAGCCACGACATTCAGGCTGAGGTCTGTCTACTGTCACTGGAGGCTCACAAAACCCCCATGATGTCAGTACCATTTCTAACCCCATTTTACTGGTAAGGAACTGAAAACTTGTGTGACTACTCCAGGTTTTGCAGCAAGCAAGAGAACAACTGAGCAGTATTCACCACCACATCATTGATTTTACTCTTAAACCCAAGGAAACATCATTTAAAAAAAAAAAACGACTTTCCACAAATTAAAAAAAATTCAACCAACCCAGAATAAGCTGAAGAAGCCATGAAACCCATGTAACAAATTTAAATTTTGCTTATTACAACCTGACTTCAAGGGTCACTTGTTAATCTTGTCAATTTTCCTAGAAAATCAGTTTACTCTGGAGCAAAGCCTTGCGTCTGTGTGTATTAAATATTACAACTAAGCTAGAACTGTCCTACTTATAGCTGGGCAAAACCTGTACAATTTAGAAGGGAAAACCAGTAAATTAAGATAAAGTGTAACATTTTTCATTTAAAGAAAAGCTAGTCGTTTAATATATATATATTTTTCTAGCCACTGGGTCTTGACCCTTTGGGGATATTGAAAGGAAAGGAATAACAACATTGATTGAGGAGAGGGAAAAAAGCAACTTTAAAAAGGTTGTGGCAGATTAGATGTCGTTATGATGCCCGGCATGATTTCCTCCTGCCAAAATGAGATTCATTAAAGAAAATGCTTAACTAAATTAAAATTCTCCTTGTCAATAGCTTCCCCTCCAGATGTTAACAACCGGCTGCCGTCATTTGACAGCATGGCTGTGGGCAGTCAGTGGAAATCTTTCTAAATAAGAGAGATGACCAGAAGCACTGGGAAATATTTTATTTACTTTTCATGAAAAATGATGAAAACAGCTGACTCTGATGAATGACTTGTCAGGAGGCCCCCAGGAGACAACACGGTGTTCTCATTACAAGGGCCAGTTGCCCCTAGCAAGTTCAGACACCACTGTCCCTGCTCCAGCGAGGCGCTGTTGTTATTTCCCGACTTACACGAGGGAAAGATGTCTGGGAGAGTGGCCACAAGGAGACAAGTGTCAGACCCCTTGGTGAATCACAGGCTTTTCTATACTGGTCACCAGGAAGTTTGTGCTCTGGCTGAAAACTCCTCCTGTGGGCATTTCCATGGATGGAAAAATGGCAGAAAACAGAACTGCACCTGTCACATAATGTCTCTCTAACTCCAAGGGCAGTTTAGAGTGCCCCCTCCCATCACCTTAATCCCAGGAATAGAAATGTTAAGGTACCTCAAAGTAGCATTTATTTACTTAAAACTTCTACTGTATTACAAACTCCCTAAAAGTAGGGACACAGCATTCCTGGCCTGAGTGCTTTAGCCATCATCTCTCCGTCACAATCATGAACAACGTAACTGTAGCCATGAGTCAATCCCATACCATGAGCGTGAAATTCCAAGGACTGCCCCACACATGCGATTTACAGGACATTTTAACATCCTCTGATTTAGTAGATTAGCAGTAGTTAGAGTGACCTTTTCAAGGAGTTAATACATAACACAATCTTTTACCTATGACAGTAGGAAAAAAAAAGTAAGGACACAACTCATCTGATTGCCCAATTTCTAGCATGGCTCAAAAGAGGAGCATAATAAATATTTTGAATGAATTAGTAAATGAATGCGCTTAGGTCTTATTTTAAAATGGAGGAGGTCTGACTTTTTTCACTTTCTTTGAGGATGGACTGTCAGATAGTGTCCAGTGGTGTATTTGTTGGTACTTCCCCAGACCACCTGCATCAGTATCAGCTACAAACTTGGCAGGAATACAAATTCTGGGGCCCTACTTCAGACCTACTGAATTAGAAACTTTGGGGTTGGGTCTCTGTTATTTCACAAGGCTGGCAGATCATTCTGATGCCTGTTCAGGCTTGAGAACCTTTGCTCTAGTTTCCTGTTTCTCAATGAGTGGGACTCAGATCAACAGCATTGGCATCACCCTGGAACTCGTTAAAATGCTGAATCTCAGGTTTCACCCCAGACCCCACAAGTAAGAATCTACATAAACAAAAGAGTTCCAGGTTTTTGTATGTCCATTAAAGTTTGGTAAGTTCCACTTATGTCCAGATAAATATCACATTGCTATGGGGATAGAAAAATGTAAAGTTCCATTAATGAGAAGCAGAATCTAAAATCAATAATACAGGTATCTTCCGTTTTCAGAAGCTTTCTTTGTCCCACTTTGCTTTTAGTACCGGTTTTCCCTATAAAACAAATCCAAAGAAGATTTTCATTTTTATGACAAAGGTGTAAAGTGAAAATACTTTTTAGCATTTGTTTTGCTGCACTTGTAATAGAGGAAGCCCACAGCCCTAGCATCTAGAGTGGCATCATCAATCAATCCCCTTCCCCTGGACTACTTTGTAATTGTTTGTGTATGCCTCAAATTATTCCTGCTTTTGCTCAGTGAGTTTTCTCTTTGGTTTTATGCCTTATTTGGTTGGTTATTTTTTGGGTCTAGGACTGCTAAAAATTGTTACATACAAATTAATGGTAATTGCTTCTCCTTATACCATTTTGACTCGCAAAAGATTTCACCAGAAAGCTTTACTTTTGGGTAGTGGAGAAAACCTGTATGTCTCCCTTTAAGAGTAGAGATAACTTTGACAAACAGAAACTATGAAGATCACTTGGAACTATATTAATATAATATATACATTCCTGCATTGTGTTGTTAGTTAAGCAGAAGTAGAAGATTCAAGTAAAATTAGATATCAAGATCTTCTAACCCTCTTCTCACTTCTTTCCAGCCATGTTACTTTTTCTGTACATATAATTCAGTTTAGAGTTTGTCAAAGTATTTTATTCTAGAGCCTAACTTTGGAATATAAATGCCATACACACATGCTAAACATACAAACAGACATGCAAATGTATTCAGTTTTTCCAGAGAAACAGAGCCACAGTGGGGGTGGGGTGGGAGGGGAGACTCTAAGGAATTAGCTCTCATGGAAGAAGTCTGTTACCTAGAAAGTCCAGCAGAACTGCTGTTTCAGTCTTGACTTCAAAGGCAGTCTGGAGGCAGAATTCCTTCCTTCTCAGAGGATGTCAGCCCTTTTTTCTCTATAACCTTCAACTGATTGGATGAGACCCACCCACATTATGGAGGACAATCTGCTTTATTCAGTCTACTGATTTCAATGTCAGTAACAGCTGAGAATTGTCCATACAGAAACATCCAGTCTGGTGGGTTGACTAAACCACTGGGTGCCATAGTTGCAACAGCCAACTTGACACATAAAATTAATCTTTCATATTTATGAGACATAGTTTTGAAAGTTCTCAAAGTCATAAAATGTGACTAGAATTAGAGCTAGTGATTCATAAGGTGTGCCTATTGTTAGTCATTTGAAAGGCAATTGAACTCTGGGTTTTCTTTTTTTTTTTTTTTTTTAAAGATTTTTATTTATTTATTTGTTTGTTTATACATACAAGCACTGGGTACAGTCAGAAGTGCGGAAGGTGAGAGAATTCACCAGAGCCGGGAGCAGAGCAGGCAGAAGGACCGAAGTACACTGCTGAGGGGAGCAGTGGGCGGCAGGAGAGGTCTGCGCGCCATGTGGGACCCTCCTTTGGTGGCCAGGGAGCAGCCGGGGATTGAACTGGTGCTGCAGAGGCTGCGGGCAGCTTCGCAACCCAGCGCTCAACCGCTGCGCCACCGGGGGGCCGAACTCTGGGTTTTTCTTCTGTCCCCCCTACCACTTCCTCTGCCTAACATTAAATCTTGTGTTCAGAAAATACAAAATCTTGGTGCTACTTGTGATTTTACATGTAGCTATTATCATTACCTGCTATAATTCTTCATGACAAATATGAATTAAATAAAAACTTCCTGACCGTGGCAACTGAAAGCACACTGGATTTTCATTTATCTTCCATATTTCCCCTTGAGGTTTAAGTAAACTTGGCCTGAATTCATCTTTTAAAGCCTGGATCAGTCAAAGGAACTTACTGCTTTTCTTTTCAAGTTATCAGTTTAACTTTGTCACTGCTTTGTCTGCCTCTATTTCTGTGGAGGCCATTTAGTTGTGGCCTCTGTTATAGGAAAGTCAGATTTCAGATCAGACAAAGACAATGGGGACAACAGACTTGGGAACTAATATCTACTAATTCTAAGGTCATTTCCTTTATTTTTTAAACAAGAAATGATCTTTGTATGACAGGATAGAGGTACTTTTGTTTAAGCAAGACTGAAAATATTGTGGTTTTGTATGCCCCAAAAGTAAAACAAGAGGGCTGATTTTATAAGAAAATGTTATAAAGTGTGGTCCCTGATAGCTCCCTGGATCTTTGCTTTGACTGTTTTTAGTTGCTGTGCATGTGAGTCACCTTAGCCACCCCTGGCATAGGGTTTACTAACAAAAGTCATGCAAAACACTGTTGGGCAGGACTGCCATTCCAGAGCTGCCTATGTTCAGGTGGATGATGTTATCAGGAGGGACTCTGGGATAGAAACTTGACCAGGTTTAAGGATAAGGGAGACTTTGTTGGAAGCTATCACAGAACTGAAGACTGACTACAAGACTGAGGGTAGCTATAGGCACTTAGGATTGGCTTATCCTTTGTAATTCTCTCAGACGTCTCTGTAGTTGGGGGTGAGCTGTGTTACATGACCATTGCTAATGGTCAAAGAAGGAGCAGCCTTCCCTTTTCATCTCAGAAGAAAAATCTTGAGAGGATTTCACTTAGTCCCAGTAGAGGCCCATGCCCATTCTAGACCAGTCTCTACAGGCAGGGAGAGGATTCTGTGATGACTTAAGCTAGGGTCATGTGTACTTACAGATGGGGCATGGGGTTTGTTTCTAGGAAAAGTGGGGACAAAAGCTAGTAGTATTTAACCAAGAATATTCAGTACATGGGAAATGAGGAAATATGCTCTTATCATCTGGGATTTATTTACCTTTGTGATGGGTCAATAATAGTATTGCGTTATAATCAAAGTATACTCTAATCAGACAAAACTACAGGATTTCACGACTAATGCAATAGTAGGCCCTGATTTTGTCAATTATGTCTCATAAAGAATATGAGAAGAGTTGTGGAATAATAATTAAAGATAATAGATGAAGGGACAATATTATTAAATATTTTGCGAGTAGCAATCAAGGGAAAGATCACATCCTTGACTGTGTTAGATTCTTCAGATTTTGATAAACAGAAACATTTTCAGTTATCTCAGTTACTGGAAGTTTTCTTCCTAATATAAATTTTATTTTGAAGAAATCTACTGAAAGTTGCAACTTCAGAAAAGACGTTTCCTCTTTATCAATTTGAGGATAATTTGCCGACATAACGCCTACCACTACTGAATACTTTGTGTTCATATCTACCATGATATTCTCCTACATAACCATATGCAGGAAAAAAATACTGATATTTCTGCATCTAACTTCAAATCCATTCAAGTTTTGCTAATTGTCTTTACAGTAAAAAAATCCAGTTTGGAAGTAAGCATTGCCTCTTCTTGTCCTTCTCTTTTGTCTCCCTCCAACTGAAAGACTTCCAGTCTTTTCTTGACTCTCCTGCCCCTGATACTTTTGAAGAATACAGGATAGTTATTTTAATATCACAGAAGTGGTGCTGTGTTTTCCTCATTACATCTTATCAGGTAGCATACGATTTTGAGTCATCCAGTTTACTATCTGTTCAGTAGATTTAGATGGTGTCTACCAGGTTTTTTCACTTTCAAATTATTTCTTTGCCATTTATGGTTAACAGGTATCTTGGGTTAGGTACTCTGAAACTATAGAAACATTCTATTCTTTGTCAAACTTTGAATTTATATTAATATGGACTCATAGTTTCTTATCATTCAATGGGTTATAATACAGTGCTATCACTATGTGTATTGATTGTTCCAGCGTTGGCTGCTGTGATCTTTTGACATGGTCCTATCATTTTTCAAGTTTTGCGGTGCAGACTGAGGGGTACCTCAGGATCCCCAAACCTGCACACTCTAAATGGTTCTGCCATCTGCTACACAAAGACAAAGCATATTCTTAGTATGAATAAACATTAATAGAAAGTGTGCCTAGAAAGAGAAGAAAGGGTAATAGTTTCCCAATAAAATCCATCCCCTTGTTGGTAAATGTCCAGTCAAACAGTGTTGGCTCAAGGCTGGGCCACTGAGGCCTGAAAACTTGCCAGCGGTCTAAGGCACCTTCTATCAGGGAAGCAAAGGAAAGGGGCAGAAGAGCCAAACAAGATTGGGATGAAAGGAGCAAAATTAAAATAAAAATCAAGATAAAGACTACCATTATTAGCCTTTCCATGGGTCTTTCACCTACATCTCCTCCAACTGTCTCCTTCCACGTTCCTCAAGTCCCTGGTGCAAGTCCAAGAGTAAGAAGCAAGTGGGACTTCTTCACATATCTCTGGTCCACGTTCCTCCTCCAAGCCGTCTTCCATGTCTTCTCTAAGTCTTCTCTAGCTTCCCCACTCAGCTTTACTCTTCATTAGGTGGGCAGGGCACATGGAACCTCCCCTTTGACTGAGACTGCACTGTTACACAAGCATTTTCTTGATTTCTGGCTCAAGATGTTTGAGGCTCATTTTATACATTTCCTGCCACAGCCTTGGAATCAGCCATTTCTTCAAAAACTTCTGGTTTATTTTGAAAGTATGTTTTTAAAAAAACAGAATATAGGTACTAGGCATGTTTATAGTTGTTGTGCTGTGCTCATTACTCCCCAGTTCTTTTTTTTTTAAAGATTTATTTTTATTTATACAAGAGTTGGGGTACAGTCCAGATGCGCGGGGAGGGTGAGAGGATTTACCAGAGGTAGCGCGGGGAACAGAACAGGCAGACTGACAGCAGCGGGCGAGACATGCTCGCCATGTGGGCTGCTCCGAGGCCAGCGGGGATCGAACCGACACTGTAGAGGCTGCGGACACCTTCACAGCGCTGTGCTCAACTGCCTGCACCACCAGGGAGGCCCACTCCCCAGTTCTTATGTACAAAGAACTAGGGAACACACACACACTATATATATGTTAAATATATATAAATACACTTTTTGTGTATATATATATACACACATGCATATATATTTGTTTCTATAACTAAATATTATCTATCTATCTATCTATCTATCTATCTATCTATCTATCTATCTATCTATCTATCTATCATCATTGCTCTTTTGTCAGTCAAAAAGCCTAAGGTCATACAGAATTTACAACACCATGGGGCCTGGCTTCCATTATCCCTAATATTGCTACTTCTTTAATCAATCTCCCTTTGTGTAATCCCACTACCTCTGCTGCCTCCTCCCTATCATGGCTACCTCCTCATCCAGCCAGTCTTCAACCCTCCATGTTGCCTCCACCCTCCTGGGTGGACACACTCTCCATCCTGTCTGGGCACTAAAACCTCTCGAAAAGCTGCCCTTACCACCCTCAAGGGCTGTGCCCTTTTCACCCTTCTTAGGCTCTGACATCACTTTTTGGGAAGTCCTGCTGCATGAACAGAAGGTTTCTTTTAAGGGAGAAAACACCAGAAATGGCTTTAGAAAAGACTGCTTTGGGAGCCTTTTGTCTTAAGGGAAAATCATCATAAAGCGTGGGTGAAGTACAGCAGCCATTTGGAACTGTTAAAAGGGGCATGCTAGACTACTATGCACCCAAAAAGAGCACAGAAAAGCTAGAACTCTTCAATGTGACATAATTTTCAATGTAAATGGCCTCCGCCAACTATTTTGTTCTTGAGGAAACCAATATCTAAGTGGATCGCTCATACATCTCCTTTGTTTTTGTCCATAAGAGCACAGACCTCACTCTCAAAAAAGTGTTCTGTTCCTTCCTACGGCACCTATCTGATATTTCTAAAGTTATTTGAGTTAGAAAGTTGAGTTTTTCTCACCCTTCAACCTTAGTGGGGAATTTGTTGAAGTCTCCGCTGCAAGTGTCCCTGTGCTTTGGGAAGACAAATTCAAAGATAGCTGTTTAGCTGAACATGGGACTACACTGAGAGGAGGCTCTGGACAGACTTCCTCCCAGCAGATGCCAGATGGCATCTGTGACTTACCAAAGCTCATAGAGGTGGTGGGAGGCACAGGTGGGGCTAAGCAACCTGGTTCCTGACTTCTGGACTGGTATTTTTATTTCAACATATCTGGTTGTGATAGTTGATTTTATGTGTGAATTTGAATGGGTCACAGATGTGCAGTTTAGCTGGTTAAAATTATTCTGGGTGTGTCTATGAGGATGTTTCTGGAAGAAACCTTGAATTGGTGGACTGAGTAAGCAGATGGTGTTCTCCAGGTTGGGCCCAGTCTAAGTGTTTTTAAAAAAGGAAATCCTAACATGAAACACACAGGTTATTGGAACTTCTGAAGGGGCATGTTGGACTAACAGTGCAGCCAAGGAGACCACATAAGAACCAGACTATGAAGAATTAGAGCATTTTGGATGTAGATGAATATTCTATGAAGTGCTCAAAAAATCTGACCTGAACTGACATGAAGCTATTTTTGTTTTTTATTTTTCCCATTCAGTATAATTATTTTTTTCTGTTGTAGAAATATTAATGCTATTATGGGCAGATTTTTGGCTCTCCTTACAGATATATTCTATTGCCTGGGCCTTAAGAAACAGCCAATTAAGATACTTCTTAATGTTTTCTCTTTTCTACACTCAATTTTCATTTAAAGCAAGTATTTCTATTATTTCCCTGATGGGATGGGAATAGAACAAGGGCTTAGTGAAATGAGCAAAAAAGAACGAGGATAACTTGCCACATTTGTGATCATTCCTCCTTTATGGTTCTACTTCTTCCTCTTCATTTAGAGTTCAGTGGAGAACTCCCAAGTGAAAAAAGAATTCTTTTCTATCCAGGACTTTTTCCCATCCAGAAATAGTAAATCATTTATATATCTTTTATTAATATAACCTCCATGTGGCTTGCCATGTGGAATCTCTGCTTCTCAATGCTTTCTAGGCCTCTCCTTCCTTGTACCTGGAAATTGTTACCTGCCTGAGCCTGAAGCGTTCTTCTTTGCATGGCTTCCCTGTGAGTATTGTAGCACAGAACATGTCATGATGTGAAAGAAAAGAATGCATTATATAACATTTTTGATATGAATGAATTTGTTGCATATTGAATGAGATAATATAGATAGCACGTGTAACACACATCCTTGCATTCTATTCAGACCATCACTGTAAACCCCAAAGCTGCTGCTGACAACAATGATGATTTTTAAAAAGATTTATTTATTTATGCATACAAGAATTGGGGTTTAAGCCAGAGATGCGGGGGTTGAGAGGATTCATCAGAGAGAGTGAGGAGCAGAACAGGCATATCTACTGAAATATACTGCTGAGGGGAGCAGCGGGTGAGACAGGAGAGGTCTGCTGCACCATGTGGGTTAGCTCCCTGACTAGGAGCAAACTCATGGAGCAGTGGCTGGCAATAGCTTGACAGCACTGTCTTTAACCCCTGTGCCACCAGGGAAGCCCAATTTTGTTGTTTTTTTTTTTTTTAAAGATTTATTTATTTATTTTTTATACATGCACTGGGTACAGTCAGAAGGGCGGGAGGGTGAGAGAATTCACCAGAGCCAGAGCGAGGAGCAGAGCAGGCAGAAGGACCGAAGTACACTGCTGAGGGGAGCAGCGGGCGCAGGAGGGTCTGCGCGCCATGTGGACCCTCCTCTGGTGGCCGGGGAGCAGCCGGGGATCCAACCCGTGCCGCAGAGGCTGGGGCAGCTTCGCAACCCAGCGCTCAACCACTGCGCCACCGGGAGGCCCGGAAGCCCAATTTTGGGTCTAGTTACTGTTCTCAGAATCTCCAGGCAACCTTCTTGTTGTCCCATGTTCCTTTCCCTTGAAAGTGACTCTGGGCTCATCTTGTATTTTCTGATGCTTCTGCTTGAATCAAAGTTTCCCCCAGTTTTGTGGAAACTCAAGGAGAAGGCTGATTTCAGCAGATCTTAATCTGGATTGCCTCCTCATGCAGGGAAATGGGACACTGCCTCCCTACAACTGGTGATTTTGTACAGCATACATTTAGAGGGAGAAAAACTGATTTGTGCCAAAAGACTGGTCAGATTTCCTCTTCATGGATCATAACACTGTTCCTCTTCCAAAAAAGCTCAACCTTTCCATTCCACAAAAGAAAAGCAAATCCTTACTCTAAGAACACTCCTACATGTTCCAATTTGGCTGCCTCCCTGAATCTTCCAAGGGCATTCAAAAAAATTATACCTTGTTTTCCCAGGAAAATGTATATAATTTATGAATTATCTATC